>NC_083351.1:45464347-45769239 GCF_030254825.1 Meriones unguiculatus
AAACAAACAAAATGTTTTTTTTTTTTTAAAGACAGAATTTATGCAGAGGTTGAGGAGATGGCTCAGGAGTTAAGAACACTGACTGCTCTTCCAGAGGACCAGATTTTGCTTTCCAACATCCACAACACAACCAAGAGATCAGTTCCAAGAGATCTGACTCCTCTTTTGACTTCTGCAGGCACCAGGCACACATGTGGTACATAGACATACATGCACGAAAAACACCCACATGCATAAAATAAACACATTTTTAAGAAAAAAAATGAGTCTATAGGGATAGAGACAGGATCATGATCACTGATGCCATCCAAATGGAAGTTTCCACAGAAGATCATATAAAGGTTACGGACAGAGTATGTATAAGTCAAAGTATGCCATCTATAGGAAGGTCCCCAGCATCCCAGGGAAACAGTCACTATGGTAACTACACCAGGTCAGCTGGTAGATATGGCAGAGTCAAGACAGTTACTGAAGAAGCTGAAGTGGTCTCAAATGGTCATGAGGGATGGAGGATTTCCCCTTTTATGGAAAGGGCCCTCTTCTGTGTGACTCCTCTAGCAGTTCCAGCCAAGGAGCACTGAGGTGATGAGGTGGAGTGGAGGCAAAAACAGATACAAGCAATAGAAACAAACAAAACATTATACCAAAATCCTGATTCAGAAAGACAAAAAAAAAAAAAAAAAAGGAAAAGAAACTGTTCTGTCATAGGTATCCAAGGACCAGTAGAAGGAAAATTGTCATAATGCTTAATCCTGAATATCAACTTGAATGATTTGGAATCACCTAGTAGAACATATACCCTGGGTGCCTGGAAGAAGGGTGGCACCTTCCAGGGTGGCCCTGATTTAGAGAGGTTGGAGAAAAAAGCAGCACCTGCTGCCTGCCTGCCTTTGCTTCTTCCCGAGACAGAACATGATGGCGGTTGTGGGCATCCTATCCCAGCTCCTTGGGGCTCCCAGTGTGGGCTAGACGCTAGTGACTCTCTGCGGAACCCCAAGGCCTTCAGTTCTAGATGGGGGTGACTGAGGTAGCCAGGAGCCATGGACTGAACAGCAGGCAGAATCTCCACTTCTCCAGCATGCACACGGCCATTGTTAGTCCACCCAGACCTTGACACGGAAGTCAGTCCAATAAACCCCTCTTCTCAGTAATACATATTCATATGTATGTATTCCTCTGGCTCCTCTGGAGAGCACTGCCTAATACAATTGTGTTGCTTTTTAAAAATATAATTAAGTTCGCTTTCATCATTTTTCCATTCTTGTGGGAAAAGAAGCAGAACGTATTAACTTTATTTGGATCATGAATAGCTTTGTGCAAGCAAGTGTTAAATATGACAGACTTCCCGAGCATGAGTGTTGTCATTTTCTCAGTAGAAATGTTTCTAAAGGTCACTTCCTCTCCAAGTGTTCTTGGTAAGAGACAAGCAATCCCAAGACCCACATGAACATGTAGTAGCATTATAGGATGTCCCCAGGTCTCCATGGAAAGATGAATCATCCCGACGCACAGGCAGACCAATTATGAAGGGGTGCTTGAGGCATGCTGCCCACAGGATTGAAATCTCAACATTTTGGTATGAAAAACCAGAGTTTAACTACATAGGAAATTATATTCTTGCAGTATAAATCACCCAGAAAAGGAGGGTAGGACAATAAGTCTTTCTACGATTTGCTTTCCTGACACTTTCTTGAGAATCTGCCAGAACCTTTTCCTCCCTCTTCCCATCTAAGATCATTTAAGTGTTTGTTAAACAATAAAGAACACTGCATAAAACTGACAAAAGTATCCATGAAGCTGGGGAGGGAGGGAGAAATAAATTGACTTGTATGGTAACAGGCATCTGTAATCCCAATACAGGGGAGGAAAGTCACAAATTCAAGGCCACCCTGGGCTATGTAGTGAGACAGTGTCTCAAAAAAAATTTTTACTGTTATTTTTAAAAAGCGTTGACTAGGCATTCTAGTCCCCTTCTGGGAATCAAGCTGATGAGTGGCCACTCACCCGGGCATTGCTGGTCTCTGTAGCAGGAGAATGTCATGGCCATAATTAAGTACTTCGTTCAGAAATGGCAAACATTTATATACATTAATGAAAGACAGGAGTTGCTAAAGAGGCTTGGTAGACCAGGCTGGCCTCCAACTCAGAGAGGTCTAACTGCCTCTGTCTTCCAAGTGCTAGGATGAAAGGCATGCACCACTATGCCCAGCTCAATTTTTGTATTTTCAATAGTAATAATATTAAGAATTGCTAAATTAGCCAGGCGCAGTGGTGCATGCCGGTAATCCCAGCACTCGGGGAGGCAGAGGCAGGCAGATCTCTGTGAGTTCGAGACCAGCCTAGTCTAACTAGTCTACAAAGCGAGTCCAAGACAGCCAAGGCTACACAAGAGAAACCCTGTCTCTAATATATATATATATAGCTAAATTATAAGAGCAAGAATATGCTTTGTAATATTTGATAATACACATTATATAGCAAATCATAAAATATTATAGAATGATGGAATACAATTCAGTCATACAAACTAGATTGTTGACAATTTTTAATGAGAAAACAAGGGGAAAAAGGTGGCCATAATGTTGTGTGGGAAGCCAGCAGTATGTGTGAAAACACACGCATTATTTAACTAACTTTGAAAAATAGAAAGGGCTAGGAAATCTGAAGAATGGGACGGAAATGGCAGAGTGATTATGTCTGGTTTTTATTTTATTCTTTCTGCTTTCCTGCAATTTTCAAATTTTCTGTAATGTACTTAGGGTCCTTTCATAATAATGTAAATTACTTTTATGGAGAAGCATCCCTCCATTAGTAATTCTGTTTTTCAATTATTTTTGTTAGTTATGGTGGAATTAAAAACTCATTAGATACATTAAATGTAACATTTTTAGACGCTCAGGGTATACTTGCTCCTGACTGTTTTTTAAATGAATCTGTAATTAGACAGAATAAGAGAAGTGAGACTAGAAAGGCTCTCTCAGGGTAACATCAAAGACATGAAAGGCCCCACTTCAAATATTGTGAAATACTTACCATAGAAATGGTTGTCTTGTGGACATAGTTTACAGGAATGCAATATATATAAATTGAAATTTGACTTTAGATTTGCTCGTGGATCTTAATATGAATAGAATAAGTAAGCCATATTCAAATCAAACTATAATTTTATTTTCTCATCCTATGAAAATGAGATAATGATCAAACCAATATTAAAAGCAAGCTGATGAACTAAAACCTATTAGTTTGCACAACTGAAAATACTAAGTCTGTCTGCCAAGAAGAATATACTGTTTTAATTTTTCTTTTTACTTTTCTAAAGATCTGTTTGTCTTTATCTTATGTGTATGGGTTGTTTTTCCTGCACGTTTGCTGTGCTCCATGTGCATGCCTGGTGCTGGTGGAAGCCCAAAGAACATGTCAGATCCCCGGGAACTGGAGTTACAGGCCTTTGTAAAACACCCATTGTGGTTGCTGAGAGCCAAACTCTGGGCCTCTGGAAAAGTAGCAAGTATTTTTGACCTAATGCATCTCTCCAGCCCCAGAATACAGTATTTTCAGTAAGTGAAGCCATCCACTACCTACATAGTTAACTAGCAATGACTATTCTGAGGTCTAAGCTCTGTTTGGTACCACAGGACACACATTTCTCATTTGCTGGATTTGATCTGTGAAGACTGAGTTGAGTTCATGAGGAAGTGAGGAACAGTGTGAAGATCAAGAAACCTTCTCAGAAAAGAGAAGCGTGTGTCTTATTGAATGAAAGGAGTTATCATTGCCCTGACTGCAAAGTTGAGACCTAGCTAACGATTAAGACAGTTTATGCTTTCAGTGATCCTAACTGAAAGTGACCCCTACTCAGAAGCATAGACTACTTAGACTCAAATAGGATGCAATTTATTCTTTGCCTCCAACTCATCGTTCAGTTTTTGTTGTTGGGCATTTTGTTTGTTGATTTTTGTTTTGCTTTTTTGTTTTGTTTTGCATTTTTTTTGTTTTGTTTTGAGTTTGGGGGTTATTTGCTTGTTTTTTATTGGGGGGGTGGTTTAGGGGTGTTTGTTTGTTTGCTTGTTGTTTGAGATAGGGTTTCTCTGTGTAGCCTTAGCTGTCCTGGACTCATTTGTAGACCAGGCTGGCCTTGAACTCACAACGATCTACCTGCCTCTGCCACCCAAGTGCTGGGACTAAAGGTATATGCCACCATGCCCAGCTTGGTTTGTTTTTTATGAACTGGGGGTTGAACCCAGGTCCCAGCCGGTGTGCTCCCTCTGAGGTCTACCCATCTAAATTCTTTTCTTCATTTAGCCCTTTCCTTCCTTCCAGGCAAGACAGTGGATCATCTCAGACTATAAAATATTCTTTAGTTACTTCATCCCCAAATTATACCCTAAGTTTATGTATTAATATGCCTAGAACTATCATGATTAAACTTCAAACTGCATTGAAAGAGTGAGTGTGCCATTTAGACTAAAGGAGTTCCACCTGGGGATGAGACGCTCACCTCAGCCTCCCATTCCAGACACTCTCCTTAACCCCAGTTCCATGCCTCTGCTACTCACCTGCTAGTGTGTGAGGGGACTAATGGCAGAGAGTAAGGGAGGGAAAGTCCTGTAACTGTGGCTCTGCTGAGTGTCAGGCTGAGACTCTTCTCTCCACCAGCACCTCCAGCCTCCTCAGACTCTCTCCTGCATTGCTCCTCCCACTGGAATTTCTTTGTTCAAGCAGCACATCACCAGAAGAGGACATTTATCATCCACGTCTGCTTCTCTCTTCAGCTATACTTCCAACTTCTTCTGCCACTAACCCTTCACCTATCAGAAGATCAATCAGGTAAGAGGGTTTTTTTCTTTCTTTCTTTCTTTCTTTAAAAATAATTTATTTATTTTTATCTTGTGTGCATCAGTGTTTCACCTGTGTGTATGACTGTGTGAGGGTGTCAGGTCTCCTAGAACTGGAGTTACAGACAGTTGTGAACTTCCATGTGGATGCTGGAAATTGAACCTGGACCCTCTGGAAGAGCAGTCAGTGCCCTTAACTGCTGAGCCATCTCTCCAGCCCAGGGTTTTGTTTGTGTGTTTGTTTGTTTTTCTTTCTAACACCTCAGACATACACATTTTCTCTGAGTTTTTATATTTGACTCTTGAAGGGGAAATGCAGTTCTGGTCTGTCTAAAGGCCAAATGTCCTCACCTACCTGTCACTTCAGCAGCACCTCATGCACCTTGACCTCTGGGCATGAGTCAGACTCTCCCTCTGTCCCCCAAGCTTCAAGAGGCCTTTCCATCTCTGTATAAAGCTCTCCCATGAGAGAGGCAGACACAAAGAGTTCACAGCTGAAATACACACACAGGTAAGAATTACAGAGCTTTTTTCCTCCCTTCTTTAGATGCGTATGCTTCTTTGCCCTGGGGTGTGACAGTTTTGAACATTGTAGGTTTTAAGACCTCAGTGGTAGCTGGGAAATAATCCTGTTAACTTTCCTTTCTTTCTCTGTTCCCACACCATACAGCCTCTCAGCATGGAATAAAAGATTGTTGAGTGCCCAAGTTATGAAAATAGAAATGATGGTAAGTAGAGAAACCAGGGACATGGGGAAACAGTGACAGACTTGATGTGCCATAGAGATGGAAGTCAAGATTTCTGGAATAAAGTGTTTTCACAGGGTCAGAAAAAATAGAAGAAATGGTTCAATAAACATTCTGGAAAGATTTGGTTAGCAATGTAATTGATTGGCTGAAGGCAAAGAAGATGGAAAATGACAAAACTGACCTTCGTGTTTCAGTTTAAGGATCAGCCAGTGAAGATAATAAATGGCAGAGTTCAAGTATCCAGAAGAACTGGTCTTCAGAGAACAATGGTGATGCTTTTCACTAAGCTGAACTTGAGGGACAAGGTTTTAACTTTTCCTAGAGAGACATAAGCCAAGGCCAAATCCACCAGATAGAAAACCAAAATGAGACAAAAAGAATTTATTGCACCCAAGTCCAGCCTGGTGTGTCCATGAGTTTAATTTCTGTTACTTACAGGAGCATGGACCAAAGGTTACTTAAGGAGCACAGGCAACGTATAGGTAGCTACACCACTAAAGATGAAGCCTCCCTCCCATCAATTGTTAGAGGCTTCATATCCCCAGGAGGGGCTTTGCCTTGTGAACCCTGCATGCATCACTGTACAAGAAGCCTGTGCAACTCTTTCCAGAGAACCTTTCTTTCCGCAGGAGATGTTAGTGTGCCTAGCTGTGCGATAGCCTCATGCAGGTAATCACAGCTGCCTTGATGTCAAGACCACAACGGCTGTGTCATGTTCAGAACACAACATTCCTTAATAACCAGTGAGAAGTCCAAGTGGAAACAAGCCTGAACTCATAACATTTTTTTGAGATGTTCCTTTCAGAGCTGGGTCAGATATGTCACCAGGGGTCATAGGACTCAATGATTGCCAAGCAGCAAGTAGAAAGACTGAGACACAGTAGTTGTGACCACCTGGGAAACTTCTGTCTTGTTAGAGGACATAAAGAGTGTTAGCATTTAGGCAGCCTGTTCCTGGGTTGCCTAGTAACCTATGATGTCATCCTGTGTCGCCTGCCAGGTGTGTGGCAGATGCACCTGGAAGACGTACTATAAAAGGACCAACCTGCCACTTTGTCACTCTCCCTCTCTCTTGCTCTCTTTCTCTCTCCTGCTCTCTCCCCTTTGTCAAGGTGCCCCCTTTCTTCCCCTACCATGTCTCTCTCTCTCCCTCCATCTCCATTCAATAAACCTCTTTCATATAACATCTGTTGTGTGCATCATTTCTAAAATAATAACAAAGAGGGCATAAATTTAGCCAGCTGTGCTGGAACATGCCTGTAATCCCAGCACTCTGGTAGACAGGGGCAGGAGGATCTCTGTGAGTTCGAGGCCAGCCTGGTCTACAAAGCAATTCCAGGACAGCCAAGGGTATACAGAGAAACCCTGTCTCGATAGATAGATAGATAGATAGATAGATAGATAGATAGATAGATAGATAGATAGATAGATGAATAAATAAAGCATAAAGAAAACTCTCACAGAAGAAGTGGAGCTCACTGGTATTTCAGAGAAAGAGCTTCATCTGAGTCTAGCTAGTCCATTCTAAAAAGATCTACAGCCAAGCTACCTCTTCTGTTTCCTAATCACCTTCCTTGCTTGGTTTTAAAGACTTAAAACAAACAAAAGACTCAGGTTCCGCACCTGCAAAATGGAGATAATAATACTACCTCCCTCCCAGGGTTGTGAGGGGGAATAAGTGAGGCAAGGGAGCGTGTTCCTGGCACAGAGCACATGCACAGCAAATGGGTACTACTCCAATCACTGTGACTATCTGACTTAGTTTGCTTTCTATTACTGTGATGAACACTATCACCAAAAACAACTTGGAGAGCAAAGGGTTAATTTCTACTTAAAATTGTAGTCCATGTGAAGGGAAGTTGGTGCAGAAACTCAAGGCAGAAACCTAGAGCCAGGAACTAAAGCAGAAACCATGACAGGATGATGCTTACTGGCTTGTTCCTTATGATTTGCTCCTCCTGCTTTGTTATCCCACCCAGGACCACCCACCTGAGGTGGCACCCACATCTATCCGTTAGCAATCAAGAAAATCTCCTAAGGACTTGCCTACAGACAATCCAATGGAGGCATTTTCTCTGTTGAGGTTTCTTTCCCTGTCTGAACCTAGCTTATGTCAAGTTAACAGGAAGGAAGGAAGGAAGGAAGGAAGGAAGGAAGGAAGGAAGGAAGGAAGGAAGGAAGGAAGGAAGGAAGGAAGGAAGGAAGGAAGGAAGGAAGGAAGGAGGGAGGGAGGGAGGGAGGGAGGGAGGCAGGGAGGCAGGGAGGCAGGGAGGCAGGGAGGCAGGGAGGGAGGGAGGAGAGAAGAGAAGAGAAGAGAAGAGAAGAGAAGAGAAGAGAAGAGAAGAGAAGAGAAGAGAAGAGAAGAGAAGAGAAGAGAAGAGAAGAGAAGAGAACTAACCAGCATATATAATTATCTTTAACAGTTACTTCTGTTTAAGCAATAGCCATTCTTTCATGAGCTGAGGATCTCAAACATATTTCTAACACCTTTTTCTGGCCCCATTTAGCCCTTCCTTGGGATGCAAACAGTACTAGGAAAGAGAAAGTGATCTACACACTAGATGGCTGGTACCCTGGCACAGCCACAGCTCATGTAAATACATTGCCACTCTGCTGCTGGTTTGCCTTTCAAGTCTACTTTGCCAAGTTTAGGGTTACCCCTCGTGGACAACACTAGAGGTGTGGCAGTATTGCCACCAGCTGAATGGTGGTTGCTCAATTGCAACATGTATTTGGTGTGCTGGTTTTTACTGCTGGGTAACAAGTTACCACAAATTTCATGGCTTAAAACAACATTCTGTGGAACACTCCTCCATTCCTGGTGGGAGTGCAATCTTGTACAACCACTTTGGAAATCAATCTAGAGGTTTCTCAGAAAATTGGGAATAGCTGTACTTCAAGACCCAGCTATAGCACTCCTTGGCCTATACCCCAAAGATGCTCAATCATAAAGGACATTTGCTCACCTATATTCATAGTAGCTTTATTTGTAATAGCTAGAAACTGGAAATGACCCAGATGTCCCTCAACTGAAGAATGGATAAAGAAACTGTGGTACATTTACACAATGGAATCCTACTCAGCTATCAAAAAACAAGAAAATCCTGAAATTTGCAGGCAAATGAATAGAACTAGAAAAGATCATCCTGAGTGAGGTGACCCAGACTCAGAAAGACAAACATGGTAAGTACTCACTTATAAGCAGATATTATCCATATAGTAGAGAATATTTATACTACAATTTACAGACCCAAAGAAGCTAAGTAACAAGGAGGACCCAACAAAGGATGCATGAACCTCACTGAGAAAGGGAAAGAGAAGAGACAGATAAAATGCTCGAAGGGAAGGATCAGGATAGGAGAGGGAGTGCTGAGAGAAATGATAGTGGAGATGTGATGTGGGGAGAGCAGGGGAGGGAGGAAGAAGGACAGAAGGCATGAAGAGAGAAGAGAAACCATGGCTTGGGGCATCTCTGAGACAGACTGGAGGCCTATGACAGAGTAGGCTTCTGGGAGGATATGGGGGTGACTCTAGGAAAGACCCCTACTATCAGGGGACCTGGAGACTGAAAAGGCCACCCTCTAATCAGAGAGAACTCCTAGAAGACGGAGGGGAGCACCACTCCATCCACAAAATTTAGACCCAAAGTTTACTCTGCCTATAAAATGTTCAGGGATAAAGATAGAGAGATTGAGGGAATGTCCAACCAATGCCTGACCACATCATGGAAGAGAGCCAGCCCATAATACTATTAATGACACTCTGCTGTGCTTGCAGACAGGAGACTACCATAGCTATCCTTAGAGAGGTTCCACCGAGCAGTGGATTGAAACAGATGCTGAGACTCACAGCCAAATATTGGGTGGAGCACAGGGAGCCTTGTGGAAGAGTTGGGGAAGAAGAATAGAAGGACCCAGAGGGAACAGGGGCTCCACAAGAAGACTAACATAGCCAACTAATCTGGGCCTTGTAGAGGATGTACTCAGTCCTGATACAACTTGATCTTCTAGGATGGATAGGTTGGTGGATGGGCCTTATCTGAGAGGAATGGGAAGAAGGATATGGGAAAGAGGGAAGGAGGGTGGGACCAGAAGGAAAGAAAGGAGAGGGCTATGATTGGGATGTAAAGTTAATTAATTAATTGTGTCTTAGCTCACGGGTCTGAAATCTGGCTGCTACTTGGCTAGGTTCTCAGCTCTAGGTCTCACAAGGCTAAAATCAAAGTGTAAGTTGTACTGTGTTTCTTTAGGGAATCAATATCCTGTTACAGGATAGTTATTGCAAGATATTTGATCCCACTGTAAACCCCACAATAATGAACTGTAAAAAAAAAAATGTATCCTTTGTTTGCTGTAGCTCAGCCCTAACACACACCTTTAATCTAAGAACTTTCTGTTTATTGTAAACAGGTGATGATGATGTGGCTCAGCCCTAGCACATATGTTTAATCCAAGAGCTTTCTGAACAAAGGATTTAATAAAGTTAACCCTGGGTCAAGAGTTGGAGCAAGAAACCAGCTGATAGGGATTAAAAGAAAACAGAGACTTTGAGTTGAAGGGTATTTAAAACAGTGGAGAAGAAGAAGGAGGTTGTAGGCTTTTAGCTCTTTAGGTCTTTGGCTCTTTGGCTTTTAGCTTTCAGTTTTTTCCTCCTGGGCAGTCAGCTACACTAGCAAGCCTCTGGCCTTTGGCTTTTTTGTTTTTTTCCTTCTGGGACATGAATTAAGTAGGAAGTTCAGCTGGGTGCCTTCTTCTCTACCTTTCTGACCTAGCAAGTTTTCACCCCAGCATCTGGCTCCTGAATCTTCACTGGTAAAATCAAACGATTGGGATTTTCATTCTTTGTAACAATAGATGACTATTGTTGGAATTTGCAGTTTGGACTAAGGTCCCTGTTTTCTTGCTAGATGTTATCAAGAGACTTGGTCTAGCTCCTAAAACTCTGCCAGAGACTAACAGCAGTCACTACATAGCTTTCTTCTAGGCGAGATGTAAGGTTTTCTTCCAGCACCAGGCAGAAAAACAACTCTTGTTTCACCCAATTACAGTGGGTCCACCCAAGACAATCTCTCTTTTGG
Organism: Meriones unguiculatus; assembly: GCF_030254825.1. NCBI lineage: Eukaryota > Metazoa > Chordata > Mammalia > Rodentia > Muridae > Meriones > Meriones unguiculatus. Next base: position 45,475,009 of record NC_083351.1, read on the forward strand.
TCCGTAATTTAAAAAGAAAGAGGCCTGAAGAGATATCATACAAGTACCTTAGTTTGAATCCTTAGAATCCATGGAAAGAAAGACATGGTAATGAGTATCTATAACAGGAGCACTCCTGTGGTGATATGGGAGATAAAGACTGGAGAATCCCTAGAAGATCATAAGCAAGCCAACCTGGAAGACACAATGGTGAACAAGAAAATCCTTGCCTCAACCAAGAAGAAAGGTTAGGACCAACGGCCAAGATTGTCCACTGACATTCGCCATCGTGAGTGTACCCTTGCATTCACACGTGCGCGCGCGCACACACACACACACACACACACACACACGACAAAGATATTGGAAGACACCTTGAAATTCTGCTTACTACAAGTATCTATGGAACAACGTTTATGTTCTAAAAGTTTCACAAAGTTGTGGAAATAAAAAGACATATGAAGCATTGCCTTTAAGTGCATCTCCTCCAGTCCAGCACTATACAGTACAGATACCACCAGTCACACACAGCCATTGGGCACTTGAAATGTGTTTAGTCCAAACTACAATATTCTGTAAAAGTAAAAACATACATAGCAGCCGGGCAGTGGTGCCATATGCCTTTAATTCCTGCACTTGAGAGGCAGAGGCAGATGGATCTCTGTGAGTTCAAAGACAGTCTGCTCTATAAAGTGAATTTCGTGACAGTCAAGCTACACAGAGAAAATCCTGTGTGTGTGTGTATATATATATATATATGCACATGTATATCATTTGAACTGCTGTGTATATAAATGTATATAATAAATAGTATATGCATGTGTATGTATAAATATGTATGTATGTATATATCAGTTCAAATAATCACTAACATAATACTAAAATGACTATAAAATATTCCATTGATATATGGATATGTTACTTAAATAAAATTTGTTATTGAAATTTCACCCATTTCTTGTTACTCCTTTTGTTGCCTACCAGATAGATTAAAAACCACATATGTGGCTTACGTATTATTTCTATGGGACATCCAAGAGAAAGCTAAGATGAAGAAAAGAAACCCCAGAGTGAGAAGATGGTCATCATTGCTTCCAAAATACCACAAGAGGGAAGTCGGTGGCATTTAGGGGATATCTGGGGAGCAGGTGGAGACCAGGAGACTTGGTTCCCTGTTCAGAGGTAAGGAGGGACTCTGTTCTCCCATGCAAAACTCTTTCCAAGGGACAGAGACTCTTTACAAGAAACTGCAGGACGACTGCTGAGTCTTTATTTCTGGTGGCCCCAATCACTGTGAGGTTATAAAACAATGACAAGCGCCCAATGTGAACGGGCCATTGCCTGACAAGCAGCACTCTGCACCCCAGGGCCGTTCTCATCGATGTGTCAGACCCTTGGCTACCTTGTACCAGCGCCTCAGCTCCCACCACTGGGAGCAGCTTGTCTTCAAAATTCCTCATTGGCAGGGCTTCTTTGCCTTTTGATCCTGCCAATAGAGAGCAACTATTATCAGCTTAATTAGAGGGTGGTTAATTACCCTTGCGGCCCTCCCAATTAGTTCAAAGGGCTCCCTTAGCTTTCTGGCTTATGAAAAAGCAGAGGAGGAAAGAATGTTCTGTATAATTTTTTTCCTGTAATGTTTTCCCCTGTTAAGAATACTCCTATAAGTTACATTTTTGCCTGAGTCCCCACTTCCCATAAAGACTCACACGAACCTTTGGTGTTTATTAGACAAACACTTTTATATGCAAATAGTGAATATTTATTAAGTATGCTGAGTAGTAAACATACAAACGTATCATTTAACCTCTCCAGCTCATAAAGGTAAGAGTAATAATTGGTAGGCATTTACTGTGTGCCAAGGATTTTTCTGATTTTTTTGTTGGTCACATTCACTTAAGGATTTAGCACTAAATAAGCTAAGACATGAGAGGTTCCCAAGAACAGTGCCTGTACTGAGTAAATGGCCAAAATGTTAGGTAATGCTTAAACTAACTCACAAAGACTCTGGGCCGTAATTAAATGGCCATTCTTGTTTTACATGTAAGTAAACTAGCAAAGCTTTAAGTTGCAAAATCCATGTTCTTGTTCCATTTTCATTACTGCAATAAAACATTGCCGCCAAAGAGCTGGGAGATAGCTCAGTGGATAAGAGCACTTCCTGCTCTCGAAGGAGACCTGGGTTCAGTTCCCAGCACCCACATAGCAGACCACAGCTGTCTAGAACGTCAGTTACAGGGGGTCTGATACGTTCTGACTTCTGTGGACACCAGGCACATACATGATGGTCACAGTCCATCACTGTGGGAAGTCAAGGCAGGACATAAAAACAGGTCCAGAAAGGCAGGCCTGCTTGCTGTTGTCATCCAGAGAGCGCCTTCACAACTCAGAAAGCACAGCAGGAACTATGGGTGAATGGCTCACTCATAAACTCATGCTTTCTTCTACAGCCCAAAACAGTGTGCCCAGTGGAAACAGTGCTGCCACTGTGGGCTGGGGCCTCCTATGTCAACTAATTATAAAGGTTTTTTAAATCATTTTTAAAGATTTTCTTTATTTATTTTGAATGCTCTATGTGCATGCACATCTGCGGACCAAAAGAGGGCACCAGATCACATCACAGATGCTTGTGAGCCACCATGTGGTTGCTGGGAATTAAACTCAGGACCTCTGGAAGAACAGGCAGAGCTCTTAACCACTGAGCCATCTCTCCAGCCCAACTATAAAGTTTTAAAATGGAGCTGCTGAGAGAGAACAAAAGACAGCCATGAGACTTCATACATGGCCTGTTTAGTGGAGTGATATACTGCTTGGTTCAAAATTTCCAACAGGAACAGGGGGCTTGGTGATGCATGCCTAAATTCCCAGCATGCAGGGAGGCAGAGGCAGGCGGATAAACAAATAAACAGTACAGCAGGCAATGTGAATCAGTAGTCTTGTGTTCTCTTTTTAAGTCTTTTATGGTTTGCATAAAATAAAGTAGTCAAAGTCCTGAGATTAGCTTGAATATTAGACACTTCAAGATCTAAGACAACCTGACGGAGAGGCTGTGTTGTGATGGGACACAGAGTACAGACAGTTGAGGGCGGAGATCTTCACTGACTCTATGCCCTAGAGCCCTGTAATCTTCAGTGCAGCAGAGTGGGTGTCACTCAGGAACATGCTAGAAATAGAAATCCTCAGCCCCGCCAGAGACTCGCTGTTTCACAGGTCTCTGAGTGTGAAGCCCAGTGCTTTCTTCTGACATGTCTTAGGGTGGACTAGGGGGCACATTGAAGTTTGAAAATAACTAATGAAGGTCTACGTTCTTACTGTCAGCTTGACACAGCATAGGTCCATCCTAAAAGGGAGTCTCGATTGAGACTCAGATCAGATTGGTCTGTGGGCTTGTCTCTGGGGAATTGTGGGATTGTCTTCACTGTTAGTGATGTAGGAAGGTCCAGCCTCCTGGAAGTAGCTGTTTTCTGGACAGGCAATCCTGGCCTGTATTAGAAATCTAGCTGAGGGACTGGAAAGATAGTTCAGAAATTAAGAGCACTGGCCGCTCTTACAGAGGACCAAGGTTCAAATTCTATTTGCCCACATGGAAGCTTGAACAGTCTTTAACCCCAGCTCTAGAGGCTCTAACACAAGCGCGCACACACACAGGTATGCATGCACTGAAAGTGGAAGAAAAAAAATGAGTCATGAAAGAAAGAAAAGAAAAGAAAAGAAAAGAAAAGAAAAGAAAAGAAAAGAAAAGAAAAGAAAAGAAAGAGAAAGCATGAGCCTATGACCTAGCAACTTATACTGTTTCCAAAGCTGAATATTATCATTTCCGGATATGCATTTAGGTGGATTGTCCCAGCAAATTATGGCTTATTCTCACAGAGATGAAACACCATACCTCATGATGAGTGTTGTCTCTGGTAAGGAAGGGAGAACTGTAGGACTGACAGGAATTCATACATGTTTTAGTTGGCATGTCAATATTTTTGTTCTTAAAATAATTTTTTTGAGGGTGGTGAGACAGCCTCCTGGGTAAAGTGTCTTGTCACTAAACTTGACAGTCTTAGTCTGATTCTTGGAATCTACATAGTGGAAGGAGAGAACTGACTCCCCAAAGCTGTCCCCTAACACACGCAAAGCAAGAAAATAAATGTAATCTCGAAATTAAAAAAAAAAAAGTGTTGCAATTATTCTGGTTAAGTGCTGGTTTAAGAAAAGCATCAGGTGAGGACACAGTACTGGTGTTGGCAAGGGTTATCGTGCTCGTTATTTTACTTATCACCATGACCTGACAGAACGGCTCCAGGAGGAAGATTTCCTTCAGGATTGTTTTCAGAGGATTCGCTTCGTTGTGATGGGGAGGGTGTGACATAGCCAAGCCCTTTATGCCATGGCGGTTAGGAAAAAGGGGAAGGGCATTGTCACCAGCGCCTCTCTGGTGTTAGCCGCTTCTCCCTTATGCTGTGTCTGAGCTCCTACCGACACTCAGGACGCTCTTCCTTCTAGCACTTTCTCTGCAAACACTGGCATAGGCACAGCCAGAGACACGCCTGTCTCCTAGGTAACCCTAAGTCTACTCAAGTTGACAATGAAGATTCACCATCACAATTACACTATTCTGTATATATTTTTCTGAATCTTTGAACTGTATTTTACATGTATTTAAAGCCTAATACCTACTGCTTACTTGGGAAACTCAAGGAGCCCAAATCGAATAGCCTCACATCCTATGGTAGCCATCGCCTAATGAAGGAGGTAGCTTGGGATTAAAGGGTTACAGGTAGGTAGTTTATGATATAATCTGTGATCTGCTTTACAAGAAAGAGTGTTTAGAGTGCCTGGAAAGCTTTTGACTCTCACACAAAAGCTGAACTGTGAATCAGAGGATATTTTCTTAAAATGTAGAAACTTGGCTGTGAGCTAAAGGATACATAGACATTACTTAGGATCGAGAGGTTTGGGACACCGAAGCAAACTTTAAAATGTCAAAGGCGTTGAGTAACATCTGTATGTCTCAGGAGTAGTATCAAGCAAAAGAACCCAAACTGAAGCTTAACAAGTGGCTGAGGGCAGCTGGGAAGATGGCCCAGCATTTAGAAGCACCTGGTGTTCAATAACGAGGACTCGGGTTTCGATCCCATAGCTTGTATGCTGAGCATCCTGGACCGATTGTAAGTCCAGCTCCAAGGCGGGGCAGGCAAGAAGATCAAGCAGAAGCTTGCTGGCTTCCAGCCTAGACCAAAAAACGCAAGCCTCGAGTTCTGAGAGAGACATTGCCTCAAAGGAATAGACGGAGAGTAGAAGAGGAAGAGGAGGAGCGCACACCCCTATACATACTTTTACGCACAGAGACAGACACAGGGATGGACACACACACAGAGAAAGAGACACGGGAACACATGCACACACACAAAGACAGAGAGAGAGAGAGAGAGAGAGAGAGAGAGAGAGAGAGAGAGAGCTTTAAAAACGAATTGAGCAAAGGGCATGTACCTCAATAGTACAGCACATGATTACCTCATGCAGAAGCATTTTACAAACACTGGTGCCTTTGTGAAAACAGGAGAGAGCTACAAATGTTAAGTCTCCAACCATTAGGCAAGTCTTACGTAACAGAAGGTATGCAGGCAAACTAGTTCCCAAGATTAATTTTTTTCCAAGTCATGGATATTGTGTTTGTCAGTTTCTGTGGTATAAATACCGCTATTAGATTTGATTTCTGGCTGGTGACGTGAAGCCGTGGGCTAGAGTTTAGATGAGATATGTACATGGCCTTCACATGCTAATATCCATTTGCCTCAACTTGCCATTGCATTAGAGCTCAACTCTAGAGGAACCCTTAATATGATCATATTTAATGCTTTGGTATGGGAAGCAATAGGCAGCTGCTGATGGCAGATGGAATGCCTGTCATGTGCTTTTCAGAAAATGAAAAATTCCTTATTTTATAAGGAAGTCATGAGGAGGAATATGATGCTTTCTTACTTTATGAAATCAAAAGCTGGGATTCCAGGGTAACCCTGGGTTTACAAGCTTCATTTACACTCTTTCTGTATGCATAGAATAAGAAGTCCCTTGAATGGATAAAATCTTTACTATTTAATGAAATAAAGCCTTTTATAGTCAAGATTTGATTTATACCCATAAAGTATTTTAAGTTTTTCAGTTTTATTATCAGGCTATAGGAATACATTTACACACACAGATCAACCATCTGTTTGCTTGTGGTCACCGATTCACAAAATGGCACTTTGGGACTAGAGAGCTAACTGAGCAGTTAAGAGTGCATGCTGCTCTTTGCAGAGAACCTATGTCTGGTTCCCAATACCCACAGTAAGTAGTTCCCAGTAGCCTGTGACCACATCTCCAAGGGAATCCGATACCTTCCCCTGGCCTGTGCACATACCCCATCCCCCACCCCCACAAATATTTTAAAGTAAAATTATTCTCTTTCTCTCTTTTTTTAAGGAATTTGTCCTCTAGCTGGTATGTAATCAATACCAAGGCTGGTTAGGTGACTTACTGTATTTTCAACACCTGGTCCTAGGCCTCCACTTGCGGAGGGACCCAAGAAGCCAAAATACTGTATATGTAACTTAAATATTCATTATATCAAAAGTGTATCCCACCATGTTATGGGATTGATTCTGCAACTGAAATTTTAGGCATCTGATTCTCCAGCACTATGGAATATGGCTTACCGTATATGATTGCTGAGGTCCTCAGGGATCTTCCCATAGAAGTTTACAAAGAAAAGCATCGGTGTTGAAGGCATCCTATATATATCCAAGGCTTTCTTCTCTGGGTTATATAGGAAGTGGAATTTCCTGGTTGCAAAGACTTTCGTTATCATTCCCATTTGTCTCGTATTTTTCAGTTACAGGACTGTGCACTATTTTTAACTAGAAATTCCTATTTGTTTACTTCTTGATTTGGTTATAAGGTGAACGTGCACCGCCATGTACGTGTGGAGGTCAGAGAGCAACTTTTACGAGTCCATGATCTCCTCTCCTTCCACCGTGTGGGTCCCAGGAATTGAACTCTGTTCGTAAGGCTTGGTGGCAAATGACTTCACCTACTGAGCCACCCTATAGACCTTCATCTTGCTTTTAAAAACTGCAGTACAAAAGAGGTTCCCCTGGCAGAGTATCCAAGGCCAGATCCTCCAGCATCATGGGGGCTGTACCTGTCCTTCTAAATTGTTCCCCTATGGTGCATTTGGTACATTTGAAAGAGTAGATGGAGTACACGCTCCCATGGAATATCACTTGAAGTCTCTCCACAGATTTGTTATTTTTAAAACACCCCAATTTCAGTGATCTATTCTAACAGTTCCTACATCCAGGCTTGCTTCGAGAGCTGACGTGGTACCCTGAAGAACTAGTACACATGGGCACAGGGCCACGGACCGGCCATGTTGCTCTGAAAAATCTTCCACCTTTTTATCATGGACATGAATTTTTAAACACTCCCGAGATGAGAGAGAAATGAGTCACAATGGACTCAACACCTCACTGCCACCATCGTCAGCTAATTGTCAGGCTTGTTTCATCATTAACCTTTCCAGTCATTCAACCCTGTTTCATATTCCTGTCTGGCTCTCCCAGGAGGCCACAGAATCAGCAGCCCCTTGCCTTCCGGAAGATGTCGGTATTACTGTAGTCCTCCTCTTCAAGCACAGCCATCAGAAGGAATAAACACATTTGCCAAGGTTGTCTTCAACCATTTAAGAGAGTTTCATTTTCAGCATGAGAGACTCATCAGGCCAGAAGGTCAGGTCACTGAGGCCAAAGAACACTTTCGAGTTTAACTTGCTGCCCAGCCCTGAACACTAGGAATCTGCCCTTGAGCTTTGGGTTCTGCGAGACACTGCTTCCTGAGCGCTGTGAAGACTGATTCCAGTATTGCAGGCATCCTCATTTTAGAGACTTTAAATTTAAATCAAATTTAAAAGTAAATTCCTGTCTTTAGAAGCAAAGTGGACCATTTGAAAAACACTGGGGAGAAGGAGAGCGAGAAATTTTCTTTCAACCAGCAAATCTATATATATATTGTTTTTTCTGCTTTTAAAATAGCCGGGCATGGTGGCACACACCTGTAATCCCAGCATTCAGGAAGGCAGAAGCAGGTGGATCTCTGTGAGTTCAAGGCCAGCCTGGTCTACAAAGCGAGTCCAAGGCTACACAAAGAAACCCTGTCTCAAAAAAACAACAAACAAAAAAAGGTTCATATTTGCTTGTTTGTGTGTGTGTGGGGGTGTGTGTGTGTGTGTGTGGTATTCACAGAGGCCAGAGGAAGACATCAAATCCTCTAGAACTTGAGTTACAGGTGGCTATGATGGTGCATGCTCTTGGAACCAAATTCAGTCCTCTGGAAGATATGCAATTGCTCTTAACTGCTAAGCCATCTCTTGAGCCCCTATCCTAGATTTTCTTAAATAAATAAATAAATAAATAAATAAATAAGACCAAGAAAGAGATGGCTGAGCAGGGAAAAGACACTTATGACCAAGCCTGATGACCTGACTTCCATCTCATGACACACAAGTTCAAAGGAGAGAGTATATGACCTCCTCAGGCATAAGCCTGCACATACACACACACACACACAAATGATTTTAATTTTTTGAGAAAAGGTAAATAAGCAAATATTCAGATACAGTTACTGACTGAATATTAAGAAAATGTTGGAAATAATTACCCAACTACAGGGAATTGTGAAACTAACTCATAAAATATCCATACAATGAGATTATTAGGAAGCTTTGAAGAATGAAGACAATATATTAAGTAAAAGAGGTATATCTTTGAATAAACAAATAGTGAAAACAGATGTCAGAAGAATCTAAAATTTAAAAAGACTTGGACATAGTAACCAGTTACATATTGTGCTCCCAAATAATTCTAAGCTTGCCAGTGTCAGAATGCTGAGGCTATCTGAGTACTGAATTGTTTTTGAAAGATTCAGTGGTAGACTTGTAATTATCCTTCAATGTTAGAGTGGCATGCAGTTTTTCAAGTCCTAGATTTAGATATAAAATGTTTTGCTGACAGGAGATGTAAAACTGTAGATAGAACAAGCCTGACTAGAGTTGAGTGTTGGGGGTTGGTCTGATGCTTGTATTTTGATGCTAATTACTGGCCCTGAAGATCTGGTCACTGCCTGGATAAACCTAGCCTTGTTTTGTAAACCTGCCTGAGACACTATGCCTGATTGGCTCATTAAAGGCCTAAAACCTGGGCAAGGTAGAATGGGGTAGGCGTAGCTAAGGCTTCCTGGTTTGGGGTTCAAGAGAATTATGGGAAACAGAGGGACAGGAAGAGAGAAAGAAGGATGACACCTGGAGAAGGAACCATCTGGGTCCTGAGGATAGACTCCAATAATGGTATGGAAAGGCTCAAATGAAGAATATAAGCAAGTGTTTATAAGATTATGGATGGAAGGTAGCCCAGATAAGGAGAGTTAAAATGGATGGCATTGGATGGGGGCTGGGAGGTGAATGGTGAGGTTATTGAAACAGCATAGGTGAAATATCTGCCCAGCCCAAGGAAATAAGGCAATTCTAAAATTTAACAGGTGCCTGTGTCTTATTAATTGTGATAGCGGGTTAAATAATACTGCCATGATAATCATAGGGCAAATAATAAACGACATTTAGCCCAACATCATTTTATTGACAAAAACATTTGAGGTGTTACATATGCTGATCTCTATAGTTATACATCTTGAAAATATCTACTGTGAAAAGGTTAGGGGAGCTAGAGAAATGGTTCAGGAGTTAAGAGTATGTGCTACTTTTATAGCGGACTCAAGTTTGGCTCAACAAAGCACCCATGTTTATAGAGCGATATCTTGTGTGTTGTCTGGATGTAGCAGCTGTCAATAAAAATCTGATTGGTTGATTAGCTGGGCAGAAAAAGAAAGAGAAGTGGAAGGTGGGATGTTGGTCTAATGATCTTGTGGAATGTATACAATTTACCCTTGTTCATTCAAATGCTGGTTTCTCTACCCACTATTTGGTTTCATTCTGGACATTGCATTATGATGTTTTTTCTAAGCATCACCTGTCTCAGGTTTGTGTAAACACGCCACCATGTGTTCTCTGTAATTTCAATAAAAGAACCAGCCAATGCTGGGCGCAATGGAGAGGATAGGGTGGCACATTCTGGTCCAGAGGGGAGGAGAACGAAGTGGATAGGGGGAGTCAGAGAGCAGAGATCGGCAGGACAAGACTTGGAACCACGAGGCGAGATGAACCAGACCTAAGATAGGACTAAAAGCAAGTATAATGTGGGAAATCTGAAGAGGAGGAAACTATGCAGGCTTGGAGGTTTAGGATGAAGTAACTATTGCCCAGCATTGTGCTCTAGGTTAATTAAGTAAGTCCTGGTTTCTGTGTGGTGATTTGGGTATACAGCTGGATTAGGTATAACTGCTGTTTACCTAAAAGATAAATCAATATTAAATATTAATAATCAACAACACTGGGACTTCCTGAGAGAGAGAGAGAGAGAGAGAGAGAGAGAGAGAGAGAGAGAGAGAAAGAGAGAGGAATCCTGGGAAGGAGAAAGGTCATTTCACCGGAAGATAGACGTGATTGTCGGCCTGGATAGCTGACCACATGGCTGGATGTGGCAAGGTGGATGGGTTAAGTTAGATGAGCTAGTTGAGAGTCTGCCCAGCTAAAGCCTAACCTTTGAAAATTTTGAAAGGTCTTGGCGTCTTTATTTTTATGGTCTAAAGGTTTCGCTGAGGCTTAGGTGTTTCTTTACCAGGAGACATAAACCACTGGTCTTCAACACATGTTGGGTGGTTCACAATTGCCAGCTCTAGGGAATCCAATGGCCTCTTCTGGCCTTGAGGAGTACCCATACCATACAGAGAGACATGCATAGAGAAACACATGGCAATAAAGTAAAAATAAGTCTTTTTTTCTTTTTTTTTTAAAGAAAAGTTAGGGGCTGGAAAGGAGGCTTAGCTGTTAGGAGCACTGGCTACTCTTCCAGAGGACTCAGGTTCAGTTCCCAGCACTCACACGTCAGCTAACAACCACTCATAATTCCACTCCAGGGGATCTGAAGCCCTCATCTGCCCTCCGTGAGCACTAGGCATGCATGTGGTACACAGACAGCTATGAAGGCAAAATTCTCACATACAGAAAATACAAGTTAATTTAATGAGGTAAAATATTGAAGCTTTTAAGTTAAAGGATAGTGTTATAATGTGACCCTATTAATTTATCCTAATTTCCTTTTTTTGAGACAGGAGTAGGCTGATTTCAAACTCACTATGTAGCTAGAATGACCTTGAACTCCTGACCCTCTTGCTTCTGCCTCCCAAGTGGTGGAAACATACCCAGCTATTAACTTATTTTATTTGTCTCTTTTATTCTTACTCTTTCTTTTCTATTATTTCTTTTTGTTGTTTGTTTGCTTGCGGAGACTTGGTTTCTCTTTTAGCCTTGGCTGTCCTGGAACTCACTCTGTAGACCAGGCCAGCCTGGAACTCACAAAGGTTCGCCTGTCTCTGTAAGTGCCAGGGTGGAGGTCATCCACCCCTAGCACCTGGTTTATTCTTATGCCTTTAATGCTTCATTGCTTTAGTATATACGAAATGGACTTTCTAATGATACGGCAGCAAACTGAACTAATTTACTCTCGTCAATCTCTTAAGCCTTACTGTTTTCCCATTCTTTCTAAGGCCCCACCAAATGGCAGTTCAAAAACTGTTAAAGGTAACAACAGGAGCTGGAGGCAAGTGTGGCCTCAAATTGTAGTCATGGGTCTGTTATCTTAGCCATCCATTCTGAAGAGATTTCTATGCTATGACCAGAGCTTGATGATTCATCCTGGGGTTTGCATGGGAATAGACACAGTTCCCTGGAAACACTGACCTTCCATATTTTCATAAAAAGCTGGAGCTCCAAAAGCCAAGTAAAGAAGAAAACTGCAAATCTTAAATATACGAGTCTAGTGCCAGCCCCGGCAGTGCGCGTCTGCAATCCCAGCACTGGGGGAGGCAGAGGCAGGCAGATCTCTATGAGTTCGAGGCCAGCCTGGTCTAGAAAGTAAGTCCAGGGGAGCCAATGCTACACAAAGAACACGTGTTTCAAAAAACAAAAAACAAACTCTCTCTCTCTCTCTCTCTCTCTCTCTATATATATATATATATATGTCTCTCTCTGTATATATATATATGAGTCTCTCTATATATGTATATATAGATATATACATATGAGTTTAAAGCAAAAGCAAAAGTATTTTTATGCGAATAACTTGAAAATTTAGACAACTGATTTTTTAAAACTGTGTTGATGGGCTTGGTGGCACATGCCTTTAGGAAGCAGAGGCAGACAGATCTCTGTGAGCTCAAGCCAACCTGGTCCAGGACAGCTGGGGCTATTACTTTTGTTTTTGCCTCCAAAAACAAAAACAAAGCAAACAAAACCCAACAACAAATAAATAAAAACTAAAACAAAAAGCCTTTGTGTGCTGGTGTTTTGCCAGAATGTGTGTCTACACCTGCAGCTGGTGCCTGCAGAGGCCAGAAGAGGGCGCTAGATAACCTGGAACCGGAGTTACAAACATCAGCGAACTGCCATGTAGGTGCTAGGAATAGAACCTTGGTCCTCTGGAAGAGCAGCCAGTGCCTTAAGAGATATTTCACCCAAGTCCTTAAGCAAACGTGATGACTAGCAGCTTTGTTCTGTCCCCTAATACTTTCGTATAACTGTGACCAAATATATGACAAAAACAACATCAAGGGGAATTCTTTATTTCGGCTCGTTGGATGCAGCGGACTCCATCTGGTGCTTGTCCCCTCCTGTTCACTTGAGCAGGAATTCTGGTGGCAGAAGCATGTGGCAGAGGCATCTCTTCACTTCATGGTAGAGCAGGAAGCATCCCAAAATAAAATACTTTTTAGGATCTGTGTTCAGTGATGTCTACTGTCTACTGTCTACAGCCTTATTCCATTTATTGAAGTCTCTAGAATCTTCCAAAATGGCACCACCATTGGAGACCAAGTGTCTAAAACATGAAAATGTTTCAGATTCAAATATAGCACTGGGTGGGTGGGGGACTAAATAATCAAGATATAATATTTTCTAACTCCTAAAACATGTATTTGAGCCTTAAGTGACCCTTAATGTGACTGTAAGCATATAAAAGGGAATCAGAATAAACTAAGTAATGTAGGGAGAATTTTGGTGTCTTACGAAACCCAATTATGGGCTAGAGAGATGGCTCAGAGGTTAAAAACACTCACTGCTCTTCCTAAAGGTCCCGAGTTCAATTCCCAGTAGACCACATGGTGGCTCATAACCATCTATAGTAAGATCTGGTGTGCAGACAGAATGTTGTATAAATAATAAATATTAAAAAAAAAACAGTTATGTAAACATGTTTTTTGTTTTAAACCCAGGTGTGGGATAGGGGCTGCTTCAGATTGTCCACAGCTGCAGACTGTTTGCCTAGTGCATGCTCTGGCATGGGCGTGATTCTGCCAGCTGAAGATAGTTATTTCTGGAGACTCTAGAGAGCATGTAAAAAGACTGGAGCTCCAAGAAAGGGGAGTGACTGTTCCTCCTGCTGGTTCCTGCTCCTGCTGTTTCTGGTTTATCAAGTGGTCAAGAGAAAAAGAGACAAGAAGTTGGAGATATCAGACGAGATAAAGATTGCCCTTGCCCCAAAGAACTCAACATCCCTAACCAGCAGGAAGTAGTAAAAAGATCTCAATATTCCCTCTTCTCACTAACTCCCCCACATTTCTCCTATCTTGTACTGGGGTGTTGGAGCGGATTGGGGTAGAGAAGGGTAGTAGTTATAAGAACCCAAATAAAATCGATAAAACAAATACTACGCCAAGAAAATAGTATGTTTCACATCAGCCTCCAGGGATGGGTTTGCGGAGTATGTATTTTCACAGGGTGGCAGCAGGGAGGCATGCAAACACAGAGCCTGTGGGCAGGAAGACCGGCAGTGTGGGAATTAAGTGGCTGACTCTGTGCGTTCCCCCTAAGACTAAATCAGTGCTTCTCAACTTTCCTAGTGCTGTGACCCTTCAGTACAGCTTCCCATGCTTCGGTGACCCCCAACCATAAATTTTTGTCGCTACTTCATAACTGTAATCTTGCTACTGTTATGAATCATAATGCAAATATCTGTGTTTGTTTTCCTATGGCCTTAGGCGACCCCTGTGAAGGGGTTATTTGAACCCCCTAAAGGGTCCTGACCCACAGGTTGAGAACTGCTGCTCTAAATTATTTAACTAGAAAATCCTGCTTTGCCACTAGTGTTTGTCATACCTCCTGGTTCTCTCAAACACAGACCAGTGAAGTTCTGTCCCACTCAGCTTCTGAGCCCACATTCATCAGCCAGCCAGAGTGAGCCTGTGCCCTCAGACGGCAGGAGACAGAGGTCCTTCTCGGCCTGGCCTTTAGTCAGATGGTGCTTCTTCACTTCTGCAACAACACCGCAGACTTTAGCTCTAGCTTCCTGAGTCCAGCTCTGGCCCACAACTAGGAAGAAGCCCTGGCTTTGCCTTCTCTCAGTTCCTCCAGTAACCGCAGCCTGAGGTCTGGTGCCTAAATGAGAGACCATGGTGAACCTCACTGTTCCCTGCTGGCCTTGCTGTGAGCATCTTCCATGTGGGCACACACAGCCTTCTTGAGATAGGATGACAACCCACCACCCCTGTGGGAAACAGGGCAGTATTCCTCTGTGATCAGTTTTAAGGATTTTGACAAGCTGGAATGCTAAGCACAGCTATTATTAAGATGTAAGCGCCTGGTGGTCATAATGCATGTCTTTAATCCTTGCACTCTGGAGGCAGAGACAGGCAGATCTCTGTAAGTCTGAAGACATCTGGTCTACATAGTGAGTTCCAGGACAGCCAGGCCTACGTAATAAAACACTGTCTTGAAAAGCAAGCAAACAAACAAACAAAAAAGATGTCAGTTATACACACTTACCAGTGGTCCTATATTAAAATCAGATGTTCTATGACTCTTGTTTGAGTTTTTTGGGACAGGTGCTCTCTGTGTAGCTCTGACTATCCTGGGATTCTGATTCTCTGTGTAGACCAAGTTGGCCTCAAACCCAGAGGTCAGTCTGCCTGTCTCCCTAGTGCTGGGATAAAAAAGTGTGTGACCCCATTTCTTAGTTGTGTGACTATCACTTCTTAGTTTATCTTTCTACATCTTGCTGTTATCCATGTTCTTGGATTATTTCTACCTACTCCATAAAGTTGCTAAACTGCTAACGCAGGTTAACTTTTGTAGACAGATTTTCAGTAAAAATCAGTGAGAACATTCTGTGAAAATCAACTGGCCTTGTAGATCTTTTCTTTTTTTAAGGGTATGCTTTGTCATTATAATAATTGGTGGCCGATTTATAAAGTCTATGAATAATCCCTTATATAAAGTGAGTTGTGTCCATCTCATCCAGTCCCATCCCTGTCCCTCCACACCCCACCCCCGCCTCAGCAAGCCAGGTTGTAAACATTTGCAAGCACACTTTTATATCTTCCTTCCCCTGAGGAGCCAGGTCTAGATACCCCCTAACTCTCAGTTCTGCTGGCTTCTCATACAGACCAGAGCCTGCTTGTTCCTGTACTACCAACTCTTAGTTGCTCTTGTCCACATAAAGCACAGTTAATATAACACCTAGCAGGGTCAGGCCGTGGTGGCACATACTTTTAATCCCACCACCCGGGAGGCAGAGGCAGGTGGTTCTCCAAATTCTAGGCCAGCCTGCTCTACAGAGTGAGTTCCAGGACAGCCAAGGGCTACACAGAGAAACCATATCTCAGAAAAACCAAAGAAACAAAAACAAACAGCTGGGCTGGGGTTCTTCCCACACTCCTCCAAAGAGAGAAGTGTACGTGCCTGGTTGGTGAGTCTGGAAAAAGTGGAATATTGTTTAGCACTTTCTTGTCTGTTTGGAGCTACCCTCAGGAGTGATATCCTTCTCAAAGGGGAAGCTGCTTGGTTTTGATGTTGCTGAAGGCCAGTGGGTAAATTGTTCAAACCATGAATTCCAGCACTAGCAGTCCAGTGGTCGGACTAGGAAGCTTCACTCTCCAAAGTAGCATTGATCACTAATGAGTGCTGTCTTTTGGCCTCTATCTGCTGACTCCACAGCTTCACTTCTCACTTAGTTCAGAAAATGAATAACTAATGCATTTTTTAATGAACCCTCTTTCACGACTTCATAAGTCCTCTCCCATCAGCCTTTGCTCCCAAAGCCCCAGAATGCCTTGTGGCTGTGCTCATATGTATTTGTACGTATTGTATAAATTCTTCCCAAGATAAAACCTCACTTAACAAATTTAGTTCATCAAATCTTTTTTTATTTCTACTATATCTATATTTATAGAAATAAACTATAACTCTTGAACAATTGAGGATCCTTTTCATATCAGTAGTTGTATGTTCAGATTTCGTGTAGATTCCAAAATAGAAACTGTTATAATCCATCCCCTTTATAGAAGTGAAAAATTATTATTGAGAGTGTATAAGTAACTTACCCAAGGCCCTCATCTTTCCAATGTGCTTTCTGCCTCTTCTGTTTTTGTTTCTCCTGCCATCTGTATCTGTCCAGTGGGTCTCTGCTGCAAGACCAGATCACTGACCCCATGATTCATCCAGCTGGGCCCCACCTCCTGAAGTTTCTAGCTCATCTCAAAATAGAACCACCAGCTGGATAGAAAGCCTCCACCCTGGAAGCCTTGAGGTAGAGGGGACTTCATAGGCCGCCATAGCGTTCTGTCCCAGACTTCCAGCATGCACTTTAGTCCATCTCCTTTCTTTCAGCAAACCTTCTGTTGAAACCATCCCTCGCCACCACATTTTCTAGCCTTTTGGCACTACAGAAAACTGAAGAGGCTTTTGAAACCCTAGAAATTTCAGTATACATTTTTTTAAAAATGACCTTTAAGCCCCAAGAGCTATGCTCCCAAGAAACTTGGCAGCAGGCAGTCAGGAAACTGTGGCTGTCTCTTAGTTTCCTTCTCAGATTTCTCACAAGGAATGTCCAGCATCCACTTCAAAGGCCTAGGGGAGGAAGTCACAGAGAAAAGAGAATGCATAGAGCCTGCAGCTGGATCTATCCAGGCTTGACCTAGGAGCTGGGTTCTATTTGGAGAGGGTAGCCTTTCCTGAAGCAAGGCAAGGTTTTTTCCTGCACATCTATAGTTGTGTAATATGCTCAAAGATTGAACAAGTATTTTTATCAGCTACCTGAGGAATTGGAGAAAGAAGAGCATACATATATGCATATATGTGTATATATATATATATATGTAATATATATATATATATATATATAAAACTATCGCACACATAATGATGTCTCTGGTAGAAATGATATAACCTTCAGTGGGGGTGTGTCTTGGTGTCTGTTCTGGTTGCCGTAATGAAAAACCCTGACAAGAGCATCGTGGAGTTCCAGGTTACTTCCATCAGAGCTGGGAAGTGACAGCAGCAGAAGCTCGAGGGACCTGGTCACATCACTTCCATGATCAGAGCACAAAGAATGTGTGCATACTTGTGCTCAGTTCATTTTCTCCACTATTACTCAGGTATTATACAGGTCTCCTTACTAGGGGATGGTGCCACCGGCAGTGGGTGAGTGTTTCACCCCGGCTAATGTAATGAAGGCCAGTCTCCACAGACAGACCCATAAGCCAGTGATCTACACAGTCCACCCCTTAAACTCTCTTCGCAGGTGATTTTAGATTGTGTCAAATTGACAATTCAAACTAAGTGTGAGAGGTGGGTAAAAATTAAATTTTTCAAAAATACAGCAGTCTCTTCCAGCAAATACACACATACACAAAAATAATTATCTCAATGGTTTTGTATGTGAATTCCAGGTACACACTTAGAAGATATACAGTGTGCATTTGTGGTATTAGAATCTTATGGATACTTTCATTATGAAAAATTATCTTTAACAACATGTTAGGGGAACAATAATGTGTCAGTTGTACTGTGACAAAATACCTGACATGAACACTTTGGAAGAAAGGTTTATATGTAGCTTGGCATGGTGGCACATGCCTTTAATCCCAGCACTCAGGGAAACAGGGGCCAGTGGATCACTGTGAGTCTGAGGCCAGCCTGGTCTACAAAGTGAGTCTACACAGAGAAACCCTGTCTCAAAAAAAAAAACAACAGTTCACAATCTATGGATCTCCTAACTCTGTATCCATGGTAAAGAAGAACATCATAACAGCAGGAGGATGTGGCAAAGACCCAGGATGGACAAGAATGGGACAAAAACAAGATGTTCCCAGGCTTATTTCCTCCAGCCTGCAATCATCTCTGAAATTTCTAGCACCCATCCAGTAAGATGGCTCAGAGGTGAAGACATGTGCCACCAAGCCTGACAACCCAAGTTTCATCTCTCAGACCCACAAGATGGAAGGAGAGGATTAATGCCTCATGGCATTGAGATATGGGTTCTGCACTCGTATGGCCTTGCCATTTGCAGCACACGAACCTCCCTGTCTTAGGCTGACTCTATTCATTGCTTGTGGCTTTTTCCTTGCAAGTATTCTGCATTCCTAGCATCTCTAACTTTCTGGGGTCTCTGTAACTGTTTAGAATTCATCATCAAGCTTCACACTTCACCAGCAACCTTTAGAAATCCTGACTCTGATACACATTGCTTCAACCTCTGACACCTCCATTAAAATCTGAGTTCTGGCTCCCTTGCCCCTTAATTTGCATTCTGTATACCTATAAAGCCAACAATGAGTGAATGAGGATCTTCCCTCAACCAGCTCTGGCAGTAACTGGTCTCACTTGAGTCATGATTATGGTAGCTTCTAAAGGCCTGGGTGCCTGGAAACGACAAACACCCTTCTAGACATTTCTGGGCCAGTGACACTATCCAGAGTTCTCTTCTTCTAGCAGAGTTTTAAGTAAGTTTTTTTTTTGTTTTGTTTGTTTGTTTGTTGGTTTTTTTAATCTGTAAACCTTTAAGCCTTCATTGGGTATTGTTTGTCTAGTTTCAGAGATGCCTTCCTGGTATCTTATTATTATTTTTATGCAAAGTACTTGGCTTCTTTTTAATGTTCCCAGTCTCTTTCATAACCATGACTTCCTTATATTTTTGGGTGCAAGCCTAGCCTTTAACAGCTGAGCCATCTCTCCAGCTCCCATGACTTCCTTAGACCCAACTTTACCCAGGCTTTTATGGATAAACTATAAATCTTCCAAGCCTTTCTGCTCTGTGTTTTCTTCCTGTTTCTCACTGTAAATCTGGCTAAAGACAGGCAACAATAGCTATGCCATTTCCTGAATGTTGTAATGCCTTTGACATTTCTTACACCAGATTAGTCTAGTACCTTTAAATTCAGCCTCCCAGTCTCAGGACATGGACAACGTGCAGAGAAGTTCTTTGCCAGAATATGGCACGAATGGTCCTATATTCTTAGTACAGTCACTGTTTTTCTGAGGAACCCCATGAGCCTAGTCTTCACTATCAGAATTTCTGTCAGCATCTGGTCTTATGAGCTCATTCCAGAATCACACATTAAGCTCTGTTAACAGCATTCCAGGGTTTCTCCACCATGTCAAACTTTCCCAAATTTCTCCCACTAGTCAGTTCCAACTGCTTCTGAAACTGGCAATAAAAATACCTGACATAACCTACAAGAAGAAAGATTTGGTTTTGGCTCACAATTTCAGAGCTTTCTGCCCACAGTCTCTAGCTCTGTCAATTCTGAGCCCAGGGTGAAGCAGAGCATCTTGGGTATGAGAACAGAGGGCAGAGGTGCTAGCTCATAGTAGCATGTGAAACCAAGTAAGAAAGGAAGAAGCCGGGACCAAGATAGCTTTAATGACCTGCCCCCAGTGGTCTCATTTCTTCAGCCAGGCCTCACCTCCTAAAATCTCTAGCACACCGCAAAATAGAGCCACCAGCTGTAGACCAAACCTTCGATTCATGATTCTTTTTGAAGAATCCTTCATATACAAACCATTAAAAATACTTTTAAATTAAAAAACAAAACACATGTAAAGAGCCTGAGAGTAGCCAGGATTGGTGGTACAACCCGGTTATCCCAGCACTCGGGGAGGCAGAGGCAGGTGGATCTCTGTGAGTTTGAGGCCAGCCTGGTCTACAAAGAGAGTGTAAGACAGCCAAGGCTACACACAGAAAACCTGTCTTGAAAAAAAAAAAGAGTCTGGGAGTATATGTAACATATGTAACATACATACAATACATAGAAACATACAATTGTTTTGTACATACTTACAAACATACGATTGTTTTCATGGTAAGATTTTGTTATGATTGTTTCACAAGTCAGACAGAGAATCTATTTTTCTCAACATGGTTTGGGTAAGAAACAGGTATTGTGTGAGTTTACAGGTGAAGTTAGGGTTGATCCTGCCTGAACTAGAGGTCTAAATGACATGGTGGTTGTAGAAAATTAAAAAAAAAAAAAATCTTGTAGGTTGTTGTGATGACCTTTGGAATGCCCAGGGACATGTGAGCACAAAAATCATTAAAATCCAAAGAATAAAGTAGTATGCAGGCTGTCACAATGTTCACCATGATTCTCTAGGAAATGGACATGCCAATAACTATGTAAATATGGGGTTGGGACAAATACTGGCGACATCTCCCTTATAAGAAGTGACCAGCAGGTGTGGTTAGTTTAAATGAAAATGATCTCCATAGACACCAAGCTCAGCGTGGATACACAGGAATAGCCTATTAGAAAGAGAGAGAGAGAAAAGGAGTATGTTCGAATATTTGTTCCCAGTTGATGGAATTATTTTGGAAAGAACAGAAAGCATGGTTTTGTTGGAGAAGGTGTGTCAGTAGGACTGGGCTTGAGGTGTCAAAAGAACCACACCATTCCCAATGTGCTCTCTCCTTCCTGTTTGTGGATCAAGATGTGAACTCTCGGGTTCTGCTCCTCTGCCATGTCTGCCTGCAGCCATGCTCCTTGTCATGGTGGGGATGGATTCCTGCCCCTCTGGAACTGTGAACTCCAATTAAACACTTCCTGCAATAAGTTGCCTTGATCATGGTGTTTTGCCATAGAAATAAAAAAATAACTAGTACAGAAGGTTTGTGAAAAATGAAATAAGTGAAAATAAAACCTAAAACCTATAAACGTATACACTATCTTATAAAATCACCCTAATGACCCTTCAAGCTCACTACAACATCGGGATGGATAAAAGCCTTGTAAAGTCCATTTTCCCGTGCTAGTAATCTAGTCAAAAGCATTAAAACAACCTTTGTTTCTGTTGCCCCACAAATCCCTACCTAATGCTCCTTTCTCACGGAGAAAGAAGATATAAAACAGGAAAGCTATGGAAAGAAAGTCACATGTTGGAGATTGGAGAGTAGTTGGGAAGGATATAATAACACCCATGACTGGCCACAAGCCAGTTATCCGAGAAGGCAAATTACAGCTGTGTATGTTTGTACATAGCTATGATCACAACACTTTGGAGGATGAAACAGGAAGAATACAGTGAGCTTGAGGCTAGCCTGGCATACATACTAAATTCAAAGTCAGCATGAGATAGATGGGATACATGGGAATAGCCCATTAGAAAGGAAAAAAAGAAAGAAAGGGATGGAGGGAAGAAGGATGGATGGAAGGTTCAGGACAGTAAGGATCTGTTTGTTCAGAACCTACTGAAGTTGTTAAATGACATCAACTACTGAGTCTCAAGGAAATAAAAACACACCCAAACAGTAAAGAAGACTCTTGAGATGCTGTGAAATTCAGTAGATAAAATTAAAAAACTGCAGTGAATAAATGTTGAAAACAAAAATACAATTTAAAAAAGAAGAAGAAAGAAAGGGATGATTAGGTATATGCTCGGTGATGGCTTTCATTTCAAAGTCATTATTTCAAAAGCAGGAATGATGGCTATTTGGCTAAGAATAAAGATCATTTTCAAAGACTGAAAAGAATGTGTTTAGTCAGAGACCAGCTCACTGGCCAAAGGATTACAAATGGAAAACAGATGGGAAACAGAGGAGGGAACCACCTAAACAGAATTGAGATGGGCTTCCATGTATGACATTAAAAAGACCTGGGAACAGTTTCAACAGTGAGAGGGGTTCTGGGTAATTCTTAAAAATGGCTGGGAAAGTCATCTCAGACAAGCTGTCTATCCTGTTTTCTAACTCAGGATTTCTCATTAGCCTGGAGCACAACAATTAGGCGAGGTGAGTTGGCCCACGAGCCCTAGGCATTCTCTATTCTCTGATCCCACTCCCAAGCATTGGAATTACAAGTATATACCACCACACTTAGCTTTTTTTTTACACAGATTCTAGGGATAGAACTTAGTCCCTCATGCTTCTGCATCAAGCATTTAATGGACTGAGCTAGTCCCTCAGCTCCCAATTTTCTGTTTTTGGTGCTTTTTTTCTTTTTTGCTTTTTTCTTTTCTTCCTTTCTTTGTTCCTTCCTTCTTTCTTTTTCTCTTCTTTTTCTGTATAAGCATATCAATTCCTGTTTTCTTTCGGCATTGCAAGACATCAGTCCTCAGGGCCCCCAGCCTATACTGAGATCTACGATGATCAGGCCCTTTATACACAGAGGTGTACTGTTACCTGTGAACACATCCTCGTGTCCTGTAGATCATCTCTGGATTACTTGATACCGAATACTATGTCAAATATATAAATACTTGCTATACTTTCTTGCTTTGGAAATAATTACAAGCAAAAGCAAATTCACTATGGACAACTTTTTTTTTTTTAAACAGAAAACTTTTATTTTACTTTTACGTGTAGAGGTGTTTTGCTTGCATGATGTCTGTGTGTGCTGTGTTCTCAGAAGCCAGAAGAGGGTGGTGGATTTACCCAAACTATAGTTAATAGACAGTTTTGAGTTGCTTTGTGGATGCTAGGAATGGAATCCGCGTCCTCTGGAAGCATAGCCAGTGCACTTAACTACTGAGCCATTGCTCCAGCTCCTTGAAAAGATTTTTTGATCTACAGCTAGATGAATATGTAGGTGTGAAACCTCATATATGGTCATGACTTTAAATATAAATTCTCTGTGAGCCAGATCTCTCCCTCATTTGTATGTCTCATGGAGGAAGAGACCAAGGAAGCACACAAGACTAAGAAACTTTGGCAAAAATCATCTTACTGTCACAAGAGTAAAAACTTAGAACAGCACTTGGACACACTAGGTACTGCAGAAATGTCTATTGACAGAGTTTATCGACTAATTATATTTTTTTTCTTTTAGTTTTCTATATAAGGCTTTTGTAATTTTCCTAATGGACTCCTAACACTTTTTTTCTAATCTGTATGAATAACTTGTACATTTATATTTCATTTGTCATATGTTAGAACTACTTTAGGTTAGGGATGGAGATATAGATTAGTGGTTAAGAGCACCAGCTGTTCTTCCAGAGGACCTGGGTTCAATTATCACCACCCACACACAGCCCCTCCCAACTATCCTGTCCCAAGGAACTCAACACCCTCACATTGACATACAGGCAGGTAGTAAACAAACACACATAAAATTTTTAAAAATATATTTTAGGTTTGTTTCATTTTTCTGTCTATATTCTTGTTTGAGAATGAGATAGCAAATTTCTGTTTGTCTGTTTTGTTTGGTTCTAGGATTTTGCTGGCCTAAAACCAAGACCATTCTCCCTTAGCCTCCTGAGAGTGCTGGGACTCATAAACAGTGAAATAATATTTTTTGTAGTACATCTATTAGGATTTTTTAAATTGGAATGTTGGCTGGCAATCATGAGAGATTTGGTAAGTATTTGCTAACCTCTTCTGTTTCTTCAGTTGGTTTTTGTTTGTGTTTACTAACATAGCTAGTGCATATTTACATTAGTTTTTTTACACCTCAGAGAACAGATTGCCTCAAACTGAATGGACCACGTTATGGTTTGAATCTGAAATTGTCCCCCCATGGTCTTAGGTTCTAAACTCCTGGTCTCAAGTAGATGATGTTATGTTGGAAGAGAAAGGGGAGCTGTTTTACTATGTTTAGGGAACACATACCATTCACAACCCCCATGGGTGTGTGTGTGTGTGTGTGTGTGTGTGTGTAAATAGAAGTACGCTTGTATCCTGACGGTGACACAAACTTTTAATCTCAGCACTCAAGAGGCAGAGGCAAGCAGATTTCTGCTAGTTTGAGGCCAGCCTGATCTACAGAGTGAGTTCTGGGACAGCCAGGGCTGCACAGAGAAACCCTGTCCCAAAAAAACAAGACAAACCCCAGGCAGCTACATCTAAAGATATTTAAAATACTAATCTGATCACATCTGGTGGTAGACGGTCAACCCTGGAAAACTTTTGCATTCTTAAGATAATGAGCAATGACTTAGGGATCTTATCTATTTTAAAAAAAAATTTTTTTTTAAGATATTTTAGGGATGGAGAGATGGCTCAGAGGTTAAGAGCATTGGCTGCTTTTCCATAGGTTCTGAGTTCAGTTCCCAGCAACCACATGGTGGCTCACAACCATCCATAATGAGATCTGGTGCCCTCTTCTGGTGTGTAAGTGTACACGCAGACAGAACATTGCAGACAAATCAATCTTTAAAAATGGTATTTGGTTTTCTGGGCACTGGACTATTATTTTTACTTGTGTTCTCTGTAGGCGTGATACAAAGGTCTTTTTTAAAGCGCAGTGCATCCTACCATTCCGTTGCCTAGTTGTTCCAGGATGCCCAGGATTACTCAGAGAAACCCTGTCTCAAAAAGCAAAACAAGGGCCAGATGTGGTGTTGTGCGCCTCGAACCCTGGAACCTTGGGAGGCAGAGGCAAGCAGATCTCTGTGAGTTCCATGCTAGCCTGGTCTACAAATAGAGTTCCGGGATAGCCAAAGCTGTTATACAGAGAAATCCTGTCTTGAAAAAAACAAACAACAAACAAACAAACAAACCCAAAAGACCAAAAATGTGTTTGCATGTGTGTGCGTGTGTGTGCGATGTGGTGGGTAGGTATTCCTACCAACTTTGTGGTGCCAATTCTCTCCTTCCCACTAACTGTATATAGGTTCCAGAGATTGAACCAGGTCACCAGACCTGCGCGGCAAGTGCTTGACCTGCTGAGACATCTTGCTGGCCCTATTGAATTCAATTTTAATTAAACTACAACGGAGCCTGTATTTATCTTATAATAACTTGAAATTCCAGTGAAGAAGCAAAGAAAGAAGGAGGAAGTTCAGGATTTAAAAGAGAACCACTCTAAAAAACTAATCTCAGTAATGCGCATGCTCCGTCTGTAGACTAGTAGGTCAAGCTGCGAGTCGGGCGCTTGTAGACTAAGGCTCTTTTGTCTTTGGAACAAAGTCTGTCTCCAGCCTAGGTTAGCTCTGAACGCACATCCTCCCCACTGCTTACATTCTCCAGCATGGACTGCATAACACACCTGGCCCCGAAGCGGTTCTTACTTCATTCAAAGTGGAGCAGCTCTGCAAAACACAAGCAAATTTAAACTGCAAAAATACAAATAGCAAGATTAAGTCAATGAAAAAGGAACCTGAACTTTTCATTTTATTCAGTTAATTTATTTTTTCTTAGTGCTCTGAAGTTTCTTCCAGGAAGCTACGAAGTTATGCAAATTTGTTCAGAATTTACCTTATGAGTGGATGATAGTCTAATGGTAATAGAACATTCAGAACATCCTGCCAACACATAGATTAGATAACCAGCTCTGAAAGACCAAAAGCTGAAGTGGACACCCCCTCGCCCCCCACCCCTTTTGCAGTCAGTCATGGCTTCCTGGCTTTCATAAACATCCCTTAATCTCAACACAAAACACAAATCTTGTTTTCTTTTCTGCTAAGCTCCTGAGGTAGAGATTCAGAGTGTTCTCTTTCATGAGATCCAACATGCAAACATATCCCAAGAAATGCTAGAGAGTTAAATGATAGCAAATTAATTAGCAAATACACATGGTTTAAGCAAAAGGCCAGCTATGGTTTTTAGCCAGAGAGATAAGCCAGGTATATTTGAAATAAATTATGTGTAAAAGTCAGCTTTAACTAAAACGGAGACCCCTTTTGGAATGAGAAAAAAAGAATGTTAAATGGGTTAGGGGCACAGGGAGATTGTTTAAACACACTGAACTTTAGCAAAAGATCTATTTCACAATTTATTGCTAATAATTTTTAACTCTCTTGCAAAACTGATGAGAAAAACAGCTCAAATAAGAAAAAGGAATGTTGCATTGCATAAACAGTACTGTTTAAACATAAAAAAGGGGGATGCCAGGCCTTTGCCCCAGTAGCTGCTGCTGCTGACACCATGAAACAAACCCGTTTACCAAATCATACCTTATAAGCCAGCGAAGGTTGTTTCCAGAGTATTTACGGCAAGGCTTTGGTGAATGTAAGAGTTGAGATTCTGGAAGTTAAGAATCATCTATATAGGCCAGGCATGTTGGTGCACCCCTGTAATCCCAGCCTTGGGAGGCTGAAGTTTAAGAGTTCAAGGTCATCCTTAACTACATAACAAATTCAAAGCCATACAGGGTTACAGGAGTCCCTGTCTAAACAAACAAACTATCTGTATGACTAAACATTAAATATGTAGTGTTAGGATTGTGCAGCAAAGTTACACTGCAGGTTCACAAATCACGGCACACCACTGGTTCCACGTGGGAGGTTTACTCAGGGAAGGGGTCACACAGACTGTCTCTGGGGAGGGCAAGAGACAGAGAGAGAGAGCTTGGAGGTGTTATGAGTTCTGTTATAACGTGACCCAGAGCATGCACAGATGGTTTCAGGGGATCCATAGGTGGCTTCACAGATGCCTGATATCCGGTTTGTCAGGTCCCTTGGGGCTGGCCGTAGAGATGCCTGCTTACGGATCCCAACAGTCCTCCCTTTTTGTTTTAATAAAAAGTGAGGAGCTAGAAAGGGGTGATGGTGGGGAGGGCATAGGAATGACCTTTGCTCTTCAAACTACTTCCTGCTGATTAGGGGTGTAGTCATTTTCACGGTATATAGCTGGTCTCCACCATCAGGGTCAATTGGAAGGTCATTGTCATCTGGTTCTGTGGGAAGAGGTTGATAATCCTGTAATAGTAACTGATTAATGATTTGGTCAGAGAAATTTTGCATTTGTTGTTGGAAAATTGTAGAGAGGAAGTTAATAAAGCAGTGTGCAAAAAGCAAAAGCAGAAAGCAGAAGAGGTGTGAGAAAGGGCAGAATCCATTTCCATATGGGGTTCTCAGAGGCCCAAGAGCTAGAGGCCTCCAACTGTTCCCTTCGCTTTTGTAGATTTGTCTGGGGTTGTTGGATTTTATCTTTTCCTATACCCGACTGGTTGACATAAAACAGCATTCCTCCTGGAGAAAGATCCAAAGGCCACCTTCTTTAGCTGTGAGGAGATCCAGTCCACATCAGTTTCGAAGTACTACTGTTGCCCTTGGATAGTTAGTATTGTCTGAGTGTCCCGACCCATGGGACTTCAATGGGGTTCCTAAGGAGGAGAGTAGAAGGAATGGGGGAAGGGAGGAACAAGAGATGCAAGGAATGAAGGCCAAGTCTGTTCGTCTGATCAAAGCCTCATTTATTAGAAATTTTTACTCAACTTATATAGGGAGAAGGCAGGACAGGGGGAAGGTTAATTTACTGCTGCAGGAGATAGGAAAGGTGCTTTCATGGGTTAAATATTGTACCTGCAAGATACCATAAGGATGTTTTCTTAAGATATCTTATGGATGCTCTAACAAATGGATGTCCTCACAATCTATCACCCATGATTTAGGGTCTTAGATAACTCTTTCACTAAATAGCTTTAGGTCTCCACTAAATGACCTTTGCTCACTACTTGGCTTTGGCTTCAGTAACTACCTTTGTCTCCACTAAATAGCTTTGGCTCACCAATTGACTTTGGCTTCAATAGATAGCTTTGGCTCCCGGCATCTGAGCCACTTGCTAGAGGTCCTGGATGAACTGGGAAGAAAGATGATAACACAAAGTTAATGAAGTGACTAGTCCTGCTGTCCCAATCCTGACCGCTGCCGTGCATGATTCCTGCAACAGCCAAAAGGAGCAAAATGTGAATTACCCTCTTATCCTGCTGGGCAGCTATTGAGTCCACAACCAGGATTGGTAGGGGCTCCTTTTCATTTTTCACCCTCCAGCTTGGGGAAGAGGAGCACAAGCGTGCAAACTCCTGAGGAACCAGCAGGCAGATAATGGTAGACCTGAGTGCCACAAAGAATCGAGGTATTATTAGCAGTAGGGCATTGGGGTTGAGATGAGGTATCAAGGATCACAGTTTTATTACACTCTAAGGAACTTAGCATTCCTACAGAGTGTGTCCCGGATGCCTTGAAACAGCTTGCCATGCCAAAGAGGGTGATATGAAAAAGGTAGGGGGTTGTGGCAACATCAGAGTCAGGACAGTTCGTGAATGGAGAAGTAAGGCTACTTGACAGTCATTGGAGAAGCTGTCAGTGGTAGTTCTGAGTTGGTCCCAGGTGGGACACACAGCCAGCAAGCTTTAAAATGGCCCGGTTGGGTCACATTAAGGAGCTTGTAGGCTGAGGTCAGAGTCTAAAGTAGGAAACGAAATGACAAGTTTGTATTATTTAGGAGGGGGAATATCAGGGAATAACCTTATATGCCAGAGCCTGCAGGCAGAGTCTAACAGTTCCTGAATGGGGAGTGAGGATTGAAATAATTAAAGCAAGTTACATCAATACAAGAAAGAAGTTTGTGGAACTTCCAAACTTGTTTCCTGAAACTACTTCGCTATAACAGATATAGTCCAAGATCACACAAACAAGTTTTAAGGAACTTGGCTAAACTTCCTCTTTTCTCTGTCTCAAGGAGAAGGCCAGGGTGAAAACTGTTTTTCAATAAATAACAAAGCAGTTTGACAAACTAGCAGCTCTCCACCCTTAGAAGAGTGTTAAATTACCTTCTCTACTTCTCCCATCCCCAGGGATTGGGTAATATACCAGGTAGGATCCTGTAGCTGAAGGACCATGGGAAAATGGTGCATAGCAACAGGGGTTTTGGACGTCCCAGACTTGGAGGTCCACTTGAGAGGCTGGTAAAGGAAGTGCCATGTCACAACTGGTAGGTAGGGTAGCCAGGAGGAAGAGAGAGGATGCTGGCAAGCTTGGGGTCAGGTGAATGGGTGGAGTAAAGGAGATAGCGGCTCTCACTTTGGCTAAAAAGTCCCTTCCCAGTAAGGGAATTGGACAGGTTGGCATCATTAAAAAGGAATGAGTCAAGGAACTACCCCTGAAAATACAATTAAGTGGTGCAGTCCGCAAGGCTAGCAAGGCTGTTCAAATAGAAGAAGAGGATGGACCCCAATACTTCCTCAGGACTGAGTAAGTGGCTCTGGTGTCCACAAGGAAGAAGATGGACCACCCTGATAACATGATAATTACCTGTGGCTCCCTGCTAGTGATGGCAGTGGTTAGGTCAAGGGAACCCAGGCACCTTCAGTCATCCATAGCCAGGCCTAGGATATAGGCCAGAGGGCGATCTGGGAGTGATGCTCCCATATTGTGTTGCGGTCAACACCCCAATGTCCCTCTTGGTGGCATTTTGGACATGGCCCTGGTGCCTTGTGGGGGTTTGGATAAAACTGGGCCCAGTGACCTTCTTGACCACATTTGAAACAGGGACCCCGTGGTCTTCGTGCCTTAGGAGGCAAGGCAGCCTGGGTAGTGGCTGAGGCTGGTCGGATGGCCTTGGCCAGCATTTGGTATTTTTGCTTGTGGGCTTTATCATCTTTCCCATGGTACACCTTAAAGGCCAGCACTAAGACTTCTGCCTGTGGAATCAGAGGTCTTCTCTCTAAGCATTAAGCTTAGCCCTGATGTTGGGGTAACTCTGGGAGAAAAAAATAGGTCATTAGAAGTTGCCTACCCTCTGTGATTTCGTGGTCTAGATTAGTATGTTGTAAGAGAGCCTTTGTAAGGTGCTTTAGAAATTGAGACAGGTTTTCATTATTGTCCCGAATGACCTCCTGGAGCTTCTTGTTATTAACTGGCTTAAGGGCAATCTTGAGGAGACCAGCCAGCAGGCAGGTTGTGAACTGATCTCTGGCTAAAATGCCTTTCAGGGTATTATATTCCCATTGTGGATCCCGGTCAGGCACCGCCTCAGCCCCAACCAGGTGTCCTATGTTTGTTTGGTGAACCTCATCTGCATGTGTTCGAGCCTGTTCCCTAACTCTCCAACACTCTTCAGGTAACAGGTTATTGGTAAGAATCATATATATATCATGGAAGGTAAGACTACAAGATTGAGTGAGATATTGAAATTCTTTAGTGAAAGTAGAAGGATTAGTGGTGTAAGATTCTAATCTCTTTTCTACTTGAGAAAGTTCAGTTAATGAGAAGGGAACATGCACCCTAACTAAGCCATCCACACCGGCCACCTCCTACAAGGGAAGAATTGAGGCTGGTTTATGCTGAGTAGAAGAAGAAGGGGGTTTCACTATAAAGGGAGAACAGGTTGCAGGGGGGCTAATAGTTGTTGGTGGTGTGAAAGGGGGTGCCGAAGTAGGACAACTAGGACAGCCTGTTGCTGGGGAAGGGTGTAAAGGTTCTGGAGAAGCCAAAGAGAAGAGGAGGAAGCAGAGGAGGAGGAGGAGGAAGAGGCCAGATGTTGGAAAGAAGCCAGAGGTTGAGAATGGCAAGGTGGAGGTTCATTGGCAGGGTCGAAGGTAGAGAGAGCTCTGAGGTTGAGACTTTATAGCTAGTAGAAGTTGGGTAGGAGAACAAAAGAACAGAGAGAAGGTTTAGAGCAGAGAAGAGAGAAAGCTTGAACATAAGGTATATCCTTCCATTTACCAGATCACTGACAGTAATTAAAAAGATACCGTAAAATATCAGGATTTAATGTGCTGTTAATCTACCAATTTGAACCATTATCTAAGGAATATGTAAGCCAAGTCTTATTACAGAAGTGTATGTTCTAAGAGGCCTTTAACTCAGGCTCCCTGTGTAGGGTTTTTAAATGCTCCAGAAGACATCCCCGTGGGGACACCGGAGGAAAGGACAAATGGACTGTTCCCGTTGGGAGGGTAGGAGTCAGTAACCTGCCAGAGGCGTCCCAAAAGTAAGATTTGACTCAGTAGAGTATGATCCTACCTGATCCAGCAACTCTTAAGTGTTGGCTAGAGACCAAGGGCTCAGCTGCCTGTAGAAGACACAGTTTACCTCGTGCTAGGATTTTCATAGGCGAGCGTGAGAGGAGAAACTGTGCACATAGAAAGGAAAAAAAAAATCTCACCCAAGGGAAAGAAGAATCCCTAAATGGAGGTCAGCACAAAGGGTGAATCGTAGCCAGTGAAGACCACAGTTGGGGGTTCATCTATCTCAAAGGGTGGAAGGAATTTGCTGGATGCTCAGCCGTCAATTTTCCCCTACCAAGAGAGGTGTTTATGCTAACCAATGAGGGGAACTCACCAATCCAGCCAGTGTTGCATGGAGAGTGGGGCATGGGCGGATTTGGGATGAAATAGGTTTCCAGCAGCTCCAGTGGTGTGCTGGCACCAAAAAGTAACCACCACACGGCGTGGCCACTAGAGGCACCTATTCCCAGCCAAGTGCACCAATGTTAGGATTGGGTAGTAAAGTTACACAGTGGGTTCACAAGTCATGCCACGTGACTGGTTCCACATGGGAGGTCTATTATGGGAAGGGGAAAGGGGTCACAGAGACCGTCTCTAGGTAGGGCAGAAGAGAGAGAGAGAGAAACTGGAGGTGGTGTGAGTTCTCTTATAAGGTGACCCAGAGCATGTGCAGGTGGTTTCAGGTGGTCTGTGGGTGGCTTCACAGATGCCTGATATCCAGTGTGTCCTTTGGAGCTGGCTGCTTACAGATCTCAACATGTAGGAGGCACAGAGATCCATGTACTCACTAGGGAAATCAGAAATATTGCACACACAGGGTTGTTCCTTCAAAGGAAGGTATGAATAAACTGTTATTCACCTAAAATCTGGAAGCAGATGTGTTTAATAGTCTGGTGACCAGCCGGGCATGGTGGCTTATGCCTGTAATCCCAGCACTCAGGGAGGAAGAGGCAGGTGGATCTCTATAAGTTTGAGGCTAGCCTGCTCTACAAAGTGAGTCCAGGATAGCTGCGTCTACACAGAGAAGCCCTGTATTGGGACAAAAACAAACAAACAAACAAACAAACATACAAACAAAAAGAAAAAAGGAAAGGGAAAGGGAAAGGGAAAGGGAAAGGAAAGGAAAGGAAAGGAAAGGAAAGGAAAGGAAAGGAAAGGAAAGGAAAGGAAAGGAAAGGGAAAAGGGAAAAGGGAAAAAAAGGGAAAAGGGAAAAGGAAAAAGGAAAAAGGAAAAAGGAAAAAGAAAAGAAGGAAAACTCAAAAGCTGATGTCCAAGATGGCATGGGCCACAGCAATCTGCAGTCTAACTTCTAACATGGAATGACATGTGTTTTAAGAAAACCCTTTTTTTTTTTATTTCATGCCAATAAGGCAAGTATGCCGGTGGTAAATTATTGTTTGAAAAATATTACTATTTTTTTTTAATTTTTTTTTCATGCCTGATCAAATGAAAAGCAGTTGTTAGTCTTTACAAGTTAGTTTGGACTGAATGATCAAGCTGTCAAATGAATATCAAGTCTCCCTATTCAGGAGATCTCTCCTACTCTAGTCTAATCTTTATCAAATTTGCTGGTATTCACAGCTTTTCTACTGTGGAAACAAAGACAAAACCTCTGCTCCAACGTAACACATATCTTGGTTTCCATTCTGAGATCAACACATCTTTAAAATTAATAGGCTGATTTAATTCAGCAGTTTTTGTACTATCCAATATCTCTCTGCAGCTGCTGTACTTTTCCCATTAGCATTTAAAAAATTAAAGTTAATAGAGTACTGTGTAATCTATTTCTAGGGGTCTTTATTACCCCTTTCTGTTTATTAAGCATATATTTTAAAGTGTGACTAGATCTTTCTATAAGTGTTTGTTATATAGGATTGTGTGGTATACCGATGCTTTACGTTGTAATATGCCAAAACTGTTTCATTTTATTAGAGAATTTTCTGGTCTATTGTCAGTCTTAATTTGTACAAGTATCCCCATAATAGACAGAACTTTTAACCAGTGTGTAATTACAGAATCAGCCTTTTTAGAATTTAAAGCAGTTGTCCATTGAAATCCTGAAAATGTATCTGTGGCATGGGGTACATATTTTAATTTTTCAACTGCAAAATGAAATATATCCATTTGCCAAATTTCTTTTTTTCGCTAACCTTTTTGGTAATGAAGTTTGGTTATACAAAGAACAAGTAGAACATTTCTTTATAATTTCCTTGGCTTGTTGCCAGGTAATAGAAAAATCTTTCTTCAAACCTTAGTTTTCCTAAGTATTTCTTATGAAATTCTGAGGCTTCTAGCACATTTCCTATTAAGAGCTGATCAATTTCAACAGTACCCTGTGCTAGAGGACCTGGGGGACCCATATGGATTCTAATATGTGTTATATACAATGGATGATTTCTATTTCTGATTACTTGTTGTAGATGAATAAATAGTGAAGTTAATTCTGAATCATCTAGAATAAGTTTAGTGGTTTCAATATGTAAAACACCTCTTTCTGAACATCGAGAGTCAGTAACTATATTAAAATATTCCAGAAAATCAAATAATACCCAAGAATGGCATATAGTCCTGACTTTTGAGCTGAATCATAAATAAGGGTTTTGAGCCACTTAACTTATTTTTCCTGACTTTTAATCTGCCTTTCCTGATTTATTTGCCTCAGTATAGAAGGTAGGGGCTCCAGAAATTATTGTCTCTTTTACTATATGAGGGAGAATCCAATTAGTTTTTTTATAAACTGAAGTTGCTTGCTTTGGGGGCATTCCTTGTTAATTTGTTGCAATTTCCAAAATAATTACTGCTAGCTCTTTGCCAATGTTCATTTTCTACCTTTAATGAGGCAATTTCAGCATTAGTAAAAAGATACTACAAATTCTGCTAGGTCTATTATGGAGAGCTGCTTGTTTGTCAAGCTGCTTAACAAGGCCGTGAAAAACATGTTTTCACCCTGGCCTTCACCTTGCGACAGAGAAAAGAGAAAGTATCACCAAGTTCCTTAAAACTTGTTTGTGTGACCTCGAACCATATCTGCTATAAGGAAGTAGTTTTAGAATACAAGTTTGGCAGTTCCAGGAACTTCTTTCTTGTATTAATGTGACTTGGTTTTGCTTTGCCTATAAAAAGGAATTGTGGAATAAACTCAGGCAGCAGTCTCACTAACAGCCCTCTT
This sequence comes from Meriones unguiculatus, assembly GCF_030254825.1. Taxonomy (NCBI): domain Eukaryota; kingdom Metazoa; phylum Chordata; class Mammalia; order Rodentia; family Muridae; genus Meriones; species Meriones unguiculatus. The sequence continues at coordinate 45,509,232 of NC_083351.1, forward strand.
GAGCTGATCCCGTGTGTAGTGTGACTTTGCTTTAATTATTTCAATCCTCACTCCTCACTCAGGAACTGTTTGATTCTGCTGGTAACTGCAGAAGAGAAGACCTGAGGCTTTGCTGATAAGTGCCTCACCTAAGTGTCCTTGTTGGCATAAAGATGCCATTTTATTATCTAGCCTGTGTCCTATGATATTCTGGGCTTGGCAGCTACATCCAAGGACGCAAACAGCGCATTCAACCTGTTCTATTTTGGTCAAGAGTAGGCATATGTAATGTCAACATAAAAACCACAGTTCTCATCTTAAAGGGAATAAAAGAGCATTTATTTTGAGTTACTGGGACTCAGGAATACAGATTTAGGTTACCCCAAATTTCACATTCCAACACGGAAGCAGTGCCATGAAGTTTTTATAGTTTTACAGAACTGAGAAAGTCATAAACCAGGGCAAGTTTAGCCAGAGATCACTACTAAAGACCTTCTAGGTCTGAATGATCCAGCTGGAACACAGACACACCTTTAATCCCAGGAAACAAGCAAAGTGATTTCTGAGTTCCAGGCTAGCCTGGTACAGTGCAAGTTGCAAGTAGAGAAAGGCTAAGGTCCAGGCATGGTAGTACACATGTTTAGTCTCAGTATTCAGGAGACAGAGGCTCTGAGTGCTGTTCAGAACTTCAGTTGAATCAGTGAGTTGAGAGGCAGTGCATTGGAGTTGAGTTTTTGGTAGTAAGGTTTATGAAATTCAAAGCAGTTTTTTACCGGAAGAGTTTTACAGAAAGAGGTTGAAGAGCGAACAAACTGGATACAGGTAAAGACAGAATAAGCCAGAGAATGAGGAGACAGAAGATTAGAACAGATTGCTAGAGTTAGTTTGAGGCCAAGCAGAGCTATTCAGTGAGAAACTGAGAGAAGCCAGATAAAATCAGTCAGCATGGAGAGGGGTTTGAGCCAGAACAGCTGAGTTGACCCAGTGAGCCCAAACTCAGAAAGAACCAGAAAAAGTGAGCTTACTTAATAGGAAATCTCAGAGGCTGAAAACATTCTAGGCCTTGGTTAGATTGTATGCAAGCTAGAGGTTTCTAGGACTAGGCCTAGAAGCCAGACTAGGTTAGCAGACAATGGCAGTAAGCCTTGAAGACAACAATTGAATCAGGGGAATAAAAGTTACTTTTACAGGGTACATCAGAGAGGCAGGTCCAATGAGATAGGGGAATATTTTCTATAGCTTCTAGACACCATCTGAAGACATTCTTGGCTTTTGGATTGGTAGAGTCTAGTGGCCTGCAAAAGGCTTTAATCTGTTGTCCCAAGATGTTAGTTCCAACACAGGAGGCAGGCAAGGAGTCTGTTCTGGAGGGCTAGAACTAGCCTGAGATAAGGTAATTAGCTTCTGGACCTGCAACATTCCAGTCTCTGCAACAGCACTGAGATTCTAATCAGCCAGTCTCTGCAGATGTGGATTCCTTTCAGGACTTTTCTTTCACAGCCAGATGCAGCTTCTCTTCACAAGTTTTGGACCACAGTAACATGCAGCTTCCCTAGAAATCAAAAAAATAATTCACACCAAAAATTCACCATCCTGGTCAGGATGGTGAAGGATGAGCACTAACAGTTCATGGTCAGCCTGGTTACAGAGTCTCTCTCAAAACAACAACAGAAAGGAGCTGCAGAGATGGCTCAGCAGTGAAGAGCATTTGCTACTCCTCCAAAGGACCTGAGCTTGGTTCCCAGCATGTCCATTGGGCAGTTCTCAATGGCCTGTCATTCTAGCTCCTTGAGAGCTGACACACTCTTCTGAACTCTAAGTCACACTCACACATGTGGTATTTACTGCCACACACAGACAAATAAAAATAAAAACCTTTATTTTATATATATTATATTTTTTGAGACAGGGTTTCTCTGTGCAGTCCTGACTCTCTTTGTAAATCAGGCAGGCCTCAAACTCAGAGATCTGCCTACCTTTGCCTCACAAGTGCTGGAATTAAAGGCCTGCACCACCATCAGCTTAAAGATAAATATCTTAAGAGCTCATGATAAAACTAGAGAAGAATCTGAAAAATGAAAAATAGCCATTTAACTATTGGAAAAGGTGACGTTTCAGGCTGAAGAAACCTCACATACAGGCCCAGAGGACAGAATCAGCGTTTGAGAGATGAAGGAAAGATGCTCCAGAGGACAGCAGTGAGTAGGAAGGAGACAGAAGGAAAGACACAAGCTCAGAGAATTTGTCAAGAATCAGATCATGAGGGCTCTCAAAGGCTAGGGAGAGTTTGCATTTTATTCCAATGTACAACTAGGTATTGTTATGGTTTGGATCTTAACTATCTCCCCAAGGTTTGTGTGGAAAAGGCGGGCAGTGGAGCTGTATGAGAGGGGAGGAAGATCGGTTGCTGGGGTTGTGCTCTTGAAGGGAGTGGAGACCCCATTTCTTCCCTCTCTTAGCTTCTGGATATCAGAAAGCAAGCAGTTTTATCACCATGCCCTCTCAATGTAACATACTGTATGACCATAGGCCCAGAACAACATGAGCAAGCATCTCAAACTGACGCCTCTCAAATCACTAGCCAAAAGAGATCTTTCCTTTAAAGTTGATCACTGTGACATTTTCTCATACCTAGGAGTTGAACTTAAGTGTTAAAAATAAATGTGATATGATTTGATTTATGGTTTCAAAAGAACCCTTTAATGTAGGAATAGTGGTGCACACCTCTAATCTGAGCACTCAGAAGGCTGAGGCAGGAGAATTGCAAGTTTCAGCTCAGCTTGGGCTATATAGTTGAGACAATAGCTTAAGAAACAAAAGCAAAAATAAAATCCCCAGTTTAACATATTGGGTACTTTGACTGCTGGACTATTTTCTGGTTGGGAATTGGAATTAAAGACAGTGAAACAGGAAACAGTGACTGATGATGGCTGTTAGCATAGAAATCCTGAGGGGGGAAAAAAAGGCTGAACTTGAGGATATGGTTTGGAGAGTAAAACTGATACAATTTGACAATGGTTTGGACATAGTGGCTAGGCAGCAGAAGTCAGGGAAGCAAGGGACTTAAGGAAGGAGCCCTGGTTTTGGTCTGAGTACCTGGAGAAGAGATGGAGATGTCATGAACTAGGGAAGACTAGAAGAGAAATGGTTTGCAGGGGTAAGTCCACAAGGACGTCAATTTCTACCTTTACCGTGTTTTCCAGAGAACTGTTACACTGAAAACAGTAATATTGCTTTTGCCTTTGGCTAACCGTACAGCTAAAGAGAGAGATCCCAGCTGCCAGTTTTTCAGAGCAAGAGTTGGAATCACCAGGAGACTGAGATCCACAGGAAGACAGAAGGCAGAGAATTAGATATTCACCACAGTGGAGAGGGAGCTTGGTCAGGGAGAGTTCCACGACAGGATTATATCCTACCTTCCGGATCCCGTGAAAATTCAAACAGACTCATCCGTGAAGGTGCTAGCTCAGAAAGGGAGTTTGTAATTGTCCTGTGATCTGATTGGAACTGCTTTTTATTCATTTTCACCTTTTAAGTCGAACGGGTCACTGTACTATTAAGAGGCAGTATACAGACAAGGCCCCATGGTGTCACTATTCTGGTGTCTGGGTGCTTATTACTCGATACCTCTGCATTTATCCCTGTGTAAATGGACATACTGGTAAAACTAAGCACTTAACTTTGTGTTCCTGAAACTAAGATTTACATGCATTATCCAACACCTTCAGACCACCAAGGAGCTGAGCGACATGTCAGTTTTACTGCTAAGGAATCAAAAGCGCATCCACCCATTTCTCTAATACTTATCTTGTATCTACAACATGGTAGGCTCATTTTGTAGGCTCTGGAGGTACACTGTGGGCAAAATAAAATCCATGCCTTTGAGCAGCCTCAGCTTGGGTGTTAGTAAAGGAAGAGATGACACATATGCTAAACACTACACATTGAATAGTAATCAGAAGGTGATGTTACTGAGAAGAGTAGAGCTGGATAAAGGGAAGGATAAACTTCACCAAAAATGCGGTATCTGGGCAAAGATTAGAAGGGGCCAAGTGTAAAGGAAAGCGCTTGGGGTGAGACTGAGGACAAGTGTTTAATATCCACCACCAAGCCCTCAACACGGAGAGCAATAGGAAGCTATGAAAGACACAAGTAGGCCTCCTTAAATCCGCCTTTCTTCTATAAGGTCGGCGATCCCAAGGCTAGGCAGAGAACACAAGACGCACAAGGAAGCAGATCATCGCTGGAGTCTGTCTCGGGTCAGAGAAGCAACCGGCATTACACTCCTCCGCCTGCGGCGTGCGTCCCTTCAGGGCCGGCCCCAGACAATCTTTCCACCAAGGCTCCGCCCGCTCCACCGGCCCCTAGGTTCCACGCTCTCTGCTCTGCAGCCATTCAGTGGGTCACCACGTAGCCGTTCCCCGGCTACGGATTGCGCAACTCGCGCCGCTAGGCGGAGCCTGGACGTAGGCGGAGCGACAGCCGGCGAGCCGACCCCACCAGGCCCTCCCGAGCGCCGCTGCCCGCGATGTGCGCTTGCGCACGCTCGTAGCGCGCCGCGGACATTCCAGCGCCTCCCACCACCCCGCCCCCGATTCCCGGGCGGAGTTCCTGTTCGCGCCTGCGCACTGCGCCGCCGCACCCCGCGCCTGCTCAGATCGCCCGGGTCCGGCCCCATCCTCCGGGTTTTTCTGGTGGGGGAGGGGGCACGTCTCGGCGAGTCACGGTGATGGCGGCCACCATCCTGTGGTGAGGTAGCCGGGTCTCTGCGGCTCTCGGGGAGTCCCTCGTGCCTCCTGCGGGCCCGGCGGCCGGCGCGTGAGGAAGCACCGCGGGTCGAGCCCGTGGGGGAAGGCGGCGGGAGCGGCGGTGCGGCCGGGTGACAAGGGGCCCGGGGCGAGCGAGACGCGGGGCGAATGTGACAAGCCCCCACCCCCATCGCCTTCCTCCCGAGAGCGCGAGGATCGCGGCCACCCCGGGGCGCCCAGGCCCCGGCACCGCCACCATGCAGGTCACCCTGAAGACCCTTCAGCAGCAGACCTTCAAGATCGACATCGACCCGGAGGAGACGGTACGCGCCGCAGGGCGAGGGGAGCGCGGGCCCGGGTCGGGGCGGCGTGGGAGGGCCCTCCCCCCAGGGGGGGGGGCGACAGGTCACCGCCGGCTTTGTGGGCCGAGGACGAGGAAGGCCTGGAGGCAGCTGGCGTGGAGCAGTACCGGCCCGCGCGGGCCCTGGAGGCCGCGGCCCGGAGCGCGTGGTCGTGGGGGCTGGGGGAGGCCTGCCGGCCTGGGCGCCGGGGCCTGGCCTGGAGTGCACAGGTGGGGGAGGGACACCCAAGGCGTCGCCACCCCCCTCGGGCGACCCGGCTGGGTGCGGGGGTCTAGGGGCCGGTTACCCGAGGTAACGGGCTTTATTGCCTAGTTTTGTCTGCAGCCGGGAGAGGTGATGGTGGGGAAGAGAAGGGATTCTTTGCCTCTCCTAAGGGACTCTTCTCATTTGTGTCCTGGGTAGTTTTTACGAGCCGCCCCCGGCCCCACCCCCATCCCGCCACTGAACCCACACCCACAGGTAGATTACGCTCCGAGGCCGCATTGGTGGTGAAGAATTTTGTATTAGAAAGCTTCAGATCCGGATTTAAACGAGTTCTCCTTCGCCTCGGGAACCTGCACGCTCCTCGGACTCCCAGAATAGTAGTATTGGGGGGGGGGGGGCGCGAGGAATATAAAAACTTTGTGTTCTGCAGTCAAAGCCGATTACATTTATCGATTTCACGTGATAAATTCTAACGCTGCCGTCTTTAGTCCTGCCTTTAAAAAGATCTGCTATGTTAAAGTTAATACAACTTTATGTTAGGAATCTAAAAATGCCTCTAAAAATTTTCTCAAGTCCGTGGAAATTGTGAGGCTATGTTAAGATTGTCATCAGATTACTGCATATATTTTTTAATTTTTTTATGACTAATTATATTTTGGTTAAAGATACAGGGACGAGGTGTTAATTAAATAGACCCGGGACCCGAATTCTATTTGTGGCTCTGAAACTCATTTACTACTACGTGGACAAATTACCCTGTTTCATTTTCTAAAACAGGAACAGTACCAACTGAGATGGTGAGGATTAAATGGCGTTTAGTTGGTTCATACATGAGGCCTACTTTGTTATCAGTGTAGATATTTGTATGGAGACACTATGTTAAGTTTTGCCTATCTCATCTAATATTCTAAAGTCTACATCTAAGAATTCCTGACCTTTTTGAAATTGTGGCACACACTGATTTTATATGAAATTATTTTGCAGGCATATGCAGTAATTCTTGAACGTACAGAAAATAACCAGTTACGTATGAGAGCTCTGCAGTCTTCTCAGAAGCAGTTGTTAACACCTAGTGGATGGGGGCCCAGAGGAATACAATTCCATTTTTTGGTGTTTTGAGACAGGGTTTCTTTGTGTCTGAACTCTGTAGATCAGGGTGGCCTGGAACTCAAGAGATCCGCCTGCCTCTGCTTCCCCAACGCCAGGATTAAAGGTGTGCTTGCCACCATTTTCCTTTACTGTTTAGTACTGAGTGGTAAACTGAAAGATGAAAGTGCAGGGCTAGGGATGCCAAGCAGGTGTGAAGCCCTAAGTTCATCTCTAGTACCTTGAGAAGAAATTACAACAGTTATCTGTTTAATGATGGTAAGCCAATTATGTAAAATGCCTACTTGGCTTTGGTTCACTGGGGGTGATAAATGATAAGTCATGGTAACTTTGGGGGCTTATAATATTAATTTATCCCAGAATCACTAAAACAGAGCAGTAGTTTTTGCTTTATTTCTTTAATATCTGAATTTGATGGCGTTAGATAGTAGCTTCAGACCACTGAAGTATATAGACATATATATGTGTATATATATGCCATATAAAACTTGTGCCCCTATTAGGCCCACTACGTGTCTGCTGTTATCTTTGAGCCAGTATAATATTAAGTTCCTAACTGCATTTATTTATTGTTTATAAGTTTATTTCCAGGGGTTGTAATAGTTTACACTTTCAGAGGTACATGTTTTTGGTAAGTTACTACTGGCCTCCTTGCTTTGTTACTAGAACAAAATAATTTGTTGCTATTAATGTAATATAAAAACAAGTATTGCAGAGTATTTTATGAGGCATATTTTGATTCCATATTTCATGCTTCTTCCTTTTCCTTGTGCTGGGATCCTGTATGGGGACTCTAGGTTTTATGCACACCAGACAAGCTTTCCCCAGTACTCGCACCATACCCCTTCAATTCCATCTCCAGTGTGCAAGCACAGGAGTGTTTCTTTCATCCACCTATTTCTAATTGTGTGAGGGCATGGTTTCACACTGTGTAGTCCTGACTGACCTGGAACTCACAGGAAACCACTTGTCTTTGCCTTCACAGTGCTGGGAATAAAGGTATGTAGCCACTACCTAGCAGGGTTTAGATTAAATTGATAATTTTTGATACAGTGCTTTAGACTTTGGTAAAAATAAATAGTAGGTAACACAAAATACTTTGTTTCTAATTTGTTACAAAAATGTTACCAAGGATTTTAGAAGTAGATCAAGTTTGGGAATTTATAATGGATCAGCAGGTAAAGTTCTTGTCACCAAGCTTGGTGACCTAAATTCAGTCCTTTTGACCTGCATGGTAGGAGAGAATGAATCCAGGAGGTTGTCTTCTGATTCCTCACTCACTGGTTTGGGCACCCCCACCCATATGAATGAATAGATGAATGAATGTGTTTTAAAGTAGATTTAAAATTAGGGTTTAGGAATGCTTGCAATTTACGGGCTTTGTCTTTGGTCACTTATGTGGTTTCAGGTTTGCCTTTAATTAGTTTTTACTTAGAAGGAAGTAAGGAAATTAAGTGACTTAAGTTATGTTGCTTAGAAACTCTAACGAGCTTGACATGAACATGAGCAGAATGAGAAAAGACTGAGAGCTGAGGGCAGTCATAGTGTTTCAGTGCTGCACCGCTCAGTGCTGAGTGAGCTCTGCTGGTGGTGCTGAGCACAGGGACAGGGAAGCCATGGGTTGTTTTTTTTTTTTTAAAGGCTCAGTAGCTAAAGGACAATGGGCATGTTTTGGTTTTGTTTTTTGTTTTGTTTTCTTTTTTGAAAGATAAAAGTCCCTCTCTACTTTTTAAAATGGCAAGGTATAAAAAAAATATTTTAAAATATTTTGGTTTTGTGCATGGGTGTTGTTTTGCCTGTATGTGTCTTTGTGCCACTTTGTGCAGTGCCTGTGGAGTCCAGAAGAGGGCATCAGATTCCGCCAGTAATGGGATTTGAACCTAGGTCCTCTACAAGAGTAGCTAGTGTTCTTAACTTCTGAGCCATCTTAACCCCCACAAGATTTTGGGTGGGGAGTTCAAGACAGGATTTCTTTGTGTACTCTTTGCTCTCCTGAACTCCCTTTGTAGATCAGGTTGCCCCTGAACTCACAGCAGTCCACCGGCCTCAGCCTCCCTGAGTTCTGGGATCAAAGGCATGCACCAAGCTGCTTGGACTCACACCTTTAATCCCAGCACTCATGGAGGTAGAGGCAAGTAGATCTCTCCAAGTTGGGGCTACAGAGTCCAGAACAGGACAGCCAAGACTACACAGAGAAACCCTGTCTCCAAGCAGGGGCAGGGAAGGCATGCACCGCCAGGTTTGTTTTTTTTTTTTAATCATTACTATTTTGTTCCATTTATGGTCATTGCCATATACTGTCTTCACCATTACCCTTTACAAAGGCTCTACCTTTTTTAAAATTATAATATCACATTAGTCAAGTATTAAGAAACAAGATGAAGCCGTGCGGTGGTGCACACCTGTAGTCCCAGGACTTAGGGAGGCAGAGACAGATCTCTGAGATCTAGGCCAGCCTAGTCTATTAGCAAGTCCAGGACAGTCAAGGTGCTACACAGAGAAATTTAGGCAGATCTCTGAGTTCTAGGCCAGCCTAGTCTATAGAGTGAGTCAGAGCTATAGGTCAGCCAGAGCTAAACAGAGAAACCCTATCTAAAAAAACTAAATGAGAAATGTTTGGTTTTTAGAAGAGATCTGCTTCATTTTTTTGTGGTGGTGTAAGTAGATGGTAATTGTAAAAATGATAAGGAAGTTTAAGCAGTTTATATCACATGCTGATGCAATTTTGAAATGCCCAGATCACTACTATAATTTTTTTTTTTTTTTTTTTGGTTTGGTTGGTTTTTGATTTTTGAGAGTCTGTAGTCACTGTTTAGATGAAGAAGGCTTGACCTGTTGGTCGTGACCCCCATTGGGGAGGTCAGACGATCCTTTTCACAGGGGTTGAGGATCAGATATCCTGTATATCAGATATTTACATTATGATTTATAATAGCAAAATTACAGTTATGAAGTAATGAAAATTTTGTGGTTGGAGGTCACCACATGAGAAACTATATTAAAGGGTCGGAGCATTAGGAAGGTTGAGAACCACTGTTTTAAAATCCTTAATGTAGCTGGTTGAAGTGGTGCATGCCTGTAATCCCAGTACTCAGGGAGGCACAGGCCAGCCTGCTCTACAAAGTTGAGGACAGGGCATAAAACAAAAGTTTTTAACCCAAAGTTTCTGAGTTGTTTCAAAATTCTTGCTGCTGATTAAAACTGATAAGAATATGCTGTAAATTAAGTGTTTATTTTGACTTGGAGGCTTACTGCCACTGTTTGTAATCTAGGCCTAGTCCTGGAAGCTTCTAACCTGCTAAAATATTTTCAGACTCTGAGACTGCTGAATAAGCTCACTCTTTCTTGTTCTTACTAAGCTCTGGGCTGGCTGGTTCAACTCCGCTGTCCTGGCTCAGACTCCTGTCCCAGCTAACTTATTCAGTCTGGCTTTTCTCTCAGCCTCTGAATTGCTGTTTGGCCTCAAACTCCATTAATCTGTCTGGCTCCTTCTCATTCACTGGCTCGTTCAGTCTTCACCTGAGAGGTTTTAACTGAGGAAGGATATGGCTAGCACTTCCCTATGATCTGGAGTTCTAGACTGAAAGACTCTAGAAGCTGTCTTCTCTGCTTCCTGACTGGATGCAATGTGATCAGCTTTCTCACAGTCCTGCTGCTGTGACTCCCTCCTCACCAAGGTGGACTGTTGTGTCACAGTTTCCTTTGAGGTTGAAACATTCCATCCTCCAGGGATGCTCTTTAAGCAGGGAGTTGAAGAACTCAAGGTAGTTGTAAATGTAAACATTTATTCGCCTGTTTCAATAGTTGAGTCAGAGGATTACTGCCTCTGCCTGCTAACCTAGGCCTAGAATGTTTCTGGCCTCTGAGACTTAATTCTTAATAAGCTCATAGCTGGCTGGGTTCAACTCTCAGCTGTTCCGGCTAGCTAACTTATTTATTCAGTCTAGTTCTTTCTGCTTCTGTGTTGCTCTCCTTGGCCTCAAACTAACTCCAGCGATCTTTACTTATCTTCTGGCTCCTTCATTCTTTGGTTTCTTCTGTCTTCACCTATGTCTAGGTTGTTTGCTCTTCAACCTGTCTTTGTATATCAGTCCTGGCAAAATGCCTTCTCTCTCTCTTCTCTGTCTCTCTCTGTATTGCCCCTAAGTAGTTTCCCTTTCCTGTTTGTCAAATCTTCTCTTGATTTGTCACTTTTTCTGCCACTCACTTTTTTTTTTTTTTTAAGATTATGGTTTGTGTCTAGATTAGAGGACAACTTATAGGAGTCAGTATTCTTTTTCTATCATGTGGGTCCGAAAACCTAACTGGGATAGAAGCCAGGTCAACAGGCTGGGTGCATGTGCTTTACATGCTGAGCCATTTTGCCAATCTTAGTATGTTTTTGATAGAAGAACTATAAGATAGGTTGCTTTATAGTAATTTACAAAGAATTATTTCCCTTTGTGGTTATCGCTCTTGATTTTGGAGACTGCTGTAAAATAACTACTTTAGTTCTTATCCCATATACAATGTTTGCTAGCCATTACTTTTTAGTAATTTGTTTTTGTTGTGATTTATTTTTCAGTATAGTCAGTGCTAGATACAGTGCTAAGTTATTAAAATAGTAAATGTGTTACACTACCATATTACAAGGGTTCTTGGCATATAGATAGAACAGATAAAGTATGACTGAAAATTCTGGTTTCCATGCTTTTTATTTTCCTTAGTAGGTATTCGATAGTTTCACTAAAGTGAATGTATTCTAGCAGTAAACTATGAAGTTGCTGAATCATTCTCTTTTTCTTTTTCTCTGTGTGTATATGTGTGTTTGCATGTTGATTCATTTACAGTTGTGTGTTGAGGATTTTTTATTTGTTTGTTTTGTTTTTTTGAAACAGGATTTAGTTTCTCTATGTAATTTTGGCTGTCCTGAACTCACTCTGTAGACCAGGCTGGCCTCAAACTCACAGAGATCCACCTGCCTCTGCCTCCCAAGTGCTAGGATTAAAGATGTGCTTACACTGCTGCTGCCGATGCTGCCTCTACCATCCAGCATTGTTGACTTTTTATTAGATGTCAGTTCATGGTATATATATTCTAGTAACATAAAGGATTCAGAAAGTAGTTGAATGTTAAGTCCTTTTGCAGAAACTGAAGTAGAGTGAGATCATGTGACAGTCCTTGACTGGGGGGCTACCTTAAAGTCCAGAAAGGTGTTTCTGGAGAAGGTGACTTGTGACTCACAAGCAGAGATCTGAACATAAGGCACATTGCAAGGTACGGAGTCTTTTGTGTGGGAACCTTTAGAGGACAGACCTTAGGATTGCAAGAATGTGCTTTTGGAAGTCTTAAGGGCCAGTGTTTCAGAGGTTTACTGTGAGGAGCTGAGGTAGACAAGGGCTCAGAGCATGTAAGCTGTTGAAGGGTAGGATTTTTCAAAGATCGATTGTTCATGGGTATTTTGCTGTTGTTGTTGTTGTTGCTGTTGTTGTTGCTGTTCCTCTTCGTTTTTGAGACCATGCGTTACCTTATTCAGTTCCCTAGGCTGGCCTCAAATCTATGACAATCCTATTCTACCTGACTATTGGGATTACAGTCATGAGCCACCTGCCTAGCTCACTGATGATCTGTTTTAAAAGGTTTCATGATCTTCTGTGGGGAACGGACAAGAACGAAAGCACGGAGATCAGGTAGCTGCTTGTGCAGTATTTTTAAGCAAGTAAACCTTTGGCCAGGATTGGAGATGGAATTGAGATATATATTTGCTAGGTAGAATTGTGGGGATTTGTTGTTGGGTTGGTATTGTTAATTTGGTAGTGTAAATTTTGTGAATACTAGTATTCTTTCTAGGGATGTGGAAGACTGAAAACAGAATTGGGGGTTGGAGTACAGACACTGAGATGGAAATGTTATTTGTTGAGTCTGTATTGCAGAGAATTTTAGATTAGAGATTACATGGAGATGTGAAAATAACCAGTGTACTTCATACTTGTGATTAGAATCTCTGTCAGGGCCTGCCTTTGAGAAATGTGAGCAGTATGCTTAAGTTATCCTTTGTATATAATTTAACTTCAGTACTTTGGAGCCTTGGCAGAGATGGCATAAAGTTTGAGATTGGATATTTGATGCTCTAATATGTGGCAGGGCATCGGTCAGTCAAGGAGCAGTCTTTGAAACAGGAATAATCCAAGTAAAGTTTCAAGCAAAAAAAGGGTTCAGTTATATCTGATACTTCAGAGATGAAAAGGATAAAAACAGACCTGCTTGTTGATTTGGCGGTTTGTAGGTCACTGTTGACCCTGTGAGCAGCATCTTAGTAGAAATGGAGCTAGAAGCTGGATTGAAGCGGATGGCATGTGTGCAAGTAGAATAGTAGCTATGGGCATAGTGTTCTAGTGTTTATTATCTTGTTTCCTTAGTTATGGTTTAAAAATATGAAGTTGGCCCGCTGTGGTGGAGCACACATGCCTATAATCCCAACACTAGGGAAGGCAGAGGCAGGCAGATCGCTGAGCCTGGTCTACAAAGCGAGTCCAGGCCAATAAAGACTACACAGAGAAATCCTGTCTCAAAAAACCAAAAAAAAAAAAAAAAGTAAAAAAAGAATAAAAGAATATGAAGTTGAGCAGTACTTCTCAGCTTTATAACCTTGGAGGTAGGCATTGTTTGAAAAGGAATACCATATTGCTGAAAACTTTTTTAATATATTACATAATCCACTGTTCTGCCTGCACATCAGCAGAGGGCACCAGATCTCATTATAGATGGTTGTGAGCTACCATGTAGGTGCTGGGAATTCAGCTCAGGACCTCTGGAAGAGCAGCCAATGCTTTTAACCTTTGAGCCATCTTTCCAGTCTGCTGAAGATGTATGTGAGCCAGACTGGGTGGCACATAACTTTAATTGCACTTAGAGAGGCAGAGGCAGGCGGATCTGTGAGTTCAAAGCCAGCCTGGTCTATGAAGGAAGTCTAGGACTGCCAGCCAAGATTACACAGAGAAACAAGAAAAAACAAGGAGGGGGGGGGCAGGGAGAAGGGGAATATCTATAAGTTACCTGTGAAAAATCAGGTAATTTGGTGCATTAAATATATAGTGAGTTATGGAAGAAGTTGTGCTATATTTTTAAAATCAAAATCCCACTTTTATCAGCTTTTTTATTTTGATCAGTCTTCATTATCCTTTCTATGAAAAGCTTGTGTAAATATACTCTTTCAGCTTGACTTTGTAAGTACAGTGGCTTTGAAATGTATAAGCTGTGAACATGGTCCTGCCTTGACTTGAAAATTAGATCTCTCTCTGGATAGGTAATGTATGAAATTTTCTTTTTAAAGAAATGTGCTAAACTTTGATGTGCTATAGCAGAGTGAGTCCTGCCAAATAATGATGTGTCATCTGTTCCTTATAAACACCTAGGCACTGGAGCCAGTCTCACTTCTGAATGAATTCTGTAAAACTCTTAAACATCATGTAAGCTTATCCAGGCAGTGGAGGCGGGTCTGCAAATGACTGGTGCATGTGATCAGATCTCACACACTGAACAGTGAACAAGACTATTTCTTATTCCCTGCTTTGGTTGATGAAGCAGGCACATTCCCCTGACTCACACAGTAAAATGGCTTATTTTTGTTCTTCTAGAAACTTAAAAAGCTGCAGATAGTATAGAATTCACCTTATACACTCTTCTATTTCTAGCTGCTTTGATCTTGTTAAATCTTAACATCTGGAATATATTTTAAAAGCAATTAAGTTGATGTGCATATGAGTATTGATGTGACTTAGGAACATTTTACACAGTTTCTGTGGGGAAAAAAAATAGATTCAGGATTTAAAGTAATAGCCTTAACTGGGTGTGGTGACACATGCCTGTAATCCCAGCATTCTGGATGCAGAGGCAGGCGGATCTCTTGAGTTCGAGGCCAGCCTGGTCTACACAGTGAGTTCCAGGCCAGGGCTACACAGAGAAACCCCAGAAGCAGAAAGACACTCACTCATATAGACAAATAACATAGGATAAGCCATTAAAATCTGTACATCTAAAGAAACTAATCAAGAGAGAGGACCCTGACTAAAACGCTCAATCCCCATCCCAAAAGGCAAAGAGGATGGACATCAGAAGAAGAAAACAGGGAACAACCTAGAAACCTGTCAGAGGGTCTCTGAAACGCTCTGCCCTACAGACTATCAAAGCAGACGCTGAGACTTATGGCCAACTGTTGGGCAGAGTGCATGGAATCTTATATAAGAAGTGGGAAATAGTAAGAGCTGGAGAGGACAGGAACCCCACAAGGAGAGCAACAGAACCAGAAAATCTGAGCACAGGGGTCTTTCCAGAGACTCATACTCCAACCAAGTACCAGGCATGGAGATAACCTAGAACCCCTGCACAGATGTAGCCCATGGCAGTTCAGTGTCCAAGTGGGTTCCATAGTAATGGGAAGAGGGACTGTCTCTGGCATGAACTGATTGGCCTGCTCTTTGATCACCTCCCCCTGAGGGGAGAGCAGCCTTACCAGGCAACAGAAGATGACAATGCAGCCACTCCTGATGTGATCTGATAGACTAAGATCAGAAGGAAGAGGAGGACCTCCCTTATCAGTGGACTTGGGGAGGGGCATGTGTGAAAAAGGAGGAGGGAAGGTGGGAGCGAGAGGGGAGGAGGGAAGAACTTATTGGGGGATACAAAGTGAATAAAGTGTAATTAATAAAATAAAAAGGAAAAAAAGACTTTGGGTAATAACTTTAATGAAGATTGCCCTTTTAAAATAGTTACATTTATTTGTTTGTCCTCGTGTAGAGGTCAGAGGGCAGCCTGTGGGAATTGGTTCTCTCCTACTTTAACCATGTGGGCCCTTGGGGATGAAGCTTTAGGGTTCCCTGCTTGGTAGCAGATCCTTGTACAGCCTCAGGATTGCCTGTGTTTACTCTATCTTCTCATATAATGCTCTACTATCAATGCTGTTTTAGGAGAGACAGTCTCTTTTTCAGTGTTCCGATTTTTCTGTTTTCATTGCAGTTGGTAGACATCCTTGCTCTTTTGGTTTCTCTGTGTAGCCCTGGCTATTCTGGAACTCACTCTGTAGAGCAGGCTGGCATCAGACTCAGATATCCAGCTGCCGCTGCCTCCCAAGTGCTGGGATTGAAGGCTTATACCACCACTGCCCAACAATAGATTACCTAATAAACACTTTTGTTTCTATAGTTGTCCAGAACCTACTTTGGAGGAGAAATTTAGAACATTTTCTTTTGTGCCTCTGTCAGGTTTTTCAGACTCCAAGAATACCACCCAAAGAAATTTGGGTGATTCTGAAGTAATTTGTAAACATACTTGGCTTTGTAAATTTTTTCTGTGTGTGACAGCAAGAGCATGCCATAGTGCACACATGGAGATTAATGGACAACTTATTCTCGCCTCTTACCTTCTGAGTCTGAGATCTAACCTAGGTCCTCAGGGTAGGCCACCACACCTTTACTTGTTGAGTCATCTCTTTTGCCCTATTGTTTACAGATGTGTTGCACACTCAGATTAGCAGGCCTGTGTGTGTCTGTGTGTGTTGGGGTGGGTGGAATTTTCCTGTCTCCATATCAGGTTTGAATCCAAATTACTATGCTTGTGTAATGAGTATTTTTACCCTTCCTAAACTGCTCTTTTATTTTTTAATCTAGATTATATAATATTAGTTGCCCTTAATATAAAAATGCAATGGTTTCTTGTCTGTTATTAATAAGTGTTGGTGAGCAATACAAAGTTTTATTTCAAACTCTAGTTTTCTCTAATTAGTTACCTACCCTTGCTATAGTAAAGTAGAAGCTCTTGTCCTTAGTTGAGTAAGCTCTTTAGATTGCCTTTCATATACTAGGTTTGTTTTCAAAAATATATTGTGCAGCCACTAGGTTTTTTTCTTTCATGATTTTCATTCTTTCACTTATACTGCACAGTATTCAGATGAATATTTGTGCAGTAATTACTATCCCAGCTTGATGTGTGTTTAAATTTGTTTTTAGGTTTTAGTGTTAAAACTGTATGTCTGTGTGCCTTGGAAAGACAATGGGAGAATCTCGTTTGCATTGAATTATTGGCTCAGTGGCAGGCATATAACTTTTAAAATGTCTGTCAGTGATTGAAAGTATTAGCATGTTCACAAATAATTTTCATGAGTGCTTGCCTGTTGGAGGAGGCCCCCTTCCAAATTGGCTCCCTGATATGGCTAACCCCTTGATGCTTCCTCTCGACCAGAAACTTGAGTTCTTTCCCATATCACATACAAATCTTTCCTGGGCTGCTTTGCGTGTATTTAGGACATGGTGGCTTGCATTCAACTAGTACAACTAATGGAGAAGTAGTGTAGGTGAGAAGTGCTAATTATGGTCATGTCTTGTTACGTGCACAGTTAGTTGCAGACTTCTCCCCAGCCTCAAACAAAAATTCTCCAGGGCATAAGTCCCTCACATAAATTTTACTGATGAACATTCTCCCTGTACTGTAAATCTTCTCTAGGTTACTTGAATACCCAGTGTAATGTAAGATAGTGGTTATACTTTTTTTTCTCTTAGAAGAGAAACATATTTCAGTCACTGTTCAGTCTTTTGACTGTGGAACCTATAGATATAAGTGGCTGCTATGCTATGAAGCTCTTACCTGACACATGGTGGCAGGTTTACCACTAGTTAACCACTAGTTAAGTAGTCAAAGGCAGCTATTAGTCTGCCCTTGTCATTTCACTGTTTTCCTACAGGTGCAAGACTATTTTGTTCTGCTTCTTAATTTCATTTGCATTTCTTTTTTTCCTCCTATTTGAGTTGCATGCTCAGGTGATCAGTTTTTCTTTGTTTAATAATGAATGTGTTCGGCGTTACTCTTGATTCTTTAGCCAAATGGTTCAGTATTTATGTACAGAACTTTCACTGTTAGGCTCTTGATTTTTTTTTTTTTTTTTTTGTAAGCATAAATTATTTAGCAGTAAGCAACCCCCCCTTTGGTCCTTTATACATATTTTTTTTTGTAATTCACAGAGGTTTTTGTTTATATATATATAAATTAAAAAGTGGTTTAAGTCTTTAAAATAAAATATATGCTCTAAATTTTAAAAATATTTATTGTGTTGATACAGGAAATGAAAATTACCTTCTTGGGCTGAGTCAGTGGGTTGAGTGCTTTCCTTAGTTAGGCTTAAAGTTAGGATTATTATCACTGTGATGAAACACCATGACCAAAAGCAGGGAGGAAATGCTTTATTTGACTTAGTCTTCCATACTGTACCACTGCTCATCATTCAAAGAAGTCAGGACAGGAACTCAAGCAGATCAGGAACCTGGAGGCAGAAGCTGGTGCAGACTGCATGGAAGAATACTGCTCACTGGCTTTTCCTGGCACGGGCACCCTGCTTTTTTAGAGAACCCAGAACTACCAGCCCAGGGATTTCGCCACCCACAACGGGCTGGCCCCTCGCCAATCAACCACTAATTGAGGAAATGTCCTACGAGGTTGCTTACAGCCCATCTTAGGGAGGCATTTTCTCAATTGAGGCTTCTTCTTCTTTGATGATTCTTGTGTTAATTTGACATAAAACTAGCCGGCAGAATGCTTATAATGGAAGCCTGAGGATCATCTCTGGCACCTCCGTTACCCATGTAAATGCCAGGTGAGTGTGGCAGCCCACCACTAATTCCACTACTCAGGATGGGAAGGTGGGGAAAGCTGACTAACTTAACTAGTCAAATCTTTAAGCAGCCCTGCCTCGGTGTGTAAGGTAGACTGAATTGAACAAGAAGCTCAGGGTCAACTTGTGGATTTCTCATACATACACACATGCATACACACAAAAATCAAAAGTTTAAGTTGTTTCTGTTAGATTTCTATGCATTTTTCCCCTTCACATATTGCTGTATAATATTTATTCATTCATTCAGCACATGATAGCTGATCACTCACTAGCTCAAAAGCACTGTGTACTGTTCTAAAAACAGAGTTCACTCAGAGGGACACATACAGTTTGTTATTCATTTGTTGCTTCCCAATAATCACATTTGCAAATACAATTTTCTCTCTAAAGGGAACATATATATTCTGTTACTTTTCTGTTGCTGTGATAAACACCATTACCAAAAGCAACCTAAAAAGGGGTTTATTTTAGTTCCTGGTTCCAGAAGGAAAGAGTAAAGGCTGGGAAGGCAAGACTTCTGGAGCAGGAAGCTGCCAGGTTGTATTTCCATCCACACACAGGAAAGCACAAATGGAATAAGACTGTAGTGCTTCAGAGTTCCTCCTCAGTGATAGACTTCCTCCAGTAAAGCTATACCTCCTATAGGTTTCAAACAGCACCACCAGTGGGGGTGAACTTAGTGGGACATGTCTCATTCAGAACAGCAAACCATCCAACAGCATGCCAGTTGTTCTCTGCCTTCTTAGTTGACTTTGGGCAAGTAATTGAGCATGTTCAATGCCACTTCGCAAACTTTTTTTTTCCCGTTTTTTGAGACAGGGTTTCTCTGTGTAGCCTTGGCTGTCCTGGACTTACTTTGTAGACCAGGTTGGTCTTGAACTCACAGAAATCCACATGCCTCTGCCTTTCAGAGTGCTGGGATTACAGGTGTGCACGACTTCTCAAGCTTTTTGACATCTACCATATGACCTAACTATACCATACCTGGCTGTTTCCCCAAAGCATTCTAAGTCAACACATCACAGAGATACTTGACTTGGTGTGTGGCATTGATTGACAGTAGCTGAGTTAGGGAGCCAGCCTTGGGTTCTGTTAGCAGAGAAATGTGCAAAGAAAATTTGGTATACCAAATAACTTCTCAGCCATAAAGAACATATGCATTGTTGACATGAAAATGGATACAACTCAAGATAAGTACTTAAATGAATTAAGTCAGTTTCAGAAACACCAATACTGTAGGTTTTCTCTGATTTGTGATTTTTATTTTTTTATATTAATTAGTTTATTTACTTTGTATCCCAGCTGTAGCCTCTCCCTCATTCCCTCCCAATCTCACCCTCCCTCATTTCCTCCCATGCCCCTCTCCAAGTCCACTTATAGGGGAGGTCCTCCTCCCCTTCCATCTGACCCTAGCTTATCAGGTCTCACCAGGACTAGCTGCATTGACTTTTTTTGTGGCCTGGCAAGGCTGCTCCTCCCTCGGGGTGTGTGTGTGTCAAAGAGCTAGCCACTTGGATACTGAGCTGCCATGGGCTACATCCAAGCAAGGGTTCTAGGTTATATCCATGCTTGGTCACTGGTTGGATTTGTGATTTCTGTTTGAACATAAGTTAAATCATATGTGTCTATATGACATAAAGGTAGAGGTAAAATGTCTAGGGGAAAAGGAGACAGGAGGAAAGAGGTGCACTAAGTACATTGTATGCCTGTGTGGAAGTGTCTCTGTAATCCAGTACTGTGTGCAATGAGTATATGCCAATGGGGAAAAGAGAACATGAAAACAAATTTCCTCATAAGAAGGTAAGTATTGACAGTGTAGTAGAAGATCAAAGTTGTTGAGGTTGTAGATTTTTTAAAAAAATTATGACCTACACCTAGCATAAATTTATATCACAGGGAAACTATATTAAATTGGATAATGGCGTGTAATTTATATTCTGAGTTTATTGATGCTAAGATCATTTTCTGAGTTTTTTTGGTTTTTCAAGACAGAGTTTCTCTGTGTAGCCTTAGCTGTGCTTTGTAGACCAAGCTGTCCTGGAACTCAGAGATCTGCTTGCCTCTGCCTCCCTGAGTGCTGGGATTACAGGCATGCACCACTGCGACCAGCTCTTACATTTTTGTTTCAATGGTTTCATATCTACCTGTGAAGTTTGGAACAGTGGGAAATAAGAGTTTTGTGACATTGGGTTACATCAGAATAATATTTTAGGACATAAACGTGACATAGACAAGTTCGAGTATTTCTAAAGTGTCCTAACCTTTGGAGTCAAGGGAACCACTTTGGGTTCCAGCTAACACTAAGTAGTATTGTGTCTGAGGGCAAATGATTTAACTTTTTCATTTTCACTTCTCACCAGTAAAACTGAGAGGCTATCATTCCATTGATCTTAGTGTTTTAAGTATTGAATTCCATGTTAATGTAGTTAGTGTTAAATAAATATTCCTATATGCCTTTTTTTTTTAATTTTTGGGAAAGCTCTTCACTATTTGCTCATTTTGAAAAGCAATTCTACAATGTAGCCTATGTTAGCCTATGGCTCATTGTGATTGTGTAACCAAGATCACCCTCAAACATGATTTCCTTAAGTGTTGAGATTACGGTTGTGCATCTCTGTGCCTGGCTCCCCACCATCACTTCAGTTGCACAGAGAGGAGTGGAGAGATGTCTCCGTAATAAAGAACACTGGCTGGTCTTCCAGAAGACTGGGATTGGATTCCCGGCAACTACATTGTGGTTCACAGCTATCCACAGCTCCGGTTTCCAAAGGCCTCTGGTGCCCTCTTCTGGTCCTTATGAGTACTGCATGCACGTGGGTGCACAAACACACATTTAGGCATAACATTCAGACATGTAAAAATAAATTGCACAAAAAAACTCTTTTTCCTAGATGAGTTTTCACAAAAGGCACAGGACCATCAGCTTAGACGGTTTCCAGAAGTCTTCTAGAAAATTGAAGAGAAAGGGATTTTGCAATTGATTTTGTTCTTGGTTTTTGTGACTTTAAAGTAATAGAGTTCCACTAATTGACGAGGGAGAGCCATGCCTGTCTTTTTAGCTCATAAGACTCTGTACTTTCTGGTCAGGTCAAGGAGTTGATTAGACTCATTTTCTAATTCTTTATAATGAGCCTGTTAACACATAATTTTAAGAATTAAAATGCCATAAAGGTCATTCATTCCAGCTTCCCTTTCCAGATGATACTGTTGCTGAAAGAGATCAAGTTACATTATTTAAGTAGCCTGGTGATGGCCTTAAAAAACTGTGCTGGGGAAATGGCATTATGTGTCATTGGTCTTCTGATTGGTTATAATGAAACATTATAATAAATTTGCCTTTAGCATTGATGTATTCTTATTTTAACAGAAACATTTTATTTCTTAGAATGAATGCTTACATTAAAAGGCTTTTTTTAAAAATGCATTTATTTGTGATTTTTTTTTTTTTATGCATGTTTGTCATGGCATGAGGAGTTAGAGAACAACTTATGGAAGTCATGTTTCTCTTTCCACCTCATGGGTCCTGGGGATTAAAATCAAGTCCTCAGGTTTAGCTGCAAGTGCCTTTACTTACTGAGCCCTTTTGTTGATCACAGAAGGCTCTCTCTCTCTCTCTCTCTCTCATTTAACTTAAGAGCTTTATTTTATAACTGTAGCCTGGTCCGGATCTTACTGTGTAGAGCAGGCTTAAGCTGTTTAGGGTTTTTCTTTCTGTAATGAAACACCATGACCAAAAACAAGTTGGGGACATTGTAGTTCTTCATCAAGGAACTCAAGCAGGGAGGAATTTGGAGACAGGAGTTGTGCAGAGGTTACAGAGGGATGTTGCTTACTGGCTTGCTCCTCATGATATGCTCAGCCTGCTTTCTTATAGAACCCAGGACCACCAGCCCTGGGACGGTACCACCCACAGTGGACTCTTCCTTTCCAGTGAATAACTAAGAAAATGCTCTACTGCCAGATCTTAAGGAGACATTTTCTCAACTGAAATTTCCTCCTTTTGTAAAATTTTACATTGTGTCAAGTTGACATGAAGTGAGCCAGCTCACGCTCCTAAAGATCCATCTGTGCTGAGCTAAGGGCATTGCCACCATGCTCAACAAGAAGGCATTTCTTTTTTCTCTTTATCATTTCTTTGTTTGGTGGTTTATTGTTTTTGGTTTTTGGTTTTGGTTTTTGAGCCAGAGTTTCGCTGTTAACAGCCCTGGCTGTTCTAGAACTTACTCTGTAGACCAGGCTGGCCTTGAACCCAGAGATCTTCCTGCCTCTGCTTCCCTAGTGCTGGGATTAAAGACTTGCATCACCATACCTGGTTTAGAAGGCATTTCTTAATATGAGAGATAAGCTCACAAATTTTGTGAAATAAAACCTTTAAATTTTTAATTTTTTGTTTTAAATTGGTTAAAAGCCAGTGGTGAGTAGAGGTGCTTGCTGCCAGGACTAAGGATCTGAGCGTGATCTTCAGGACCCATGTAATAAGGGAAAAGAATCAACTCCTCAAACTTATCCTGTTATTGCTACATGTGCATGATGACATGCATGCATATGGGCTCATGCAAATTAATTCATTAATAAAAACTGTGGAGCTATAAAAAATAAATAAAATTGAGGCAGAGGCAGGCAGATCTGAGTTCAAGGCCAGCCTGGTCTGAGTCCAGGACAGCTAAGGCTACACCTTTCTGGACAAACAAACAAAAAGTAGAGAAAAAAGTTTTTTATTAGATGTTTGTGCTGCTGGGGATTGAATCCAGGCCTCATGCATGCTTTAGATGTATGTATATGTAACATGATGCAAAATAAAGCTCATGCCAGAATAATATAATACAAGGTGGGTCTTTGAGTTAAATATTGGAAAGACAAGATCTTTGAAGTGCTTGAAACACTAATTAAAATGTATTAGAATTTTTATCTTGTACTCTGTTTTCAAAGTATTGTAATTTTTTGTTTAGACTAAATTTTCTTTTTTATTATTTTTAATGTTTTCTATAGGTAAAGGCATTGAAAGAGAAGATTGAATCTGAAAAGGGGAAAGACGCCTTTCCAGTAGCAGGTCAGAAGTTAATCTATGCAGGTATGAATTCAGTTTTGAAATTAATTGGCGTGTCTTGCCTGAAATTAATTGCATGTCTTTGACATTGTTTTAGTCTTAGAAATGAGAGTGTTTTCAAATTGAGTCTGTCAGAAGCTTGATTGCATAGATAATGGTAGTGGAAACAGTTATTTAATTATAGCTTAGTATTCCGTGTTCTCTTTGCACATTTGTCTTCTGTGTCCATGCAGTGATATTACTTAGTTTGTGAGCATTGTGACTGACTTCTGTGTCAATTGTGTAAACTGAGCATCATTGCTTTCAATCTATTAACAACGTGTGTACTAGCTGACTGCTTAAAATTTCTGTCAGAGACACTTTGTACATCTTTCTAAACTACCAAAGTTGAAGAATGAAGGTGTGTTTTGTTTCAAACATCAAAAGACCTTCATGATAGGATAAAAAAAAAGAATTAAATACAAATTATATAAAATAGATAATTAAAAGAGGACCAAGAACCCAAGAGTATGACTAGGAAATTGTAAACTTAATTAGCCTCACTAATAACCTAGGAAAATAGACCCAATAGCAAATTTAGTAGAGAAAACTGATTTGTTCCTTGAAGGAACTACTAAATGGTTGTTCTTGTAGGTCTCAGCGAAATGTCTTCAGTCTGTTCTTTTTTCCTTTTGGAGCTTTTGTAGTACTTCCCTTCCTACCCCCCTTTTTGGTTTTTGAGATGGGATCTTAACACTGTAACTTGGCCTGCACTAATAGATCCACCTGCCTCTGCTGCCTCATTGCTGGTATTAAGGGCGAGGAACACTATGCCAGTTATCTGTTTCCTCACGTATCTAACCCATTGTTTTTGTAGGTCACAATTCAGAAGCCAGAACAAAACTAATTTTTTGTGTATGGCCTCTTGTCTGACTCCTGCTCTTTTTGTGTAGTGCCTGTTGTTTTCTAGGTAGTGGCCTTTTTAGAATGGGTTCAAGGGAAAGGAAACATCCGGGAGTCCTGATTCTAAATGTGTCTGGCCTGAACATGGCCTCCTCAGTCTTTGCCACTGTGCCTACTGAGTCTCAGGATTCTTCCCCTTTCTTGTGCTGTTTTTCTGAAAGATTTTGTTCATTCATTTGGCTTGTTTTGTTTTACAATGTTGTTTTACAACTTTGGAACGCTTCTGATTCATCAAATGTTTAGTATTTCAGAATAGGAAGTTGAGTTGCTCATCCCTTCTTTCCATTAGGAAAAAAAATACATATTTCCCCAAGGATGACTAGGCAATTGAAATGTTTTAGTTTCCTTTGTCTTTAAGAACTCCATTTTAAGGATTTACTTCAAATTTTCTTGCCTAGTAGGACTTAGATATAGTTAGTGAATAAATTAAAAGCCAAATAAATTGGCTTTCATTTGATTGCTCAGGTTTTTCTTAGAAGTTTTACTTGGTAAAATTAACGTTGTTGATAAATTAAGAGTATTTTCTTGGTAAGACAAAGCTTAATGTGTCTTTAAATAACATTTTCCCCCTGAATTATTAGGTAAAATCCTCAGTGATGATACTGCTCTCAAAGAATACAAAATCGATGAGAAAAACTTTGTGGTGGTTATGGTGACAAAAGTAAGTTTTATCTTCCTTCTGTATCTTTATGCATGTGAATCATCTCAAAAGCAGTGACCAAGTCCACAGTGGACAAAGTTTTTGCATTTCCATAGCATGCACAGGATATGTAATAAATAGCATGGTGCACTTAGCTGCTTTCCAAAATGTAGGCAGATTTACCATGGTCCCCTATTAAGGTAATAACTATATATTTATCTCTAAAGTCATCTTTATGTAAGATTAAACAATTAAAGTGGCTTGTATTTAAAAGGACATTTCTTAGCTGGGCTTGGTGCTGAATGTCTTTAATCTCAGGAAGCAGAGGCAGTCCTATCTCTGAGTTCAAGACCAGTTTGGTTTACAGCTATCCTGGGTAGGGCAGCTAGGGCTATCCCACAGAAAAAACCCTGATGCCCCCAACTGCCCCCCCCAAAAAAGGGGGGGGTATCATTTTTCTCTTGACATCCCTTAAGAGTTTTTCTCATTTTTTTTTTCTTAATCTGTTTTCACTCTGCCTTAAAAGAAGTGCTAGTTGGATAATAGCTAAGTCATCATGTGATTATTTTAAAATATGCTTAGCAATCAACTTAATGTCTTTTATTCTGTACTTTTTAATATGCAGCCTTTCAGGTACTAGGTAAGTTATGTGTTAGACCTAACAGGCTCAGGGCAAAAAAAAAAAAAAAAATGCAAATTTGGTTTTCAGTGAAGAGATAAGCGTTTTAGAAAATAAAAAAGGAAAAGTCAACTGAAGAAATGGTGGAATGACTTATGTGAGTAGTTATTAGGAACTGTTTTGTGATTTATGATATTGAAATACATTGGGTAATTTTATGAAAATAAACTTTTTTTTTTTTTTTTGTACAGTAGAGCTTGAAAGCTCCTGGGGGAGCTCAGCCAGTAAGCCAGCCTTGCTTACCTTGCAAGGCTAAGAATCTGAGTTCTGTCTGTCCAGAGCCTTCATTAAAAGGTTGTGCTCACACAAACTGCTGTAAGCTCAGTACTGGGAGGCAGACAGGTTCGGCCCTGGGGCTCACTGGCCTCTGGTCTAGCCTACTTGGTAAGCTCCAGGGCAGTTTAAGGTAGATGGTCCTTGAGAGTTGATATCTGGCCTTTGGCCTCCACATGCAAATCTGGGTGTCCTTACAGATAGAGCTTCAACGTGGACTCCTTAAAGAGACTGCTTTGTATACTTATTTAAGGATACTCTGAGAAAGAGTGGTGCGTTATCAGTCATCATCTTACTGCTGTATTAAATATCCAAGGTGGAAGTGTAAAGTAGAAAAGGCTTTATTATTAGGGCAAACAGTTTTGGAGGATGGAAGTCCAAACTGTGTGAAGACTATACAATAATGTTTTGTAGCTGCGTTGTGATGGGAATACTTGTATATTTCCATCATTGTGTAGTTTTTCTGCTGTAATGTAATCGAAAGGTCCTACCTCCAGCACCGCAGTCAGATTTAATTTCTACCCTTCTCATACTGGTTTATCATAAAACTTCAGGGTTTATTCCAGGTGTGGTGGTACATGCCATTTGCAGCCAGAGATAGGGAGATCTTTGAGTTCTAAGCCAGCCTGCTCTACTTAGTAAGTTTTGTTTCAGGCCAGCCAGGGCTATTAGTGAGAGCCTGTCTCAAAACAACAACAAAAAGACTGTAGGGTTTGAGAGGGAACAGATATAATATAGCAAGCACTTTTTGTAATAGTGAAAGCAAATTTAAGTGGATGATTAAAGTTGGTTCATCAAAGACTAATAGTGGAATAAATATAAGTTTTCGCTAAAGTCACAGAATAATAGCAGAAGGAAATGGTGAAATGGATGATAAAAATCTAGCACATATAAAATGGAATATTACTCACCTCTAAAGAAAAATCACAAAATTTTCAGAAAAATAGGGAAACTTAGATTCTTTAAGCAACGTTCACTCGGGAAAAAAAATGGATGTTCTCTCATTGATGCTAGCCTATTGGGTATACATTCGCACATGTAAACATGTGAGTATAGTTAGCATGCGGACAGGAGAACAAGAAAAGATAGCTCACGAACTATGTAGTATCTATAGTATACTTCATGTCAGTCTTTTGTTCTCAACGTATGACATTTTCAATGCAAAATAGTTCCTTAAATGAGCAGTGTCCGTGCGTGATTCTGTGAAAGGCTGTTACCTTACTAGGAAATGAGCATTTTGCCCTTTCTTTTTTATTGCTTGAAATTTCCTTAGGCTGTAGTTCTTTGCAAGCACTGCTAACTTGTGTTCTATTCATTCATTCATTCATTCTGTATGCGTGCAGTGTGCTGCCTGCATGTGTGTCTGTGCACCAGAAGAGGGCAACAGATCTCACTATAGGTGGTTATGAGCTGGGAATTGAACTCAGGACCTTCGAAAGAGCAGCTCGTGCTCTTAACCTCTGAGTCATCTCTCCAGCCCTTGTGTTTCATTCTTCAACCATGAGTTTTGGCTACTGAATAACACAGTGTGAAGATTGTTGAAAGTATGTTTAAAATATTCACAGGCTTGAAATTTCTTAAGCGTTTCTGCTAGTATTGCTTTATTATCCCTGAAACTCAAGGACTCACATGCCAGCAATTTGAAAACCCTGAGAAACTTGCATTTTTTTCAGTGTTGGAACTAAAATGTATCCATGTGTGCAGTGGCACATGTCTTTAATCTCAGCACTCGGGGAGGCAGTGGCAGGCAGATCTCTGAGTTTAAGACCAGCCTGGTCAACAAAGGTACACAGAGAAACCCTGTCTCAAAAAAAGAAAAAAAAAAAAAGAACTAAAATGTATCTTTGTTACTGAATAAGCATACTTAATTTTTTTTTTTTTTTTTTTAAGAAAATAGTTTTAATTTCAACTGCTGCATATTTTTGTTCTGGGAAACAGAAGGCAGCTAAGGCAGACTTACGTATTGGGATTTTGTTTTCTCTTGGGACAGGATCTCTTATGTATCTCTAGCTCTGGCTGTTCTAGAACTTGCTATGTATATCTGAAAGTGCTAGAGAACCACCTGCCTCTGCTACCATGCCCGGCCAGTTTTTTAAATTTTTTAAGCCAATAAAAAGAATCTGTGATTTTGCAATATTTGTTTTCTCAAAATGTCAGACTTGATTGAGAAGCATAGTCATGCAAAAAACAAAACAAACAAACAAAAAAACCAGCAAACACCCCACCCCCCACCCCCAGTGAGACAGGGTTTCTCTCTGTGGCCCTGGCTGTCCTGGAACAAACTCTATAGACCAGGCTGGCCTCAAAGTCATAGAGATCTACCTGTCTCTACCTCCTGAGTGCTGGGATTAAAGATGTGCACCACCCACTCCCCAGCAACTATTTTTAAGTATGAAGTTTAATAGCATAGGGATTAGTAAGCACATTAAAAAAAATTCCACTGCTATCACTCTATAAAGTTTTCATTTTTCCACACTGAAGTTGCACTCACAAATATTAACTCTGTGCTTATTTCACTTAGCACAGTGTCACGCGGTTCATCTGTGTTGTGGCATGAATCACAGTTTCCTTCCCTTTTCAGTTAGTTTTATTCATGATGCATAGGGGAAAATAATGGGAAAGGCACATATTAAAGTAGTTGTGCTGTATTTCCTTTAGTATTTTCATTAATGTAGTGAAAAGGTTTTGGAATGGATATATAACTTATGAGGAATAGATGCCTGAAGCCTATCATATCGCTCGTACAAGATCAAAAAAGCACCTTTATTTTAAAAAGCAGAGGTCATGGTGCTTTGGTAATTAGACTTAAATAGCTCTTTTCAGTATGGCTCACAAATAATTAAATACTAAGTGCATTAACTGATGCTAATACACATTTCATGGAGATTAGTTATTACAATATTTTGATGCTTAAAAATTAAAATCTGCACATTTGTGTGATGTTCCATTTTATCTAGAATAATTCATGTGAAGGATTTTAACCCATTGCAGATTTAGAACCTTAAAGAGATGCCAGGGTGTGGCAAAATAATCTTCACACTTTTATATTGGCAGTTAAGGTTTACAAAAGGAAAACGGAGTACATGCCAGTAGTGTTTTAGTCGCCGTTGAGCCCGCACTAGTTTGTTAGTCTCCCCCAACAGCTGCTAGCTCATGTTGAGCAGAACAGTTCAGCTCATTGCTTTTGTGCCTTCTGATTTAGAATTGTGGGAGAGTATGCTCAATTTTAAGCCCGTCTTCAGTTAAAATAGTTGACTTAAGTCCACCAAAGGTTACAGACTGAATACTAATAGGGCTCAGATAGAGTAAAATTCGGTCTGATTTTTATCCACTTGCTGAGGTTTTATGGCTGTGCGTTTAGTTGAGCAGTTCCCAGGCATCTGATCCGGAATCGTTTTGCTGTGTGTTTGTGTTTCTAGCCCTTCTTGTACACGTCTGTTCTACAGGCAGCAATAGGGCTTTTTTCCTCCTAAAATAAAGCAGATTATTTGGAATCTTTATAACAATCTACTTAGAGTTCAGCCCTCAAGAAATCATTTTGATGATGCTTTTAAGTGTGATATAGTTGTTAAAAGTTATAAGCAAGGTCATAAGTAAAGATTTGTAGGAAACTGTATGGTACTTTGGCTGTGTAGCCTGCATTTAAAACAGTGACTTCTTTGGGTTCTTTTTCATACCGAATTGTAAATACTGAAATGAGTGTCCGATGCTAATTGCACTTGATAGTTAAGACAGTGTACATCATCTTAGGATCTTTGAGAGGTGGTGAATTGCTTTCATTTGCTAATGTTGGTATTTTACAAAATTATGTTTCTCTGTGTAGCCTTGGCTGTCCTGATTATTAGGTTGATCTTGTAGCTGTTGTAGTACAGTGAGTGGTCACACAATACTGTATATTTACTTTGTTTTTTAATACATCCAGCCCAAAGCAGTGACAACACCAGTGCCAGCTACAACTCAGCAATCAAATACTCCCACCACTGCTGCCGTTAGCTCTTCCACAGCAGCAGCTGTAGCTCAGGCTCCAACTTCCACACCTGCTTTGGCTCCCACTTCCACACCTGCATCTACTACTCCAGCCTCAACTACAGCATCTTCTGAGCCCGCACCTGCCAGTGCAACTCAGCCCGAGAAACCTGCAGAAAAGCCAGCACAGACACCAGTGGTTACTAGCCCTACACCAGCTGACAGGTAAGGACTACATGTTAAAAATTATATCACAAAGTCGTCACATTTTTTAATATTTTTAAAGTCAGGCTGACTACCATATCACATTTTTATTTTTTAAATATACTCTAAATTGGGCTTGTCTGTTTCTTATGTTTGAATGTGTATGTGTACCCACCAGTGTGTGGAGCGCACAGACTGATGTAATGTGTCTTCCTCTGTTGTTCTCAACCTTATTTATTTGAGATCAGGTCTTTGGCTTGCCAGTTTGGCTTAGGCTGTGCAGTGAATTTTCAGGGTCCACCCTTTGCCATCCTCACAGTGTTGGAATGACAGGGGCATGCCATTACACCCTACTTTGTCATGGCTTTGGGGGACCTGAAATCAAGTTCTTATGCGTGCATAGCAGGTTGTTTATAAACTGAGCTATCTTCCCAGCTGGCTTTATCTATTTTTATAGTTTACTATTAATAGTAATATAGGATACAGTCTTTATGCAGATTTCTACATTCTCAATTTTTAAAAAATCTTTATTGGAAGAGATGTTTAAGAAATACAAATTTAAAAAAGAATAATTAAAATGTTGGCAGCCAGTCATTTTTATTTGTTGTGATTGTGGTCATTTTTATATATGTAACATAAGCATCCTTTCATATCAATAAAAAGTCAGTTGCTGTATTGATTGCTCTGACATTTGTTAGCTTTGATAATTATAAGAAAGTATAATTAAGATCTTTGCGTGTTTTCCTCATCTATAAAATACGGGTCATACTAAGGCAGTGGAAAGCAAGTGGAAAGTGGTGTGTCCACAGTGACTGCTAAGAGTTACAGTAGTTGCTGTTTCACCTAACTCCTTGCTGAACCAACAGCTCTAAACAATATGAATTCATTCATTCAGAAGTGCTGTTATAGGAGATGGCACCTGTGGCTTTTGTATAAAACTCTTAGATTCAGCCTCCTAGCCAGAGCTGCTTCTTCATTCCTTCCAAAGTCACTCACTATTCCTTCCTCAAACCTGGTAAATCAAATGAGAGGGAGGCGGTAAGAATTACAGTGAGGGTCATTGAGCAGTTTGGGTTTTTTTGTTTTGACAGGATTCTGTTTGTTTTGGGGTGGTGGGATGTTCCTTTATTGATATTGAAAATGATAATGACCAAAGCAAATGCTTTAGTCATAGTAATTTTGGCTGAAAATTACAGAAGGGATTTCCTGCGTTATCTAAAATATGAGTTGTATTACTGCCAACCTGAAACTGGCACTAAGCTATTTTTGTTCTCTGGCTTAGTACAATTTGGAACATGAGTAGCAGAAACTATGTGAACTTAGAGTCACTGCGGAGAACGGGCAGTGATTAGCAGTTCTTTGAAAGCACGGAAAAGATTTATGGTGTTCATGGCAGTATAAACAGGTTTTTCCCTTATACAAGGGATGTGTTTCAGATGTCCAGCGGATACTTGAAACCACACAAAGGGAACTCTTTATGCTGTGTTTTCCTAAACAAACATGCCCCTGATAAAGTTTAATCTATAAATTAGCTTTACTAAGAGATTAATGACTAATGAAGTTACAACAATTAAAAAAAAATATTGGATTGAAAGTTGCATGTGAGCCAACTCTGTGGCCCATGACTAATCAGAGCACTCCAAAGGCTAAAGCAGAAGGATTACAAGTTCAAAGGCAGTATGGGCCTAAATAGCACGCTTTTATCTCAAAGGAAGTTCCTTGAGCTGGGCATAATTGTCCACATCATTAATCCCAGCACTTGGGAGGCAGAAGTGGGTGAATCTCGTGAGTTCTAGAACAGCCAGGGCTATGTAGAGAGACTCTGTCACCAAAAGTAAATTCTTCGAAATAATCTCTCTCTCGGTTTTTCGAGACAGAGTTTCTCTGTGTAGCCTTGGCTGTCCTGGACTTGCTTTGTAGACCAGGCTGTCCTTGAACTCACAGAGATCTGTCTGTCTCTCCCTCCCAGAGTGCTGGGATTACAGGCGTGTGCCACCAAGCCCACCTGGAAATGTGCTCTCTTAACATGTCGGATACCCTGTAGATGTCCCAGTCTGTTTCTCTTCTCTCTTCTGCACCCCTTCCTCCAGAGATCTTCTATCCACTCACTTAAAAGAAATCCTGGTGTATTTCATTTCTCAGCATCACTGCTCGTTCATTTGGGGTATTCATAAAATCAAGGTTTCCTAAACATGGTGCTCTAACAGGCACCTCAATGGAGGCTCTAGTAATTGATACTGTTAAGGGACCAATAGACAAGTGGCATTTATAGCATGAATATAATGGGCAAAGATGGCTTCATGACTTGGGTAGAAGCTGGCAGCACAGTATTTCATGCTATTCAGAATGACACAGTTTATGAATTGCTTCGACCTACAGGTTTTAGTACTGTTAGACAATGGGTTGTGAAACCCCTTTGTTTTAGTGTTCTACTTCTAAATGTGGCTTCCTTGTCTAACCATGTCAGTTGTGTTTTGGAAGAGTATAGAATCTCCTGCTTGTTTCTGAGAAAGTAGCACAAAGTTTAGGGAATGTAATGTATTTTTTTAGAACACTTTTCTTCAGCATCTATGGCACCATCGCCTAATTTAAACCCTTTTTCCCGTATATAACTAGAATGCATTCTGCTCTCTTGCACACTAGAAGATCACCAGAATCAAGTTAAACTATTTCATCAAAGTCTGTATGGAAAGGATTTTAGGAATTTGACAAATTAATTCCCCAAACAATTTAGTTACTATAAATTTAATGTTTTTAGTCAGTAGTACAGTGACTTTCTTAATGTCCTCCTAAAACTCACTGTGTGAGCATCTCATACATATCTGAACAGTATACTAATGTGCTAATATTAGATTTTTTTTTTTTTTGCATAAACTCAAGCCATTCAGAATTCCAGCATAGGTGGGAGGTACTCATGCGGCCCCACCCTTGGCTGAGGAGCTGCTGGCAGAAGATGGTTGCTTGGGGAGGGGAATCATTTTTCCATGTGCAAGGAGCCACTGATAGGTTTCCCAAGCCACTGTGGATGGCGTCACACCATGCACATAAGGGTAATAGTAGTGCTGTTAGACTCAGTGGGCCATGAAGCTTGGGGGAGGAGAGCTGTGTTTATATGATCAAGATATGTTAAATACACACTTACATACACATTGCCAAAGAGTGAGATTTTTAAATTAACTTTTATGTTTCCAGAGAGTTTTATAAGTTTTATAATCATACATATTATATTAAATACATACATACATGCATACATACATTGCCAAAGAAAGAAATATTTAAGTTAATTATTTTAGGTCTCTAGAGAGTTACATAACTTAGGAAAGGATGCCTAGTGATCTAGGAAAGCAGGCTGTAAACTTTTTTGTTTGGGTTTTTTGAGATAGGATTTCTCTGAGTAGGTGAGGCTGGCTGTGAATTCAGATCCACCTGCCTCTGCCTACAGAGTGCTGGGACTAAAGGTTTTTTTCGCTATGCCCGGATGAGTGTAGACTTCTTAGTTGGACTTAATATATTAGTTACTTAGTCCTTTTTGCATTTAATCCACAAATTTGCATGTCATCATTACTCAAGGGCCATGCTAGTCTTCTCTGTATTGTTTCAGTTTTAGGGTGTGCACTGCTGAAGCGAGCACTTATCTACTCAGTCTTTTTTTCTCAAATGTGTTTCTTCAAGGAGGGTGACAGACATTCTAGAAAACAAGATAAATGTGTTCTCAAAGTACCATACTTGGTGAATAGGAGTCAGGTATACTCTGGGCTTCTCCATTACTGCTGGCCACCATTTTCTGTGATTTGTTTTTTCAGGTCAGTTTTGTTCTTCAAAACCTACCTGTTAGCAGTACAGATTGTGCTAGTGATTACTGCCATAAAGAAACTGCACTTGTGGGCTTAACTCATTGAGGACCTGGGTTCAATTCCCAACACTCACATAGCGCTTCTTCACAAGTGTCATTTGCTCCAGTCTTGGGGGATCTGATACCATCTTCTGGCCTTCTCAAGCACCAGGCACACATGTGGTGCATGGACATACATGTAGGAAAATACATTAAATCTCAAAAGGAATAAAAAAGGAAAGAAGAAACTTCCCTTGTGCTTTGTGATGTCAGTGTTGTTGGTCAAGGACACGTTAGAGTCAACTCAAATATTATCTTACCCTGCTGCTGTTGACCGTGGAGCAGGCCTCCTGAGTGCTGAGAGGACAGCAGTGTTCTGCCATGCCCAGTCAGGACTTCTTGTTATATGAGAGTGGCAATAGAACAGCATAAGCCAGAGGCAGAAACTAAGTACTACAGAGCAACATTGTACATTTTCCAGGAGTATGTCTTTTACAGTTTTTATTGCATTTTCTTTTTTGTTTATGGCATGCATGTAGAAGTCAGAGTATAGGCTTGTGGGAGTTGGTTCTCCTTGTACCTAGGCATGAAACTCAAGGATCTCTGCCCATTGAGCCATCTCTGGTCTGGGCATGCATTTTAATGAATAGGAAAATTGTGATGGTCTGGTACACTTAGTTATTGTCTCTGTAGTTTAGGAAAGAAGTGAGACTGAGTCAAGATTGAAGAGTACTCTTTAAAGTATACCACAACTTTAACTTTAAGTGCTTAAAGAAATTTTTAAGATACCGTGAAAATTGTCCAAATGATTCTGAAGATCAAGCCTCCCAGCTTCTAAACTGTATCATCCACAGTGGTGACTTAGTGTCTGAGTCGCTCACATTAGCATTAGCTGGGTTGCTAGACAGGATAGACAGCCCTGTAGACATACACCTAAATAGAACTTGGTGTCTGGCTGTGTTTTGCTTTTTAAAGTTGGAATGACGCTGGTGAGTAGAGGCTCTTGATTCCAAGCCAGACAACATGAGTTTTGATTTACTTGCCCATGTGATAGAGGAAGAGAAGCAGTCCCTTTGCATTGTCCTTTGCCCTAGGTGTGCACTGTGTCCACACAGATACACAGATGCATTTCTAAATGTAATTCAAAACTGAAATTGAAGTAATGTATGGAGTGCTGTTACTTAAAAATTTGTAATAGCAGACTGAAAAAAATGGCTTAGCAGTTAAGAGCACTAGTTGCTCCTGCAGAGGACATGAGATTCAGTTTCCAGCACCTACATGGTGGCACACCTGTCTGTAACTCCAGGTCCAAGAGATCTAATGCATCTTCTGACCTCCAAGGCACTACACATGTGGTGCACGTACGTACACTCAGGGATGCTAAAATAAAGTAAAAACGATAATTACTTTGTTACTTAATATTCATAAATGAATATTGTGCACCTAGCAGAACTCCACCCGTAACTACTCTCCCTCATATTGCTTCTCCCATTTGTCCCCTTCATTCCTCTAAATGACTTCACTTCTACTTTGTCACATATTTACACATGATTTTTTATATCCACTGTCAGCATCTCCGCGGTGTTTTCTAATTTGTTTGTCAGACTTTTATTTGGAACTTAATCTGATTACACAACAGAACAGAAATATATGTTCCTGTGTGTTTGTGTTTGTGTTTTTGCTGGGGATTAACCTAGGACCTTATGCCTAAAATTGATTTTTTTCAGTATGTGTGTGTGTGTTATATGTGTTCTTTCCCTATTATTGAAAACTTAAAAAGCTTCACTGTGAAAGACTTGGCAGTCTCGTTTGGTTTCTACATGTGATGCTTTTATCATGTATTACTTTTGACATTTCTTTAGTAATGACTTGATTGATAAGTTATCTTAACTGTGGCATCGTTTTCATATGTCATAGAGCAACTTTTCTTTAAAGGCATTGGTGGGGGTTTTTTGGTGGGTTTTTTTTTTTTTTGTTGTTGTTGTTGGCCTTTCTTTAAGTACTCTTTAAGATTGAAAAATTTTCCTTAACCATAAATCTTAAAGGTAAAGCTATGGATATAGACACTTCAGAGACTGTGTTACCCCCAGACTTTAATACATAAAGAATTCTTTAGAAATTTTGTTACTATAATAGATTGATTTTGACATACTTTTTGAAATTTCTCTCAAAACTCTTTACAGTACACCAGGAGATTCTTCCCGATCAAATCTTTTTGAGGATGCAACAAGTGCCCTTGGTGAGTGTCTAACTTAGAAAATATGTTCTCAGACAATGCAGTTTCTTATTCTAGATCACCCTGATATATCTACTTCTTGGTCACTTACAATAAAGTTTTAAAATTATTTATTCAATCATTAGTCATTTAATTGTAGAACTAAAGACTTTGATACTTTCTATACTGAATTCTTTAAAATCTCTCGCAGTTAAGTCAATTCCCAATGTGAACTTTATATGTAGTCTTAACAGGTTTGGTCTGTGTGTGGGCTATTCCAGATCTGCCTTTCTTTAGTGTGCCTACCGTTTGTTTGTTCACCTCCAGCTTTCATCCAGTGTGCTGGCTTTCTAGATTCCCAGCTGCATCCTGTTGCTTATATAGGCACATAGCAAAAAAGGCCTTCTTGCCCAAAGCTTGATTTAACCATTAAAAATCTTTTCCTTTCCCTTCTCTAATCTGTCAGCTTTTCTCCTCCCATTATTAAATCCCTGTTACTGTTCATGTTATATTGTTTATTGCCTACTATCGCTGTTCCTGTTTTGGTACAGAAGGTAAAGAGCTGGGATGGTTGTAGTCACCTGTTTGATTGGTTTCTGGGCTCCCCAGCAGCAGCAGCATTTTAACAGCACTGACAACCTTGGGGATTACAGGTTGGTTCTGACCTACATGGGCTTTAACTCCTTGGTACCTTCCTTGTATGCAGTGACAAATGTAGATGTTTTAAATAGTCAACCCAAGATTTTCTGGGTATACTAAATTCAGAATTTCATCTTTGAGAGACTAGCCTGGGACAACACTGCCACCAAATACTTTGAGTCAGCATCCATTCATGAAACTGAAGACGTACTTCACACATGGAAAGCCATAAATTGTAGAGACTTGTTAGAAAGGTATCAGAAGAACTGGAGGAGAGGATCGGGGATTACGTAGAAAATGGGAAACTCTTCTGAGCTAGACCAGTTGGCCCGTGTCCCTAATGTCACTAAAGGTTCTGCTACCTGTCTCACAACAGAGTAGAGGGCTTTGGTGCTGTTGCGCAGGAGTCAAGTGCGTCATGCCTCCTGCTGTTGCTGCTGCATCTAAGTCTAGTGGTTTTTACGTACACGCTTTTTGAGGAGCGCCATAACATATTTTAGTCATGTCTCAGTCTGTAGAAGACAGAACACGTTATGATTTTGTCAAGGAGCCAACAACTAGGAATGGTGGTACCCTTATATTTATGCCTTTATGTCACTGGATCATTCCACTTCAGCTTTATAATACCAGGGTCGTGCTCTGTTAAGTCCCTGCTCCCTTCTTTTTTTTTTTTTTTTTTTTTTTTTTGTTGTTGTTGTTGCTGCTGCTTTGTTTTGTTTTTTTTTTTTTTTTTTTTTTTTTTTGAGACAGGGATTCTCTGTGTAGCTTTGGCTGTCCTGGACTTACTTTGTAGACTAGGCTGGCCTCTAACTCACATTGATCCACTTGCCTCCGCCTTCCTGAGTGTTGGGATTAAAGGTATGTACCACATGCCCAGCTGAGTCCCTGCTGTAATTTCCCATTTGACTTTTGAGATTCCTTTCCTGTTCTGTCTGTAACCATTCTTCTCAAACACTCTAGTAAAATATTATTCCTGGCTCTAATTACTGTTTCCTGTGTTTCTGCTCTAGGCCATAGTTAAACATTTAAACTATGGGACTGGCTAAAAATACCATGCATATGTCACAGGGATTCCCCACATAAAATTGTGCTACTCATCCCCCTCTGAACTTGTGGGCTTCTTTATTTAAGCTTCCAAATGGGAAATCTTCAGCTGCCGCAAGTGTCTTGTTCCCTTTCTTGCTTTGCACCAGTGTGCTTGCTGTTGTTTATAGGTGAGTGACACATGGCTGCTGGTCAGTTAAACTACTGGGCAGAGTTAGAGAAGGGAGACCATAATCCCTCCACTTTCGGAGGTGGCAAGAAAGGCAGAGGTACCCACAACCCAAGTGGAAATGAAGATAGTTTTAGCAGAGGTGAGTTGAGAGTGGAAGCAGCTTTCATTAGGCAAGCTACCATATACCATATATCTGGGGCCCTGTGACACAGCTACAATACATGTATTGTATCCCTTATATGAAATTGTAACTTTGCCCATCAATTTGAAAATACAATGTAAATACAGTGTATCAAAAGAAAAAACAGAGCACAGTTTTCTTGCACCAGAATTGACAGCTTGAAATATATAAAAAAGTGGACTTGTTTTTTGTGAGATAGAGCTTGACTTTATATGTAGACAAGGCTGGCTTTAAACTCACAGCAGCCTTCCAAAGAGTGAGATTATAAGAACCCACAAAGCCAGGCATGATGATGCACACCTTTAATCCCAGCACTTGGGAGGCAGAGTCAGGCAGATCTCTGAGTTTGAGGCCAGCCTGGTCTACAAAGTGAGTTCAGGACACCAGGACTCTTGTTACACAGAGGGGGGGGGGAGGGAACAAACTACCGGAATTGTGTCTTATTAACAGAATGCCTTCCCTGACCTGTGAAGTCTTTCTTGTATTTGTACCTTTCTAGTATTTCTACTGTGCTTATAAAACCTAGTTTTCCGTTGCATTTATAAATTATCACATACTTAATGGTGTAAAACAATTTGTCTTCTGGCCATTTTGTAGGTCAGAACTTTTGACACTAATCTTGCTGACTGATAACCAGGAGTCAGCACTACTTTATGTGATTTGGAGACTGAGAGAACATAGTTCCTTATTATTTCTAGGTTCTAGAAGCTTTCAGAGCTCTGGTCATCATTATCTTCTAACCCTTCTTTGCCTTCATTATCTCTAACCTTCCTTCTGTCTCACTTTACTGTTAAGGACCCTTTTGATGACATTGGGCCCATCTGGAAAGTCAGCTGATAAGCAGGTTAACTTTCCTTTGTCACCTAATCTACAAACTTACAGGTTCTGGGGTTGAATGTGAACATTTTGTAGGGGAGGCCATTCTACCTACTTGCTTATGTGTTGACTTTTATGCTGTTAATTGTCTTTGCATAGCACAGTATTATATGCAACGTTATAGACACCTACAGTCAAGAAGTATGGAGAGAATGTTTCTTGACTATTCCTGTGCTTTTTCCTTGTTCCCCACACATCTGTTAGTGACTGGTCAGTCTTACGAGAATATGGTAACTGAGATCATGTCAATGGGTTATGAACGAGAGCAAGTAATTGCAGCCCTGAGAGCCAGTTTCAACAACCCTGACAGAGCTGTGGAGTATCTTCTAATGGTGAGAAGTATATTTAACTTGTGTCTTCATTCTCCTTAATACCAAACTCTTAAAGAAATTAAGATTATAATAGATAAGTTAACAATTCAGTGGAGAGTGCTATATGCTGCATAGTTTGCTCTCCCAACCCCTAATGTTCACATGTTGTTGAGAAAATTAACCTTCTGGAAATGATTCTGAAATTATTTTAATTAGAAAGTAATGTGAGATGAGTTATAAAGTGGACCTTCTTTGGGGTAGAGCCTTATGGGCCAGTGAAGCTCTGGAGAAGCATCTTTCTAATGAATAGACCGACACCTTAGATTCTGTTTGCTGGTGTGATCTATTATGAATTATTTAGAGCAAAATTTTACTTGTCCTCTGTGAGGAAGCAGCATTAACTTCTCTTGGGATTTGATGGAAGATCTGGGATCTGGACCTTGGATCTGCTGCTAATCTTAGAACTCCGTGCCCCAGCTGTTTTGAGTGCCTGCAGTACAGGTGTCCTGTTAGCCACCGCTTTTTCATTCCTTGAGTTTGGCTTCTGTTTAACAGGAAATGGACTCATTACCATCTGTTAAAGTCCAAGAATTTTATGAGTTTTTAAAATAGGTACAACTGCCATTTGTTTAAATCCTGTGCATCAAAATAAAAAGTCTTGAGTGTACTTTTAAGCTGTAATAGTTTCAAAAGATAAATGCTTGAAACATAAAAAGCATCATTTGAAATTTAAACTATTGAAATATTCATACTTATTTTGTCAGTTTTTTAAGTCTGTTTATGTGTGACACTTTCTAGATGGTACTTGCTCAGAAACATGAGCCAGTAGAGGAGACTTTCTAGCTTGGCCACCAGTTTCTTGTTTCACCAAGTGACAGTTTATGAAAGTCTAATGCAAAAGTGGACTGGAATCCCATGAAGAATGAGCACCTTAGTTATTAACGTTCTTAGAGTTTAATTGGACATGGATGTGGCTGTTACTGGACAGAACGTGTGTCACTGTGGACAGTTTTGTTGAACAATGCTGCTCTGCACTACATCCTTGTATCTGAGCCACTTGTAAGGTTTAATAAGCAGACATTTCTTACATAATGGTATTTAATAAGGTATAGATGTAATATTTAGCCTGTGTATTTATGAGCTGTCTTAAAGCTTGGAAATTTTGTTGGCAGGGAATCCCTGGAGATAGAGAAAGTCAGGCTGTGGTTGATCCTCCTCCCCAGGCAGCGAGTACTGGAACTCCTCAGTCTCCAGCAGTAGCTGCAGCTGCAGCAACCACAACAGCAACAACAACCACAAGTTCTGGAGGTAAAGTGACTATTTCAAGTGGCAAATGTTGTTGAGTTTTCATGTAAGGTCATTTAATGTGAAGTACCTGAGTGGTAAGATTTATTCCCAGAGTGTTTGAGGAAAGTCTTGCCTTTTGTCTTCACTCAAAGTCAAGAGACCAGCTTGCTTTTAGTGCATATCAGTGTTGTCAGAGCTCACTCTACTAGTTGACTCTGAGAAAAGATGACTCATGGTTTGAATTCAGTGTTCATTCTGAACCTTTTTAAGATTGCAGTATTGCAGACCGGGTGTGGTGACACACTCCTTTAATTCTACGGAGGCAAAGGCAGGCAAATCTCTTGAGTTTGAGGGAACCTAGCCTATGCTGCAGAGTTCCTGAGGAGCCAGGTACATGCTTAAGAGGGTGGTGGTGTATAATTTCAAAGCCACCAAAATCTGAGTGGCTAATTTTGAAAACACTTATTTTTGTTTTGTTTGTTTTTTGATTGTTGAGAGAACTTCTTGCTCTCATTTTGGCAGTTAGTTGGAACTTCATTATAGTGGAAAGAGAAGGCTCAGATTTTATTATTTCCTGTTCATCACCTACTAGGTAACTTAGTCTCTGAATCTCAGAAACTAATTTATTAATATTATTACTAATATTACACATAATATGGGACTAAATATCCATTTAAATATACGTACATACATATGTGTGTGTTTCCTATTTGTGAGCAACTACAATAACATGATAACCTTTTATTTTGATAGGACACCAGTTTTTTTGTGTTTTCTGTGATGGCTCACAGGGCATTGTGGGTGTGCTTGCTTCTCAATGTTCTGACCTTTGCTAGTAGTATAACTTTTATAGAGCAAAGGTCATTGGGGTTTGACGAGTTTGTGACTTATTTTCCCTGCGATACCAGAGAAGTCATTTCACGTAAGCTATTTTCTGTCTGAATGATGGTTTAACTATCTCTTGTTACATGTACTTACTATTCTTTGTTTTGAAATGGTTGCATCTGTTTCAGGCCACCCCCTTGAATTTTTACGGAATCAGCCTCAGTTTCAACAGATGCGACAAATTATCCAGCAGAATCCTTCCCTGCTTCCAGCTCTGCTACAGCAGATAGGTCGGGAGAACCCACAGTTGCTACAGGTGACTAATCCATGTTAGTTTGGAAAATGGGGTTATAACGTTTTTGTTTTGTACTGTAATTAAACCCAGAGCCTATATGAGTTGAGATACAAAGATTGAATCAGTTTATGTTGGTTAACTAATTGCATTTGGTAGTTTATTTCCTCTTCCTGGTTTCTAAGGCACATTAATGTATTAGTGTCTGAGAGGGTGTTTTAACATTGTAGATCACTTTTCGTAAGCATGCTACTAGTAGGACACTGCCTCTTGGAAACTTACCTGTGCACGTATTTCATGCTCACACCCAGAAATATCTGAGTCTTGTACAGCACAGAATGGCCTACTAGTGTGGAAAATAAGATATGGGTAAGAGTAAGTACTCTTCTGTTTCTAGGATTATGGTAGCTTTCAATGTTGTTTTTGTGAGTGGAATGTTTTCAAAGGAATTTGCATTCTCTCCATTTACTTTCCAGAACTTTTGTGTTTCTTTAATAATAATGTACGAAATCACTTAAATTTTTTCTTTCTTTCTGGTCCTTTTAGATAGGGCTGGCCTGAAATTC
Organism: Meriones unguiculatus; assembly: GCF_030254825.1. Lineage (NCBI taxonomy): Eukaryota > Metazoa > Chordata > Mammalia > Rodentia > Muridae > Meriones > Meriones unguiculatus. The sequence goes on from NC_083351.1 coordinate 45,551,264, forward strand.
AAATTTACTATGGGATTCAAGCATACTTAATATGATCCTTCTGCTTCTGCCTTTTATGTGCTGCAATTAAAGTGTGAATCATGCCTGGTTTAGCTTTTTCTTCTTTTATTTAGAATTGCTTTCTTTATGAAGACAGTTATGGTCAGTGTGCTATTTCTTTTGTTTTTTAAATCACTACAGCAAATTAGCCAACACCAGGAGCATTTTATTCAGATGCTAAATGAACCAGTTCAGGAAGCAGGTGGTCAAGGTGGAGGAGGAGGAGGCAGCGGTGGAGGTGGAGGAGGAGGTGGCGGAGGTGGAGGTGGAGGAATTGCAGAAGCTGGAAGTGGGCACATGAACTACATTCAAGTAACACCTCAGGAAAAAGAAGCTATAGAACGGGTGAGTGTGAGTTAAAGTACAATTTGAGTTCCTAGGCTACTGTAGCACCTGGGCTAGTGGCTTCTGGCATGCAGCTGTGGCATTTCTGTTTACCAGGAAGTTTCTGTTGCCTTGCTCCAGGGGCTGCTGCCGCCTCTGCTTTTTATAGCAGCAAAGTGCCTTCTTGAGTAAATCAGGTATGTGTATTTATAGATTAAAGTTTTCACTGTTGTAAAATTTAAGAAAAACACGAAGCATTACACCTATTTAAAAATTTTTCATATTTCAAATTTTACTTAACTGCTGTCCCCAAAATATTAAATAAATACATTAATTACAACAAGGTGGGTTGAGCCAATAGAATTACATCCATGATTGTTCTGGGATCTCTACAAGTCTATGCATATATGTTCACACACATCTGTATATAAATGTATGCCCAGAAAGGAAGTTGACAAGTAAAGTAACTTGGGTAGCCAATACACATGAAGAGAAAGTAAATATTGATAGCCATTTGATGAATAAAACAAGATTTACTACTGTATTTCAGTGTTTACTTTGTTATCTGTTCTAGCTATGACAGAAAACTGCACCCATGAACTCTCAACATGGCTGCTTAAACAAGTTCTAAACAATGCCAGTACCACTGAGCTACATCCCCCAGCAGACTATCAATGTAGATACTAAGACTTATGGGCAACCTTTGGGCAGAGTGCAGGGAATCTTAGGAAAGAAGTGGGAAACAGTAAGATCTGGAGAGGACAGGAACTCCATAAGGAGAGCAACAGAACCAAAAAAAACCTGAGCACAGGGGTCTTTCCTGAGACTGCTATTCCAACCAAGGACTGTGCATGGAGATAACCTAAGACCCCTGCACAGATATAGCCCATGGCAGTTCAGTATCCAAGTGGGTTCCATTGTGATAGGAACAGGGACTGTCTCTGACATGAACTGATTGGCCTGCTCTTTAATTACCTCCCCCTGAGGGGGAAGCAGCATCACCAGGCCACAGAAGAAGACAAAGCAGCCACTCCTGATGAGACCTAATTGAATAGGATCAGAAGGAAGGAAAAGAAATCCTCCCCTATCAGTGGACTTGGGAAGAGGCATGCATGAAGAGGGTGGAGGAAGGGAGGGGTTGGGATTGGAGGAGGGAGGGAACGGGGGTGGGGGGGATGCAAAGTGAATAAAGTGTAATTAAGAAAGAAAAAAAAAGAGTGGTGTACAATAAACATGAGACATGGCTATCTTGACTTTCTTTCTGCCCTCAACAAGTGGATCAGTGCAGGTTTGGGGCACTGTGATAACCTGGATTTTGTGATGGCAGAATCAGTAACTTCATTTCTCTCTCCTTTTTTTTGCATAGTTTTCACTGTTGCATGGTGTTTTGAGATGGTAATCAGATAGACCCCTATGTTCACAGAGATCTCTGCTGAAATTAAAGATGTGCTGCCCTATGCCTGGCTTTAATTTTCTTCTGAGTTTAGGCTTCAGTTATTTTCCCATTTCTCATTGTAGATTATCTTTTTTTTCTCTGTGATTTTGTCTGTCTTATTGCTGTTATATAGAACATTGCTTAATAATCCAAGTGAAAGTAAGGTTTACTAATTCTTCAAAAGAATTCACAGGTCACTGTGATCCATTGTGAGTTTCTTTTGTCTGGGTTGTGAGTGAGGATCTGTCCTTTTGCATGTGGATATCCATGTATCCCAACATCATTTGTCAAAAAGCCTTGACCTTATGAGTTCTATAAAGTCAGCGGTACGTGGATATGCAGGGTTACTTTTGGACTCAGTTGTAATATGCTTTGACCATGTGTCTCCATAGCCACTAAGGCCAGTACTTCATTCCTCACTCCCTTTACTGCAGATTTCTAGGCCTATGAAACCATGCGTCAGCTGCTCCAGTTTTGTTTCCAAAATGTTTATGTATCCATCATCTTATGTAAATCCCAGAATCAGCGTGTTGGGTTTCTGGGAGTAAAACTTTTAACGATTGCTAAATTTGAGAAATGTTCTGGGTTTTTGTTGTTGTTGTTGTTGTTGTTGTTGTTGTTTTGGAGTTTGCCATCTGAGGCAGTCTTACTATGTAGTAGCATGTAGTGCTTTTCAATTTGATAGGTAGGTGAGGATGACCTTGAATTCATGATTTCTTCTACCTCCATTTTGCAAGTGCTGGGTCTGTAGCATGCACCCCCACTGTGGTCCCAGCACCTGGATGGTAATCTTGGCTGTAGGATCCTAAGTCATGAGATCATCTCAAAACAACCTAATTCTTCCCAAGGCATGTTCAGTGGCATTTTATAGCTGTAACAATTAAAAATTTGTACTACTTTTGAGTTTATTCCTAAGAACTATTCTTTTTGATGATGTTGGAAATTATTCTTTTTATTTTCAAAATGTTCATTATTAGTTGCAAGGAAGTACAGTTTGGTTTTACATGTTGATCTTGCGGAATTCACTTGTTTATTTCCATGGACTTTTCTGATTGAGGAAGTTCCTTTTAGGGCCAGGTTTCGACCTTTTGTCATAACAAGCAGTATATTGTCAAATACTTTTTCAAAGTTTATTAAAGGATTGTCTTTTATTCTTAGAAGTACTTTATTCTGTTTATTGAATCAACGTTGCATTCCTGGTATAAATCTCACTAACCAGTAGATAATGCTTTTTTATTCAGTCTCCAAGTATTTTGGTTGAGGGTTTTTATACCATATTCATAACTAGTATTAACTAGTTATGAATTCCCTAATGGGAATTTGCTCCCACAGAATGAGCAGAGGAAGGTTTTTGGAAGAATTTAAGTATTGGTCTTAAATCTTTAAGTTGCTGATAGACTGTACCAGTTGCCCTTCATTTTCCTTTGGGGAAGTTCATCTCATACACATTTCATTTGTCAATAAAGTAGTAATGTTTGCTACTTAATGTTTACTCCTTAACTTTAGCAACTTGAATCTTCCATTTTCTTATTGAACTGAATGGTCAAAGATGCAGTTTTCTGAAGCACAATTCTTGAGACTGTAATGCTCTTATTAAACATTCTCCTGCTATCATGACCAGTTGCCATACAGTGCTGGTTAATGTCTGATTTCTTTGTTGGTCCTCTGATTGTATCCTGCTATTGATAGTGGTGGCAGTAGCATCTCCAGGTACAGCTAATTTTTCTCTTCAGTATTATTTTTGTTTGTTTGTTTGGTTGGTTGGTGTATTTTTTTGGCCCCCTATATGTCTATCATGTTTTCTTGTGCCCCTCCCCACCTTTAAGTCACAGAAATATCCTTCGTCTCTGGTATCAGTCCTGTAACTTCAGCTGCTCTAGTTGTCTTTGAGTTATTGTCTGCATGGCTCTCTGTCTTTACATTTTATGAGATCTTTATGTCTTTGAGTCTATCTTGATGTGTGTCATTGGGTTGTCGACCGTCCCCCTATCTCTTGATCTGTTACTTCAGCTAACCTAGTTTTAATCTGGATACAAATTAAATAATAAAATAATAAGTTCATTTTTGGAGCTTTTCTACTTCAATTTATAAATAGCTTCTTGTGCTGAATTGTTTTTTGTTTTTTCTCCTCCAGTTCTTAATAGTCATTGTTAAGTAGTGTGGAAAGTTATTGTGACATTGTAACAGTTGGGGAGTGTATTCCTCTGATTGGGAATAATTGTATGTAGTAAAGTGAGCTGTTAGTTGGCTTGGGTGTTTGAAGGTTTAAAAAGTAGTGAGTATTGGATCTCAGGTAATTTTAATAGTTTGTAAATGAGGTTAAGTAGCTAATATTGGTGTTTGAAATATGCTATAAATTTAAGTACATATAAGACCGTGTCTTCATTTCACAATATATCTTGCAGTACTACTGTAATTGATCACCCACATTTCTAGTATAAAGTGTTGTATAAGGAAAGGAGCTAGAGAGCAACATTTGAAAGATACAAGTGCATTAAGAAATGAAACATTTATTTTTATAAAAAGTTGGTGTGCAAGTTAAGTTCTTTCCATGTGTTCTTCCCCTTTCTTAAACCTTCCCTTACTAAAGCCATTTGATACCTATATTTCTACATGCTCACTTACTGACTTTTAGTGTAAGTGTCAGAAAGTACTTAACATACAGTGCCTGTTAGTTTATTCTTCTTAGCTCTAAACATTAAAAAGAAATTCAAATCCATCCTAGGAGTGTTGAACAGTGAATCCAGATTCAAATGGGGCTAAACTTGTGAAATTTTCATGAGCATTTTCTGTGGTACTATTTAAAGTGACTATTCTGCAACCGTTAGTATATAAAGCAGACAAGAAATACCAAGATTGATGAATTGAATTTAATTGCTTCCTTTTCTTCCAGCTAAAGGCGTTAGGATTTCCAGAAGGACTTGTGATTCAAGCATATTTTGCTTGTGAGAAGAATGAGAATTTGGCTGCCAACTTTCTTCTACAGCAGAACTTTGATGAAGACTGAAGGGACTCTTTTGTACCTCGTACTCACACCAGTGCATTACACTAACCTTGTTCACTGGATTGTCTGGGGTGACTTGGGCTCATATCCACACTATTTGGTATATGGTAGTAAGTTGGTGGGGTGGGAGGGAGGGAGCTAGGATATAGGGCAGGGATACATACAGTGCATGTCTGCTTCAACCAGCAGATGCTGCAGATCCACACAGTGTAAACTACTAGTCAACCAAACATCCTCCTTTACAGGTCTTTATTCTTCTAAGCAGTAGGTAACTTTTCCTGGGTTTCATTCTTCCTAGTGTACTAGATCCAGAAATTTAGTGTGATGCCCTGCTTTCTCTTTTCTTTGACTTAACATTGGTTTCTAAAAGAATCTTTGCTACCTAGAATCTGCATTTTGTGTTAATGACAACACTGGATAATGGCTTTTTGAAATTGGAAAAAAAAAATTGGAGCATCTGCAAACAGAAATGCCAAATTACTGATGGTTGTTATTCCTGCTTCACATAAATATGAAATCGATGCAAAAGGAAGCCCATACTTTGTGTTCAGTGCTTGGGGTGGGGAGGGTAGAAAGGGGACTTTTTCTTAAAATGAAAATAATTACTGCTATTTTAAAATTTTTCTGATTATTGAATGTGAGACCCTCTAACATGATTTGAAAAGCTGTATACATATAGGCAGAGTTATTTTCCTGTTTACATTCTTTGTTTGTTTGGGGAAAATTGGTAGGTGTCTAATTACTGTTTACTTCATTGTTGTATTGCAGTAAAAGATTTAAAACAACCATTGCATGTTTGCTTTTGATGTATCCCTTTGTGAATTTAGCACTTTGGGGCCAATGAAGAAATGCAGCATTCAATCTCCTTTCCCTTCCCTTTCCTCAGTAGAAATGTGTTTGATCAGCAAGTTGTGAGTCAAACTGCTGCCTTTAAAAAAAAAAACAACAACAAAAAAAAACCAACAAAAAAACCCACAAAAGCTGATTCAGTTCAAAATTAATGCAACTCTCTCAAAGCTGGGTTTCTGATACTTGTGGATGTTTTTCTTTATTAGATAAGAATGTATTATCATTAAATCCATTAGTATTACATTGTTTTCAAAGAGAAGCAGTGGGTGGAACTACAGTCCAGCATCTTTTACTGCATCTAAAAATGAGAGAAAACTTTTGTATGGTTAGGAGATGTGGCTGGAAAGTACTTTGGAAAATATACAATCAAGATATCTCATGGTATATTAAAAGAAAAATCTCAATCACAGTGTTGGCTTTTATTTGGATTTTGCTCATCATAGTTTTGTTTGGAAACTTCCTCATTGGCATTGCTCTTTGATCATAAAGAGGGGCCTGGTATCAGCCTGTTGAATTTGTCAAATCTTCTTTTCCTGAACATAAACAAGACTTGAAAGAAGTAATATTTACCACCATCTGACCCCATGGAAGGAGACGGATTTGCAGACCCCTCCCCTGTACAGTCTCTTGCAGTGTGCTCAGCACCATTTGGTGACTCTTAAGCTTTCTCGTCATGCGTTCCATAACCTGTTTCATGAAAATAAATGAAACCGTGACTTTCCTTCATGATGTACCATGTTTAATTTTCATCTATTTATTTCTTAAGCGTGGTAGGCTGTGGGATGTTGTATTGCCTGTATGTTTTACAATGGATCATGCAAAACAGGGTTGGTAAAATGCATCTTTAAAGAGAGAGCAGCAGTGGGTTGGGGAGGGGGTGACACATTTCCAGTGGGATAGGGAATGCTTCCACTTGCTGTTCTTACAGCACAGGAAGCTTATAAACATAGTAGCTGCTGTTTCTCTCTGGAAATTGACAGCAGAAGTTAGTGGTGTCAGGTCAGGTTTGAACACAAACCTGAAAGTAATAGGAGTAATGGTTTCGAGAGGACAACTCTAGCCAATGTGACCATTTCTCCCTCAACTGAGACACCATACATGAGTGAAGTGGGCTTTTGTGCCGGTTGCTGTTATTGTTAAATAACAGATAGTTGAGGTAAATCTCGTAATGTCTCTTGGACTTTCTGAGTCTTGCATTTGAGATATACTAGCATCTTTAGTACTTTTGTTTAGCTGTTCTGCAGAAAGTAAGAGGAGCCTGAATTTATATTTGTAAAATTATTTTACCTTCTTCTGGTCAAATCTTTTGTTCCATTGTTTAAAAGTACCAAAATGTTCCTCCTTTCTTTGCTAGATGGCTAGGATTCCAAAGAATTGATTATAAAGTATTTTGAACACACCTGACAGTACATTTCTCATTTTTTAAGATTCTTACATACAAGCTTACATGGAAGTGACATTACATTGCTTTCATCACCAGTATGACCTCATTGGATATTGGTTTATGTATCTTTAGGAGACCAGCCTCAGGGTCTTGGTTCTTGACCAAACACATGGACGCAGTGGCAGGGTACCTGCTGGACTGTAGCGGAAGGTTCATAAGACACTTTTATTAATAGATGGCACAGAATTACCATTTTCTCCCTGTTTCTAATATGCAGCCTAAGGGTGATAAAATAACTCAACCAGAGAGCAGGAATTACTCTCTGGACCACATCTCTTCTGGTTTATTCTGAAGCAGAGGCTGCAAAGCAATGACCACACAAGCAAAATCTGCTTAACCACTGCAAGCCCCAAATTGTCTTAACCCTTTTTTATTTTTTGGATTTTCAAGATGGTTTCTCTGTAACAATGGTTGTCCTGGAACTCAAAATATCTACCTGCCTCTGCTTCCCAGGTGCTGGGATTAAAGGCTTGTGCCTCTGAACACAGTTGAGTTATCACATTTTAAAATACTACAAAAATGAAGTTCTATGGGGTTTAAATTAGCACGTTTCATTGTCCATCTAGTTTTGCAGGTGCTCAATCCAGGCCCATTTAGCAGCTAAGTCTGTCTTCTGTGGATTTCTTGGAATAGACTGTCAAGCTTACAAAGTCTAAAAATAGCTCCTGATTCATCACAGAAAATGTTCAGCCTTCCCTAGTCTCTGTCCATGCTTTGTTACCGTGTTTAGTTTCTGTCTTGTCATGCCAGGACACATGGCTTCGGGTCTTCGCCTAGTTTGGTTCTCATGTGGACATCACCAACTCCTAAATCCTTGGCATCTCCACTAGGAGCATCTTGTGTATGGTGTGCTAGCTGGGCTTCTGGCCTCAATCTGTGTTGAAGTTTCTTCCCAGTTCTTGTCCTTGAGGTAGGATGAGAATTAGTCCAGAGCACCCCGGTGTTAGGAAGTTGGGAGCCTGCAATCATAATATGGGATAAAAGGAAAGAGAGTGATATGACTGGGATTCTGGGTCCTTTTCTCGGACTGGTTTGGAAATAGAAGGATGGTTGTATCAGATTAAAAAATGGCTTTTGGACTGTATGTTTATTATTAGTCCTATGATTATCATGGTGGTATTATCTAACCTACTATGACAAATAATAAGATGGACACCTGTTAGATTTTATAATTGCCTTATTTACCTTGGGCTGGGCAGATATTCCTACCTACACTGAATATCCTCACCATCCATCTCTCAGCCCCCATCCAATACCATCCACCTTAATCATCCTATCTTCCATCCATAATCACAAATGCTTGCTTGTATTCTTCAGGGCCTTTCCACACCATTATTGGAGTCCTTCCTCCCAGTCCCATGTGTTCCTCCCCCTGCAGGCTAACCCATCATGGTGTCCTTTCTCTTTTCCTGTCTCTCTGTCCAGTGATTCTTCCATCCTCAAAAGCCCAAGAACCTAGCCACACCTACCCCATTCTGCCCTGCCCAGGTATAGGCCATTTAGTTAACCAATCAGGTATGTTTTAGGCAGATTTACACAAACAAGGATAGGTGTATCTGGCTGGCAATAAGTAGGAGTTCCAAAATGTCCAGATTACATGGTAAGGAGAGGGGAAGCCCCTACCCTGTAAAGTTCAGGGGAGAGGGTGGAGTGGCTGGCCACACATTGCAGCAGATAAGGACTGAGGAATGCTGGAGAACCTGGAGCTGCTTGTCCTGGACCAGAAGCACACCATTTCAGCCTTTTGTTGATAAGTGGGTGACAGGTGAAGGTTCTCTTCTGACTACTTCCTGCTGACACTGCGGCCATTGTTGGGGGGGGGGTGCAGGAGGTCAACAGACTGAAATGTTGGCCAAGTCCAGAAAGAGCAGGCTGTTTTGATGCTGTCCAGGTGTGCGAGGACATTCATGGCTGGAAGATAAAAGTGCAGGTCCAGCTTGATGCAGTCTGCGAGGTTAGACTGGAACACCTGTGGTAGCTGCTTTGGCAGTGTCACGTATGTAGGAAGCACCCGAGTCTGGCAGGATACTGGAACATGTACATAAGTAGGTTGTGGGGAAATTTTTTTTAGGTGTACATTTAAAACTTGTGGGAGAGCAAACAAGTGGAAGGTTTTATCAAAGAAGAGACTTGAACATGTGATCCTCAGTTCACCTGAGGGAACCTCCATTCACCCAATCACTGGCAGTAATTCAAAAGGTTTTGTTTTTGATCTATCATCCAAGGGAACGTGAGGCCAAGTTTGGTCGCAGAGGTGTGTAAGCTTAGAGGCCCTTAAAGCAGGTGCTAGGTGTAGAAATCTGAAATTCCCTAGAAGACATCCCAGAGGAGAATCTGGAGGAACTGGCAAATAGACTATTCCCATTGGGCAGGTAGGAGTCAGTGACCTGTCAAGGCGTCCCAAGAGCAAGATTTGACTCCGTAGATTGGTATAATCTGTTCCAACAGCTTGCTAGCGTTGGCCAGAGACCAAGGGCACAGTTGCTGGTGAGAGAAAAATCTCACCCAAGGGAGATGAAGGGTTTGGATGTAGTTGGGCAAGAGTGGTAGGAAGCGTTTGTGCCAACCAGAAGTGAAGACTCACCAGTTGGATGTAGGAACGTAGCATAAGAGTATCTGGGAAAGGGAAGCCCCAAAACCAGGGAAAGGGGAAGAATCCCACCCTCTGAGATAGACAGTAGGTGCAGTGCAGTATTTATCTGGAACCTAACTGACCTGAGAGGTAGATTTCCTGCAGCTTACAAAAATCCCTTTTAGATTTCACAAAGGGGATAAACCTTTAGACCTGTTAGCATCACAATTGTAATCTGCACTGAAATACACATTATGGAAAAAGGCAGTAGACATACACATTTATATTAACATAAACATTCTTTAAGGTGAGCTCTGAAAAGGCAGAAGCCTTTCGTGAAGTAGAAAGGGCAAATGCTCACTTGATCTTTACTTTTAGTGGGATTACGTGTTATGGAAGGGAGGCTCCTCTCTATGCAGAAGGCTGGATATATGTAAGTCTAGCACAATGGAACAATTTTTCAGTCTATACTTAAAAGACAAACCAAAGGAGATTTAAAAATCTTCAGCTTGGAACCATGATGGTGGTATAGTGGAATGTTTTCATTAGAGTTAGATTAATAAATCAGGGCTCTATTGATAGAGGCCGAAGCTCTGGGCCATCAGTATAACAGTAGCATAGCAACAGGAGGAAATATTAAGCATTTTTACCTATTTAGGGTACCTTAAATCACCTTAGACCTTGCAGTCTTTATAATTTGCATTTACCAATCTTAAGGCCTTTTTTTTTAGGTCCTCATAACTTAAACTTTTGTATTTTGTATTGAATTAGGCCTTGTATTTAATCATTGACTATGAGACATAGGTGAGACTGCTATGAACATTTATTGTCCTTTAGCTAAAGGGATGGTAAAAGGTTACATCTGAGACATGTTTCTTGAGTCTGATAACAGAGCAGACTGTCCAGACCTGACAGTAACAGCTGTAGTGAGGCTTAAAGCCTGGTCTCCTGCATTTGAAGAGGACTGAGAAGGCATCTGAAGCCTCCCAAGACAGAAGTTGCAATATGAATGTGGGACCTGAGTGTGAGCTTAAAACAGACCTGCAATGTTACCCTGGGCTGAGTGAGGGTGGTGGAGGTCGCTGAATCTAGGAGCCATTTGTCCTCTGCCAGGCCAAGGAGCTCAAAGGCTAGAAGTTGTCTGTGGCCCTTGTGCTGGCTGAACCTCCATGGCTGGGCACAGAGGACAAGCCTGCATGGGAGGATTTTGACTTCCAGAGGCCAGTCTGCCAGCAGGCAGGATGTAGCTTATTGAGGCAGCCATGGGACCAGTGTCCCTTTGGCTGCATTTGAAATAGTTACCTGGCAGAGTTGACTTTTGGATATACCCTTGCGGGATGGGGCATTGCAGATCTCTTGTTTTATTTTTGTTGTTGTTTATTTTTGTTTGTTTGTTTTCTGCAGGAATGCCAGCAGCCTCAGAGCAGCAGCCAAGATCTAGGTCTGTAACATAGTTTTGTTTTGTAGATGAGCCTATCAGGAAGACTCCTCTCAATATTTTTACCAACTCCTGTATGGTATTTATCTGGACCATCCTCAGCTGTTCAATTAAAATAGCAGTGAGGTCATGTTTGCATCTGTAGGAATATATATATATATATATAGTCATGTTAGAGGACTTGCTCATCCATGAGATGAGTGACTTAATTTGCAGTCGTAGTTCTTTAAGTTTATTGGATAGAGATGGGGAGAGAGAGGGAGTGAGAAGGAGTGAGGCATGATGGCAGAGGGGAGGGAGGACCCCGACAGAGAAAGGGGAAAAAGCAAGAGAGAGAGGTAAGAGGCAGGAGTCCATTTATAGCTTCTGGGCAGCTGAACTGTGCCTGCCAGGTGCGTCTACCTGGTGGGTGACACATGGTGACGTCATAGGTTACTAGGCAACCCGGAAGCAGGCTGCCTAAATACTAACAGCTGTGCTCTCCAATTATGTTCTCACTGCACAGAGGAGGCTGAGACCAAAGAAACCTGTGTGTGGTGTGGTCTTCGCCATCCTAGCTCATCCTCCAGGAACAGACTAAAAAGCCCGCATCCAGACTAGTGCCTCCTGTCCTGTTCTTGCTCCCTTTAAATGGCCTTGTTTTCAGGGCTTCTTTCCTTGGTTATGCATTTCCCTATGTGTTGTGCAAGTCTTTTCTTGTTACCCATGGGAAGTTGCTTCTCGGTGCCTAAGCCCCTCATATAGAAATGTCTTTGTGTATAACCTGCTCAGTTCCCATGCTATCCCTGCAGATGACTTGCAACAGCCAGTATGGCGGCCTTTAGAGAGTTGTTTTATCTTAGGCAAGACAAAATGCACATGGTCAACAGAGGTGCAAGTTGAGATGGGTGTGAAGAATGTGTCTGCACCTGAGTCTATGGCTCTGGCTGGCCTGTTTCCTGACTCGCAGGCCAGGGTGGCTTTGTCTCTGTTCCCGCTCTGTTTAAGTCCTGGCATTTCTGGCTTAGCATACTTTTGATCCATACTTAGTTGTGTGTGTTGGATGAGGATTCATGGATCATGGACTGAGAACCAACTTTCACATTTGCCATGGTGTAAAGATTGGGGATCTACATCCTGATTTCTCATTAGCTCCCCCCTCGGTCCTCTACAAACAGGAGTTCTCTGTATAGCTCTGACTGTCCTGGAACTCGCTCTGTAGATGCAGAGATCCACCTGCCTCTGCTGCTCAAGTGCTGGGATTAGAGGTGTGCACCACCACTGCCCGGCTTCATTAGCCCTTTAGAGGCTTTGTGAGTCTGCTTTCTCCAGAAACATGGAGAAATAAGATAGGTTGAGAGACGGGCATGAGAGTCTACAGGCTGGAGAACTGGGAAAGCTAGTGGTGAGTGGTTCAGTCCAAGGCTAGAGACCTCAAAAGGCTGCCGTGTAGGAATGGGATTATGCTGGTGCAGAAGGCACTGCAGTGGGCAGTACTGGTAGGCGAAGGCTGGGCAGAGTGGATGTCCCAGCTCCAGAAAGCAAACTACCTGCACCTGCCTGTCTTCCGTTCAGGCTCTCCCCCCAGGGCTATGTTGCACACCTTGAAATCCCAGCACTTAGGAGGTGGTGGCAGGAGGATCCAGAGTTCCAGAACAGCCTTGGCTGTGAAGCAAATTCCAGGTGAGCCTGGGCTAAGAAACCCCTTCTGAATTAAAACAAACACAACCGTTGTGTTATAGCCACACGCACTGGTGAGAGCAGTCAGCTTGTAAGTCCACAGATTCAAATTCTGATTGCCTAGGCCAGTTCTCGGCCACTGGGGTGAATATCAGATATCCTGCATTATCAGATACTTGCGTTATAATGACTAGCAAAATTACAGTTATGAAGTAGCAAAGAAACAACATGAGGCGCTGTATTAAAGGGTCGCAGCATTAGGAAGGTTGAGATACTGGCTCAGATCCTTGTACACATCGAAACAGCACTTTGCCGACTGGGGTTTCCCCTAGCTGGGTCATTTGTTGACATGACCAACCACCACGGCTGCTTTCTGTCTCCAGCCCTCCATACTCACGTGGGTCCTTAGAGCTGAACTGCTACTTTGAAGACAAAAGCAGTGTCTGGCCCAGTTGCTGGGTTAGGTTATTAACAGCTCCCACTCTCATTTCAAACTCCGAAAGTATTTGAGAACTGATTTTTTTTTTTTTTTTTTTTTTTAGGCGTTCAAAAGCTGTTTACACATGGCTGCACTTGTGTCACCTCAAAACTGAGAAATGTTTACTGGGGAAGTAATGTCTACAGTGACATAGAACATGGGGTACTGTTTTTTTAAGTATTTTGTGAGCCTGGAGTAACTTCTATAACTTTTCAGCATTTTAATGTACAGTTTTAAGTATATGGTTTCAGGGTTTTTGTTTGTTCTGATTTTTCTTTTGGTCAGTTAGATTTGTTTGATTATTTTTGACTAATATATCTTCTCTAGTTCCAGGGAAACTAAAAACCATATAATTAGTTATTAAAAATTTAACTTCTATATTTTTTAAGGCAGTCTTTCTATGTAGTTCTGACTGTCCTGGCACTTTCTTCGTAAATCAGACTGGCCTCAAACTCACAGATCCATTTGCCTCTGCCTCCTAGGCGCTTGGACATAAAGCATGCACCTCTATTCCCAGCGACTCCTACTCATTCTTAAGTATTGCAATTCAAAGTGGCTTTTATAATTTTACACCATTTTTTTCAAATGTAGTACCATATAAATATGCATACATATATGATTAAACAATAGTTTAATGATGTAATATATTTATTAATTAACATAATATATTTAACTTGCAGGAAAACACGGAAATAAACAAAGAACTGCCATAACCTCATGTCCGTTTCTGAGAACGCTTTTCAGTTTTGCAGCTAGCCCACGAATGTCTGCCCTAGCCAGAGTCCCGACCAGTTAACACGCGGCCTTTAGTTTGTCTCAATGCAGGCCCTTTCATCTTTGACCATGGCTTCACGTTTCCAGGCAGCTGCCATGAAATGTCACTTATCGCTGGACCTGGGCACACACTTGTCAGAGAAAAATGAGGATTGCTGCTGTGAAGTGACTAGTTTGTATCCCTTGATGTTTCCTTGCTTGAAGGAGGCGGCCCTGCCGGGGAAAGCTAACCTGTGGCAGAGTTAACAAGTTGATGGGGATCCGAGTTAGCCTTTTCTGAATGCCTTGTCTGTCACCTACTTGCTTTGGTATCCTCTGATGCTTCTCAATCAATTCTGACTGTAACGGTGGCCATCTGTGGCTTTCAGACAGTCATTTGTTAGTAGGGACTGTCCTGCATTCTTGCATTTTCCCTCTGGTACTTTGCAGGCCTTGGCCTCCTGTTTTTCCTCACAGTAGATAATTTGTTACTTCCTATTTCAGGGGTGGACTTGTCAGGTGTGACAAGTGCCAGGCCCCAGCCTGTCTGACTAGTTCCTCACTTTCTGGCACAGATGTAAATCCTAGGTGTTTGCACTTTTAGCATCAGAGCCTTGGACTCTGTCCTTTCCCCTGCAGCGCTGGTTTCCTTACCTGGAGAGTCTCCTTAGTTTCTTTTTGTGTGGTTACTATGCCTTCTGCATCTGACACTTACTACACATTTGCACGAAGAGTATGTCTGTATACATATATACCTTGTGCGTTGATAATGCAGAGTATAGTACCATGCTAAACTACTATCTAATTCTCCAGACTTAAATCCAGCTTTTGTGTATTTTGAATTCCTTGGAGAGCGGGGAAATGGTCCAACATTATCCTTGATAGGATTTTCAGCTCACCCATCTGCCCGTCTCCTCAGGCACTCAGCTGTCATTCTGCCGCGTTGATTGGCCAGTACATTCATACTACTTTCTTTCCAGACCATCTTACTCTAGCTAAGGCTAATCTCAAATTCACAGCAGTCCTATCTTGGCCTTCTGGGTGCTGAAATTACAGGCAGGAGCCAAAACACCTGGCCACATTCCTACCTCAATAGAAGATGAGGCTGGGTGCATTTAGGTTCTTTAATTTCGAATTCCGCCAATGGGCCTCTGCATGGGTGCAGGGGAGGCCTTGCTTGGCCTGCTCCAGTTGTGTACCACCTAGAGGTTACCTCCTCTATTGTGTTGTGGGTAGGGGTAGTGAGGGAGATGGCAGGATCACAAACTGCACTCGTGGACCCCAGAGTCCTGCTGTCTGCCTCACCTCTGCTCTGGCCCAACGCAGCCTTTCTAGTTCACAGCCATTCGCTTCGGGCCCACACCTGATTCTGACTAGTCCCCATCTTCTTGATATCCCCACTTCTAGGTCTAAATTATAAACCGCCCCTTCAGGAAGCTCTTCACTGATTCCCTTAGAATTTCCACCAGGGTCTCACCTCGGTTGGCATGCCCATTCAGTGTCTGCCATGGATGTGAAACCCTGACTCAAAAGTGTTGTTCAGCTCATTAATATGCAGTACTGGAAGAGGGAGGCCTGGGTAGGACCATGGAATTCATGCTATGCCTTTCATCTGAGAGTTGACCGATGCCAGCCAAAGACTAGACAGAGGAGACTCCATACAGAACTGGACTCTAACTGAGCAGTGCCACCAGTGGCCTGGCCCAGTCAGCTGCCATCAGGTCAGATGTAGCAGAGAACCCAGCGGGCTGTGGGGGCCTGCCTTCCTCTTCTCACATTCCCTGCATTTTCTCTCATGGCTTTCCAGACTGCTATGCACAGAACGGGAAGAGTGGATAGCTTCCTGCTGAGCCTGAGGGTTTGAGTTCATTCTCTAGAATCCACATGGTGGAAGGAGAGAATGGACTCCTTCCGGTTGTCTTTTGACTTCCTCATGTGAGTATTATCATGGACACACGAAAAGTTAAGAGAAAAATCTTGGTGAATCTCTCTCTGACTACCTGCTATCTTCTGGTTGAATTTAACATTTTGAAAAACTGGAATGTGGCCCACTAAAACTGTTTGCCAAGTCCCGTGTCCATTTTCCATGAATACTTGAGGGAGGGTTCTGAGTGCAAGAGCAGCTCTTGCCTCCCTTGTTCTGGCCATCATGTCTCTGTTAATGCAACTTCAATTCTGCCTGGCTAGTTTTAACAGCCACATTGCACAGAGGTTACAGATTACAGTTCTATGATGTTAATGGCAGAGTTTTCAAGATTGCCAGGCATTGAGGACTAACTCAAGCTCCAGAAGCAAATACAGGCCACCACAGATTGACATAGACTTTGACTTTGCTGTCACCGTGAGGTCCTGTTCTGGGGAGACGAAAGGGTCCTAACTTTTGCAAGTCTGGGGCCGTACCTTGTGCCCTACGCTTTGCTTCTAGGAGGCATTGTTACCATTTTATAGACAGACGTGCCTACCGTACAGCAGAGGGGGAGACAAACCAAAGTGCTCTGGCTCTGGAGTTGCCCTCGGGTCGCTGCCTTCCCGGGGTTCTTGTCCCTTGCATGTTCTGAGCTCATCCTCCATCACTCTGGCACACTTTTACCCTCCTTGCTGCTTTGACAGATATTGCTGGAATGGCAGCTTCTAAAATGTGAAAGGAGCACTCGTCCATGAGGCGGAAAGTCAGAACACTAAGGCTCCATGAGCTATTCTCAGACCCACTCAGAGTTTAGCACATTTCCCAGAGGGTAGGCGAGGTGATGTCATAGTCACCAGAAGAGAACAAGAAGAGTGAGACTCCGGCCGTCCTTGGTGGAACCAGGAGGCACAGGGATAGGCAAAGCTGCAACAATCTATTCTTCTCTCAAATTATTTGAAGATTGTAAGAAGATTTGTCTTTATGGGTTTTTTAAAAAAATTATGTGTATGTGACTAGACTGCGGGTGCTTGAGAATGCCAGAAGCTTGGGATCTCCTTGGAGCTGGAGTCACAGCAGCTGAGAGCCCCCCAGCTGGGTACCGGGAACCAATCCTGGGGCCTCTGTAAGAGCAGTGTACATGCTTAACCTTGGAGGCATCTCTCCAGCCCTTGCAAAAAAAAAAAAAAAAAAAAAAAATTACTTTTTATGAAAAGGTATTTTTAAAATTTTATGTGGTAAGTGAACAATTTGAATTCAACAATTCCCTTCATCACTTTTATAACTATGTGCGTGATTTGTACTTGTAAGATCATATGAAGTCTCCATTTTGTAAAGGGTTATGCAGAGTAAATCATGCTAAGAATGTCAAAAAAAATTTATGTGGTAAATTTATTTTAGGTGAATATTTTTTTTAAAAAAACTTTCTGGGCTGAGTCCTGCTGGCACTGGCCTCTAATCCCGGCAGTGAGGCAGGAGAACCGTGAGTTCTAAGGCAGCCTGGGCTCTGTTCCAAAACAAAGCAAAGCAAAGCAAAACAAAACAAAACACAAACAAAAGAAAGAAAGAAACAAACAAAGTATCTTGGCATTTAATGTAGGTAAGTGAAAGCTGAAAAAGGAAGGTCAAGGACCCTTAAGTTGAGTGTTGCCATGGCAGATTACGGGTTTTCTGCTGCACACTGAAATGATTTCGAAAAACGAGGTGTTGCCTCCTGTCTGCAGGAGCCTGCTGGGAGACAGGATTCTGGGAGCCTGTGGGGTGTTCACAGCTTCAGTAACCCCCTTCCCCACCTGCAGAAAATCCTTCTGCAAACTGCTCGGCTGGGCTCCCAACCAGCGCTCATTTTATTTTTTGAGAAGTATTAAATATTCTTGACTTGATAATCATATGCACCAAACTAAGATGTATTTCAGTAAGTAAAGGGCAGGGTCTTTCAGTGTGTGTGGGATGCTTCTAATTAAACTGGCATAATCAAGAACAATGCAGACACTCTTTTTTTTTTTTTTTAATCTTTACCCATTGTTTGTTCCTGGCTGATGAACACAAATTGAAACAAGCATGTCTTGCTTTTGAGATGCTGGAGAGGATCTCCCATATTCATATAAGTAGCTATGGAACTAAAACCCAGTCTTCAACAGATTTTGAGCTGGCATTCCCCAACTTTATGAAAAGTTGGACATTCCTAATTAAGTCCAAACATCTTTAGAAGGGACATGTTGGCAGTATTTATAGACCTGGAATATATATATATGGTTTTTTAAAGATCATATTGCCTTTGCTACAAGCCAGTTTTACTTTAACCAGGATCAACAAAAATCTTGTTTGCCATTCAAAATGTGAATTCTGATCCCTGAGGTAGATCATGGTTTATTAAAAACAGGAGACATTTGTTTTGGGATAGACAAGGCAATGACTGTGTCTCATTAGTGGCCCTTTAAAGACAAGTCACTAAGTCTGTCCCTTCCTACTGGTGGAGGTCACTCCTGGCCCAGGGATGCACTGTTGAGTTCTGCAAACCTCTCTCAGGGTGTCCTCTCTCCAGGTGAGGCCTTTGCTCTTGGCATCCATGTTGGAGATTCCAGCCCCTGACGTATCTTCCACCCAAACTGACCGTGAAGATCTGGTCCCATCTGTCTTCCTCCTTTCTACAGTGTGGCACGTGGCGCACTTCTGAAGGCAAATCCTGCCTGTCTCGCCTCAGCAGTGCCCACTCGCTCTTCCATCCTCAACCCGCAACTGTTGGGAGTCCCAGGTCAGAGCGCTTTCTCTTCCTCTTGCTCTCTGTCGTCTGCTTCCTCGTCTTTGGGTCTGCCTGTCTCCCTCTATCTCACCTCACCCCTCCCACCAGAGCGTCATGTGTCCTGGATCCCCTACTGGCTTTAACCTAAAACACACTGCCCACAGTGGTGAGCTGGAACTCTAGTCTCCCTGCCTCCACCTCCTAAGGACTGGGGTTACAGGCATGCAGCACCGTGCTCAGTTTACGTGGTGCTTGGGATTGAACCTAGGGCTTTTGTGCATGCGAAGCAAACTCTACCAGCTGAGACGCATCCTGACTCACTGGCTGGCTTTCAACCTGGACACTGAAAGCACTGGCCTAGGCCTGTTGATCCAAGTCTTTGTGTATCCTAGCGTATTTACACACATTAACCATTCCTGCCTAGAACTTCTGTAACTTCTCTTCTCTAGTGAACTCCTATGCACCCTTAAGACCCCACTTGCATACTAAAGGCTCTTTAGAGGCTTTCGTGTTTAGTGCCAGCAGAGGATTATTTGTGCCAGGTTTTGTTCATTTTGTTTTTGAATTTTTTTTTTTTTTTTTTTTTTTTTTGAGACAGGGTTTCTCTGTGTAACAGAGCCCTGGCTGTCCTGGACTCACTTTGTAGCCCAGGCTGGCTTCAAAATTGCAGCGATCCACCTGTCTCTGCCTCCTGAATGCTGTACCACCACACCCTTGTGGCAGTTGTTTTTACAGACACTGTGTCAAAGTAAAAATCAGAACTTGCCCATTCAGTCACCTGGGGCCTGAGTACCCCAGGATCTGCAGCCTGAAGCCTTTGAATGCTACTGCATTGACACTGAAGACGTAGAAGGAAGCAACTTTGAATGAGTGTTCTTCAGAACAGTCTGGAGAAAGGGAGAAACACGGTTCGGTCAGCCCTGACTCGCCCCCTTGTGGTGAGGGGGAGCTGCACAGATTCTAAGGTGAGGCTCACAGGGAAGGACCGGACAGGTGAGTGAGAGCTGGCTTCTCTGGAGCCTTGGAAAACCCGTCAGGGGAAAAGATGCTGGCCTGAAGGCCTGGCACAAGCATCCTGGATTGCCCAGGCTTCGTTGGAGAAGGCTGGTGGAACTGACCTGCAGAACTGCAAGCTGAAGACTGTACTGACTTGCTTAATCCTTAACAGGCTGCCATGGAGACGGGTCAATGGGAGTGGAGAGAGAGGGAACCCTGTGCTCCTGCTATGGTAGAACAAACAGACAGAGGCTGTAAGCTAAGTTCTGGTTCCTGGCCTGTATCCACTCTATGCTGATCTGTCTAGAGAAGGTGAGGATCAAGAAGCAGCGGGATTTTCTTTTATGCTTTGAGATGGCCTTAGACCTTTGCCCTAACACAAGCCTGGAAGGAGGACACAGAGGGCTAATGAGCTCTGGAGTCTAATGGATGCTCTCCTTCACTCTTGTTTATATTGCTATAAATTGGCTGTCAATTTAGAAGAACTAACCAGTTCAGTGATCACCTTTAAAACTCACCCACAGTGACTCAAAACTCACACAGCCAGAGGGCTGGGCCTTCCAGCTTTGGTGGAGTGCTCACTGCGAGATCCCCTGTCTGGCCTGTGATCCTACTGAAAGCTGTTATTTTTATCCATATGTCCCTGGCTCAGCCCAAGTGCCTCTGGTGCAATAGCCTTCTCTTGACTATGTTGATTCTTTAGGGGGAGGCTGAGCGAATCGAACCAAAAACAAATGGGACAAAACAGAAAGCTCCTGAAAGCGATTTGTTTCCTGGGGTCCATTTAGCAAGATAACACTAGCAGGTTCTGCTCTGGGGCCTATGACACCCCTTCTCCCCATAATGCCCCCACACCACGTTCTATAGTACCAGGCATGAAATCCCTCCCATGGAGCGGGCTTCAAATCCAGTCATAAAGTATTCCATACTCAGCCATTAAAAACAAGGAAAAAGTGAAATTTGCAGGCAAATAGATGAAACTAAAAAAGATCATCATGAGTGAGGTTACACAGACCCAGAAAGACACACATGGTATATACTCACTTATAAGTGGATTTTAGTCATATAGTACAGGATAGACATACTACAATGCACAGACCCCAAGAAGATAAGTCCATAATGATATATTTTAAAATGCCACATACAACAGATGTGATATGAAAGAGATTTGTTGGATGGATGTGGAATGAGAGAGAGAGAGACATGGTGGGGGTCCCCCAGGAGAGAAACCTGGGCAGAGAGAGTGCAAGAGAAGAAAGAGGGAAAACTAAGAGGCAGGGCTCCTTTTATCCTGGTGCTGGACCCTGGCGGTGGCGACCAATGATGACAGCACAGGCGGCTAAGCAGCCTAGGACTGGACCAGTGCTTCAAGACTTGTGAACTAACAAAGTCTGACGGTCATCCTAGGCCTCATGTTGGCCCAATAGTTAGGGGAGTGGGAGATATCTCTGACACGGACCATGCTGCCTACTTTTTGATCACTTCCTCCCGGCCCCCCATGGGACTTTCCTACAAGGCCACAGAGGAGGAAGATAAACTCAGTTCTCAGTTCAGTGAATAGATGAGCTGGGGTGTCTGGGTGGGGGCTCCTCTATATTGAGGAATAGGGGAGAGGGTGTGGCAGGAAGGAGAAGGGGGAGGGGCCTATGTTTATCAATTAACCAAAATGTTAATTGAATTAATTAATGAAAAAAGAAAGAAAGAATGTGTCCTGTTATCCTGTAATAGTGCTGCCCACTGTTGTGCCAGTGGGCATATTTTGCCTGGCAGGTCAGAGTTGCAGCAGCCAGGGGCTGGCTCTGGGTATGACGACTGATGTCTTTTCTCTCCCAGCACCATACATGGCACCTTCTGGTGCTATGAAAGCTGACCAACAGGAAGGATATTTTCTGGTTGTTTTGAGATTAATTCTTTTGTGATCTGTAATCAACGTGAGGGGTCCTTGGTCAGAGAAGCTTCTTTTTGCTAGGGGCAACAGTCAGTACAAAGATGTAGAAATGGGGGAAACGTTGAGAGTAGAGACTGAGTGTTTAGTCTGTGAACTGGCTAGTTTTATGTCAACTTGACACAAGCTAGAGAAAATAGCCCTATCAGATTGGCCTGTGGGCAATCCTGTGAGGCGTTTTCTTTATTGAGGATTGATGTAGGAAGGCCTAGCTCACTGTGTGCAGATGGTCCTGGGTTGTAGAAGGAAGCAGGCTGAGCAAATCATGCAGAACAAGCCGAAAGCAGCATTCCCCATGGCCTCTGATTCAGTTGGTGCCTCCAGATTCCGGCCTTCAGTTCCTACCCAGACTGATAGTTCCTGGATGATGGACTACAGGTTCTAAGATGAAACAAAGTTCCTCTTCCCCAACTTGCTTCTGGTCATGGTGTTTTATCA
Source organism: Meriones unguiculatus (assembly GCF_030254825.1). Lineage (NCBI taxonomy): Eukaryota > Metazoa > Chordata > Mammalia > Rodentia > Muridae > Meriones > Meriones unguiculatus. Next base: position 45,573,284 of record NC_083351.1, read on the forward strand.
CAACAGTAGAAACCATAATTAAGTCCTAAAGGGGACATCTGTGTTAGCCCCTACACTGAAAGGATCAAACTAACTTTGTAACCTATATGTCTTTTAAAGCCTATAGTTTTGAGTTTTAGGTCCAGATTAAGCTAAAGCCTCTTAGTACCTTTTCAGAGAATGGGGGAATGTGACCCTATCTGTGAGGACAGATATAAAAAAAGTGAGCAAGCAATGACCTTCACTCAGCAAAAAGAATGACCAGACCCTTGTCTTCGAGATAATGTTTCTTAGCAACCAACCCAGACGGTCTCAAGGTCTCAATCTTTCTTCTGAGTAGCTCCTGACCTCCAGCCAAAAGCCCACAGCCCTGATCTAACCCCCCCCCCCCCCGTCTTTAATTGCAGCTGCATCCACACTTGGCAGGACTGGCCAAGCTTGAGCACCTAAGACTAACCAATTATCTTACTTTATAGTTTCCTCATCCAATCTTAAATTGTCAAGACTGCAACTTCAAAATTCCCGCGCTTTGTCTTTCAAAAACCCAAGGCCTTTGTCTCCCGGTGCCAATCTTTGCTGACTGGCAGGGTGACCCCATTGCTCAATGTTTAAAATAAACCTCTTGCTTTTGCATCGAGTTGTGGTCTATGGGAGTTCCTGGGAAGGGTGCAATCTTGAACTCCCGAGCTGTGAGACCCTAGGTCTTACAACACCACCACAGAAGAGGAGGCAGAAAGAGGGTAAGAGCCGGAGGATGTGGAGGAGAGCTGTGAAGTGCTGTCTTCTGGACCTGACGTGGCCAATGTACTCATGAACTCACCTGCACAAGATCTAGCCAACCAAAATTCCAGCTTAGGGGGAGGTGTTCTCCAGGGCTCACCTGGAAGCTATTGTCAATTGATAGTTGCTGGGATAAGAGAATCCTTCTTTTTGGAGGATACAGTCACTGGCAGGATCCCATGCTCAGTGGATGAGCCCTCTCCCATGCACATATGGGCAGCACTAGCTGGTCTTAGTGGGTTATTTGCGAAGAAAAGGACAAGAAACTAGCAGTGGGACATGTTGTCAAAGATACGGAAGGAGTTGAAGGTAGGGAGATGGAAATAGATATGATCCTACCTCATATACATGTAGTAAATTCTCAAGAGCAAAGAAAAAAATTTAAATGAGGAAAAGGAAGAAGATTCCTTTTAAATTAAAATAGTTATAAGAAGCTGGGCTGTGGTGGCACACCTTTAATCCCGGCACTCAGGAGGCAGAGGCAAGTAGACCTCTGTAAGTTCAAAGCCAGCCTGGTCTACAGAGTGAGCTCCAGGGCAGCCAGAGTTACACAGAGGAATCCTGTCTCAAAAAAACAAAAAACAATAAACAAATAAGTAAAATAAATAGTTAAAAATAACCTTGCATGTATGTAGGTGCATGTTCACATGTATAAATGTAGCTGCATGAGCTCAGAGTTCAGAGAACAATCTTGTCTGCAAGTTTTTACCTTCTTCATTTGAAGCAGGGTCGCCTTTCTGCCACTGGCCATGCCAGGCTCGCTAGCCTGCCGACATCCAGGGCTTTTACTGTTTCAGCCTTTTATCCTAACACCGGACTGGAGTTGCAGACACCAGGTACTACATCGAGCTCCACATGGACTCTGGGGATCCAAACCCAGGTCTGCATGCTTGTGTGCTGAATATGCTACCCGCCCAGCCCTCTCCCCCTCCACATCTCTTTTCCTTTATGAGACAGGGTCTCATGTACCTCAGCTTGAACAAATGCATCTGAGAATATGTTGCAGGATATTTGATCCCATTGTCAACCCTGAGATTGTAAACTGTAAAACAACAACAACAAAACAAAACGAAAGAAACAAAAAAGTCTTTTGTTTGGTGTGGTTTGGCCCTAACACACACCTTTATTGCAAGAACTTTCTGTTTACTGCTATTAGGGTGTGGCTCAGCCCTAACACACATCTTTAATCCAAGAGCTTTCTGTACACAACATCTAATAAAGTTAATCCTAGGTCAAGAGGTAGAGCAAGAAACCACCTGGCAGAGATCAAGCAGTAAGAAGGGACTTTGAGAGAGGGGTATTTAAGACAGAGTGAAGAAAAGAAGCTCTTCGGCTTCTTGGCCTTCAGCTCTTTTGTTCTTTTGCTCTTTGGTTTCTAGCTTTCGGCTCCCTCCTCCTTGGCTGTCAGCTTTTTCCTCTGGGACAAGAACTGAGTAGGAAGGTCAGCTGGGCGCTTTCTCTGCCTCTCTGAAATAGCAGGTTTTTACCCGGCATCTGGCTCCTGAGTCTTATTGGTAAAATCAAATGGTGGGGTTTTCAGTCTTTATAACAATAATATTTAATTCTTGATCCTTTTGTTTCCACTTCTCAATTATTGGGATTACAGGTATGAACCACCTTACCCGGTTACAAGCCACAAAATTCTAAGACAGATATATGCATATGTGATAGAAATGATATAAAAAAAAAGTGGTTCCCAAAAAGGCATATTTATAATAGCAAACTGTTGGTGAACTTGGATCCTATCTGGCCCAAAGGAAAATTGATTTTTTTCTTTAAAAAATTTTATATTTTATTTATTTATTTACTCATCTATCTACCTACCTATCTATCTATCTATCTATCTATCTATCTATCTATCATCTAGTGTATGTGTGACACTTGCATGCCACAGCATCTATGTGGAGGTCAGAGGACAATTTTAGAAGGGTTTTCTCCTTCTACCATATGGGTCTCAGGCATCAAATCCTGTCTTTGGGCTTTGAGGCAAGAGTCTTTAAGTGTAACATCATCTTGCTGGCTCTAAAATGATTTCTTATGTATGTTTCTTATCTTTGGATGGCTTGCTATCCTTACAAAAAGAGGCAAAACTACAAGACAATATGGAAACAATTTCAGCTTCACAATAGAATTAATTTCTGAGGCTCCTGATAGGCCAGACCTCTAGTGTCTAGAAAAAGAAATAATTGAAACTTTTTTTTTTTGGAGTAATTTTAGAATTCCAGAAAATGTTACAAAGAGAATATAGAGAGATCTTGGCACTTTCTCCCTGTTGTCCTTATTAACCCTTTATTGTAGCTATGGTCCATTTGATATACTTACATTAGCCCTGATACATTACTGTTGATCAAACTACAGCCCAATAACAGTTTCCACTGATGTCTTTTATAAAGCTAGGGCTGGGGAGACAGCTCAGTGGGTAAGTGCCTTACTGCTCAAGTATGGGGACTTAATTAAAAAAAAAAAAAAACAACAAGCAGGCAGGTTGCACACTTTTAATACCAGCACTCAGGAGGCAGGGGAAGGTGGATCTCTGTGAGTTTGAGGCCAGACTGATCTATAGTTAGTTCTACACAGAGAAAACCTGCCTCAAAAAAATGAACAAACAAAGCAATAAATAAATAAACCAACCAACCAAGCAACAGCAACACAACCAAAAACACTATCCAGTGAAGAGAAAGACCAAGCTGTGTTTATATGACACAGGAAAATTCCATTTCCCCTTTGTCACTTGACTTCCTGCAATTCTTTGCACCCTTCCAGTCTAGTCACAGAATCAATAAGAACCATCAGAACCATCAACCAGATGGTTTGAGTTAGAACCTAGCTCTACCATAAGCCACAAATGCGACCTGTGCCTCAGTTTCCCTATCTTTCATATCAACTTCATAGATCTCTAAGGAGGAAAGGGATTAATAGAGGCATAGCTTTGAAACAAGGCCAGGCATGTATGAGGTCTCAGTCATTAGTGGTCATTCCTGAGATCACAGGGACGTTTGGAGAGTCTACTGAGATCATTATTGCAAAAGTACTTTGTACACAGCAAGACGTGATAAAGAATGGAAGTCTTATTTTTAAAAAAGTAAATTGCAAGCTGGGTGTGGTGCTCCTGTAATCAGGGAGGCAGAGGTTATCGAATCACTGAGTTTGAGGCCAGCCTGGTCTATGAAGTGAGCCAAGGACAGCCAGGGCTACACGGAAAACCAAAAAGTTAATTACACGAATTGGTTCTTTATCTCATGTGTGCATCATGGTGAGCATGCAGAGGTCAGAGGGCCGCTGGCAGGAGCTGGTTTTCCTTTGGTGTGAGAACCATTGGTTGTCAGATTGGTGGCAAGTATCTTCACTCACTGAGCTGTCTAGTCGGGGAAAGTGCATTATTTTCTTTTAAAGGGCCACTTAATTGTGTTAAGAGGTTCCCATAGTCCACAGGAGACCACGGCTCGTCTAGGTCTGAATATCATGGCCAGGTACCGCTGGAAACACTCCTGGTGTCTGCAGTCTCTGTGGAGCCCCTGCTATGCCACACTTGTAAGTTTAACCGTGGGCAGTTGCTGAAGTTTCTCATTTCCTCACGGAAGGGCTTTCTAATAATCGCAAACATGGCAGGTTTTACCTTTTCTTCTTCCCTCTCCTTCGCTAAACCATTACAACCCCAAAGCTAGCCCCCAAAGATCTATTCCCTTATTTGGCCACTGACTCATTGCTGAGAATGAACAACAAGGTCCATCAACCAAATTCATTACTTGGCCACACTAGCTAACCTGTCCAATCAGGACTTCCAACTCATCCCAGCACAGGCTTGTGGGGCTCGTGGACTGTGTGACCAGGGAAACCGGACCTGCAACTAGAATGAGGATGAACGAGGTGTGTTCAAACCCCCAAATCTCAATCTTGAGGCTGGCAGGAGTAAGGATAGCTAGCTCCCTACCTGGTCTGTGCCTGCTTGCCTGGAACCTGGAGTTCTTCTCCATGCAAATGAAGCGTTCCCAGCACCCCAGACCCAGCCAGTGATGTTCGCTTACCCCTAAACCTCTACTCAATTCCCCAGGGTTTTTATAGCCCTTAAACCCCACCACCACCACCAAGAAAGCCTCAGCATCACTGTAAATCAGAGACGAAGATCCCCACCCCATCCCCACACTCACTGCCTGCAGACCCAACCAGACCAGCTAAGCTTCATTCCTTCAGAGTTCAGCACGTATAAGCATAGGTGTCTGGATGTCCTGAAAGGAAGAAGCAGAACTCGGACTTCAGAACAACACACACTTCCCTGTTTTGCCTTAAAAGAACACTTCTGTAGAGACCAGCTGCTGCCTTTCCCTGATCCAGGGTCCTGTCCCTGCCCCTGCTTGCCTCTCTTGGGTAATAAATCTCCTTCGTGCTGAGAATTTGGTGTCTGTGTGTTCTGTGCTGACTCTGAGTGTCATATTCACCTCTCCCAAGACACCACCCCTTACCACACACACACAGTCATCACAACCAAACTTAGTGTGGCTGTATTTAACCATAACTTACAAGTATCCAGTGTTCCATCCCTCACTGTCATATGTGTTGAAAGCCTCCTGTACCCACATGCCTCTTTAGGTGCCAGGGAGGAAAACATAGGCTCCATCCTCATGGATCTCAAGTTTTTGCAGCGGACCCGGTGAACAAAGTATGCAGTTCATTGTCAGTCAGCTCTCAGATATTTTCCTGCTTTCCCTTGCTCACTGTTGCAGAGGGCACTGCCTTGAAGACTACATTTCCCAGGCTCCACTGCCAGCTAGATCTGCCCAGATTTGACTTCCTCCTCCTCCTCCTCACTACCTCTCTGCCTCACTATCCAATATCTCATGTGGGATCATTTGTGGCTCTGGTTACTCCTGGTCATACCATTCCTCATTCTATCTCCTCCATCAGGTTCCCCTATTCTAGGTCTCCGAGTTGCCAATTTCCTTCTCCCCCATTGTTCCCCCTGCAAGAGTTGGAGTCCTGAGTTTGGGCTATATGGGCCCAATGTGCCCCTAATCCCTATTGCTTTCCAATCTGAATTCTTTCTGTTGAATTAGTTCCCTGGACTGGGCTTCATTGTCCTGTTGGAGGCTGACTAAGGCCAGCATAAGCAGGCAATTCCAGAAAATGACAAGTGTTTTAAAGGGCACCTTTTTATGGAGAAAGACCGGGAAGATGAGGAGGGTGGGGAGAGAGAGAGAGAGAGAGAGAGAGACAGAGAGACAGAGAGACAGAGAGACAGAGAGCTACTATGTGAAGGCCTGTGGGGAGTGCCCTGAAGGGGAAGAATAGAGGAATCTAGTCAGGGACAAACCTGCTGCATTCAAAAAGCCAGAAGAAAAGCCAGGGGGCCATGGTGGAGTTCAGTGACAGAACACTTCTCAGTATGCATAAATTGCTGGGTTCCATCCTCACCATCACAAATACACAAACAAATAAATTGAGGTATTTGAAACAATGGAAAGATTGGACACTTGGGAAAGCTGAAAAGTACACTACCAAGCAAGGATGGCAGAAGCAGAGGAAGGAGCAATGGCTGTTAGTGGGGTCAGGAGACAAGTTGGGGTCCAGGTAGAGCAGAGATAGTCAGGAACCCTTAAGAAGTGACCTTGAACCCTGATGGAAGAGTTCAGATGCAGTGAGTCTGCCTGACAGTTGACGCCAAGGTTGCAGAGGGTCAGAGGTGAGTCTGTGGCAGAGGCATTGAGAAGCAAGAATGTCTGGAAGGAAGGTGTGAGTCAGAGAAAGAAACAGGCTGAGAGAGGCAGGTAGACAGGCTTGCCTTTGTGAGCAAGCGACTCTAGTTGTAGGCACTTAAACTTCTCTTTTGATCATCAGGAAGTCCAACACCTATCTTCTCCTCTCCAGGACACTGTCTCCTGTGGCTGATGACACGATAACACTCAGTTGACTGCTAATGTCAAGGTGTGTGTGTGCACACTGAGGTCTCTTTCTAGCACATTCCTGCTTGTGCCAAGGCAGCTATGTAGAGGGCTGGAAATGTAAATTTAATTTTCCTAATCTCATTTTCATTTTGGAGGCTTACTTCCTCTGCTAACCTAGGCTTGGAGACTTCTAGCTTCTGTACAATATAATCTAGGTTTAGAATATTTTTAGCCTCTGAGACTTACTGCTGAATAACAGGGCCTTTTCTAGTTCTTTCTGAACTCTGGCTGGCTGGTTCAATTCAGCTGTTCTGAATGAAATTTCTCTCCAAGCTGACTGATTCAAACTGGCTTCTCTCAGCTTCTGACTGAATTGCTCTGCTTGACCTCAAACTAACTGGAATAATCTGTTCTAATCTTCTGGATCCTTTTCATTTTCTGGCTCATTTTGTGTTTACCTGTGTCTACCTTGTTCTCTCTTCAACCTGTCTCTGTAAAAACTCTCCTGGTCAAACTGCCTTCTCTTCTCTCTCTCTCACACACACTCTCTCTCTTATACTATCACTCTATGCTGCTTTCTCTTAAGTCACGTCTCTTTCCTCTCTGTTCTTGTGAGAGCTGGGCATATCCTATTCTGTCAAATCTTTCTTTGGCTTTTTACTTTGTTTGCCCCTCAGTTAGATGTCACTTTCAAACCTGGTTGCCTCCTTCTACGAACTAACCTTGCAGTACACTGTTTGGGATTAAAGGTGTGTAATAAGGGTACGTCTGTATTCCAGAAGGGGGATTAAAGGTATGTGGTGTTTCTGTATTCCAGATGGATCACACAGACATAGAAAGTCTTTGGATGTAATCCCTTGCCAGACCAGCCATGTTGCTGGATTAAGATTCATCTACAGGATCACCAAGTTGGATTTAAGTATTCTCTTTTACTCTGTTGTTGTTTCCCATCTGGGGTGAGAAGATGTTTGGTTACACTTCTCAAGAAATAGAAATAGTGTCATATAAAATCAGGTTATGTATTTCAGGAGGGTCACCATTAGGCACCACCCTTTCCCCTCCAAATCTAGATATTTTTTATTTTATTTTATTTTTTGAGACAAAGTCTTATATAACCCAAGATGACTTCAGCTCTCTATGGAGGTGAAAATTGTTTTGAATTATTTATCCTTCTGCCTCTACCTCTCAAGTGCTGGGATAATAGGTATGCTTTACCATGACTGGCTTTTCTTATTATTCTAGATCATAGATTGAACCATCAACCTGGATTGCCACCCCTACCCATTCCCAAAGAGAGCCTTGTCTGCCCCCCACAGTGGTTTCCTTACCTTCCACCTGAGGACAGTAGGCAGGCTGCTTGCTGCATAAAGTTGGAACGCAAAACTCTTAAGAATGAGGTCATTAGATATCATCCAGCTCAACCTCTTCTTTCAGAGATGCAATGACTGAGGCCCCAAAGGGAAAGTTAAGGGTCCGGTGTGGTGATGTGTGCCTATAACCCTAGTGCTTAAGACATTGAGGCAGGAGGATCCGGATGTCAAGGCTGGCCTTAATTACGTAGCAAGTTTAACTCCAACCTAGGCTATATGAAACTTTGTATCAAAAATACAAGGAGAAATGGAGGGATCTTTCTCCCTTGGAATGTCTGACATTGAGAAAAAATTAGCATCCTTACCTGGTGGTAGGGGCCTGGATTTTGGTGAGCGGCCTGAAGCGCTTGGCTTATGGACAGCAAACAGGGGTTCTTTTTCTCTCAGGAGTGGCTAGAGTGCTTTAGGGCGAGCGGCACGTGTGCTAGGCCGGGGCATAGAAAAAGCTTTTCGTGGAGTTTACAGTTTAGCTCTTTTAGAATGAGATCGATGGTGGCAGTGGAAACTCAAGCCGACCAAAGCCAGTGGTGATAACAAAGTGTTACAGCTCTTGGTTAAGCTACTTACTGTGCCGAACATGGCAGAGGTACAGGTGATCGACCATGCTTAGTAGGCTTACAGCTGAGACACAAACCTGGTGAGGCCCAGGCCCAGTGGGCCAGAGGGCAGATCTGGTGAGTTATAGCTGGCAGGGGATAAACAACTCTCAGGCAGCCATGGTGGAATCCCATTAGCACACTTACAGCCAGCCACAGCTTTATTTGAAATCAAGAATTTATAAGCCTTGGGCAGTGGGAGGGATTTTGAGGGTGAGGAAGTTAGGGCTACTTGATTTACATGTAGTGATCCAGTCCTCGTTTTCCGTGCAGTAGCATGGTCCCATCACAAAGAGAACACAGTACTTAATTATCATATGGGTGGGAGAATCAAGTACAATTGAAAGTTACTGCTGAAGACTAAGATTCTTAGCAGGGTTGGGTATTTCTAGGAATAAATAGCTATCTGAATTGGCTTCCTTATCAGGAAAGGCTCTGGCTTGTAATCATCCCTGAGAGCTATGTGACACTCCTAGGGCCTCGCTGAGAAAAGGGAGTCTACCCTCATAGACTGAGTACAAATAAATGGCTATCCAGAGATGTCAGACTTCAACCTAATCCAGCAAAGTCCCAAACTTACCATGAGTCCCTGGGGTTGGGACTTTTAGTGGATGACTGGAAACTGACTGATTGGAAATGTCCCCCATGGGACACAAAGTAAGGACTCAGTGCTTGTATCCAATGAGCCCTTGGGGAGACTGTTACCAGGAACAGAATGTGTTGAATGAATAAACTGGTCCTTTCCCTTCCTTTCTAGAAAAGTCAGCCGATGGGCTGATTAGGTGCCCCAGTGCAGACCCTAAAGGCAAGAGGGAGCTTGAGTGACATGCTGGCTGCAGAGATGCGAGGCCCACAGATCCTTCTTGGGGTTTGTAGCAGGTGTGGCTAACAGGGAGGGCAGGCGACTGGGGACCAATGGGTGTGGTGAAGTGGTGGTACAGCTGCTTCCTCCTCTTGTCCTTGTTTTTAATGGCTTGTCTAGACTCCTCCCTGAAGCTGGGTCCTACTTCCTGGTAACTGCCCAACTCCCATAGTCCTAGCTTTCAGCTAGCAATAGGGCTTTTGCTGTACATCTGATTTAAAAGATCCAGACTAGCTTGGTTGGCTCAGGTGTGATTACTCCAGAGGAGCCATACAGCTAAAGCAGGCAAAGGCATCATTCTGCACCAGATATCAAGATTGGGCTGTCATTGTATGGGGATAGACCTGACAGCAGCAGATATTTGCCACAATTATGGAGGTCCTGGGGGCACTAGGGGACAAATACCTCTATGTGACCATATAAGGAGGAGATGTGTGTTAAGCGTAATTGAATACCAGTGTGATAATAATTGCCGATCCTTACCTTCTATCCATCATATGCCAGGTGATGTCTGAAAGCCTAATTATATTAACTAACTAGACTGCCCAAATAGTCCTTTAAGACATATACTTACCCCTGGGAGAGTTAATTTTATGTCAAATTGCCAGGCCACAGTACCCTGATATTAGGCTAAGCATTATTCTGGATGTTCCTTTGAAAATGTTTTATGGATGAGATTCATTTAAAAAGGTAGGTTGGATGCTTCTCTTTCTCCCTCCCTCTGTGAATCCACAGCAGGACAATAGCTAGCCATCTGCAGACCCAGAAGGGAGCCATCAAAAAGAACTCAATGAGCTGGTACCTTGGTCCTGGGCTTCCAGCTTATAGACCTGTGAGAAACACTCCTCTGGGGTTTAAACATTGCAGCCTGTAGTATTTTGCTAGGAGACCCTGAGCTGACAAGACAGTTATTAGCTACTCTGCCGCTGCTGGCTCTGCATGTTGGTACTGAGGTCAATGCCTGCAACTCAGAAGCCATCACATATTGGTTGAACAAATAAGGAACAGCATGAGAAGAAGATCATTTTCTGAGACAAAGATCTGGTTAGAGCACTGACCTTCAATGGTTATAAGTTGCTGGATGTGGCAAGTGTTAACAGTGGCTCACAGAAGGTAGGGTGCTTATCCTCAAAACATCAGAGGATGTTCTGAGACTTAGCCCTGGCCCAGCTGTCTGGTGACACCTTGGTGCTTCTGGAAGAAGACTCCTTCTTCTGCTTCTGAATAGAACATGTCTCTTTGCTGGCATCTGGAAAGCTGTAAGTACAGTACTCTCAGCAAAAGCCCCAGGCCTCTTGGGAGGGTGTTACGTGTTGGAAGAGCACATGTGCACATGTGTGTGGTGGCATGTGGTGGGTGCCAAGCAGTGGCTGCATTGAACCGAGGGAGACTTTTGTGGATTGCCAGAAATCCTTGGCCTGGACAGAAGTGGAGGCAGGTAGAGGCAGGCAGTGGGTTCTGAGTTGTCCTGTGGCCAGCAGCTGTTGCTAGGAGGGAGGCCGAGAAGGTAGGAATTGCCCAAAGGTTGTATTTATGCATTCTGGGGTCCTGAGGGGCTTCCTGTCCTTGGAGGAAAGAGTTGGAATGTATTTTGGGGGTGTAGTAAAAGGTACTCATTCAGAATCAGGAACTTATCTAAAGACCTAAAGTCTAGGATAGAAAGTAGAACATAGGCCATCTCCATTGAGGTCTATGGGGAGGGGAAGGCTCTGGAATTCATAAGGACTACCAGAACTTTAGCACCCCAGGGACTGGGTCTGTTTAAGAGCTACAGAATGCTGTCTAATCTCACCTCCCCAGGTGTAGGTTTGTAATTTGTAGGTGTCAATACAAAATAAGAAACACACCTCTTAGTTTTAAAACAATGACACATTTCAAGATATTAGAACATTGTAATTCAGTAAAAATATCTCTGTCACAGCAACTGGAGGTACGGATTGACTATTCGAAGACGATCAAGGTGCAACCCTCAGAGGACAGAGCAAACACTTTATAGTCCCTGAGTTTGGATTTGGGTATCATCTCCCCCACACCCACACTTTAGCTGTGTCTCTATGTCCCTTATGTTCTTGGGTTTTTTGTTTGTTTGTTTATTTATTCTTTTGTTCTTGGGTGGTTTTTTGGTTTATTTGTTCTTTTGTTTGTCTTATTTTTTGTTTTTGAGACAGGGTTTCTTGGTGTAGCCTTGGCTGCCTTGGACTTAGTTTGTAGACCAGGCTGGCCTTGAATTTAGAGAAATCCATTTGCCTCTGCCTTCCAGAGTTCTGGGATTACAAGTGGCTTTTTTTTAAAAATGTATTTATAAGATAAGATATCCACCCATTTATCCGTCCATCATTCCATCCATTCATCTAGCTTTCAGAATCTCTTATAGCCTAGGCTGTCAGGGAATTCACTATAAAGCTGAGGATGACTTTTCATTTCTGATCCTCCCGTCTCTACTTCCTGAGTTCAGGTGCTGGGATTATAGGTGTGGGTCACTATGCCTGGTTTGTGTGGTGCTGGGGATAACACCCAGGGTTTTATGCATGCTGGGTAAGCCCTTGACCAACTGAGCTACCTCCCTAGCCTAAGGTCTCACTTTGTAGCTCAGACTGTTCAGAAATTTACTACATAGCCTCTTCTTCACAGATTAGCCTTGAACTCTGAGCAATTGTCCCACCTCAGCCTCTTAAGCAGGGCTCACAAGCAAGCGCAGCTTTGCCTGGCCATTTCCCCACCAGAGTATTATAGACAACACAAGCCTCTGCAAGGCATATTTCATTCCCTCCATTTCATTCCAAATCATATCTCGATTTTTATTTTGGGTCCACTTCCTCCTTTGGAACCGGCAGGGAAGGACACATGATCATTGGCTAAGCCAATCACTGTGTCCAGTTAGTTAGTGCTAATCATGTAACTCAAACCTACCACATCTACTGCATCCCAAGACTGTAGAAGCCTCGCACTTCCCACCCGCTTAACCCCGGTAGAGGTAGGTGGAGCCTGGGTTACGAAGCCAGGATTGCCGGCTCAGAGCTTGTGCTCAGATGAAGTCAGCAGTTAGCTGGAGCAAGTCCGAAGCGTATTGACGGCGTTCCCATCCTGCCTCAGTGCTTGATGCTAATCTAATGCCCATCATGGGCTTTTCCTGGCTGACAAAGTCTAAGTTTTCATTTTAAAACGGTCCTAACTTATCTGCTCCCTTCGGGGACTGCTCTGAAGATTGAGGAATCCCGCTTAGAGTCCTCGGCCTCAGTCAGCTATTATGACATTAATGTACCGAGGGAGAACTAGACCGTTAGCGCCACTGTTGCCGCTGTTGTTGTTGGCTTTGCCTGGCTCAGCGCAGCTTGCGGGTGTAGCTCTAGTTGGCTTCCAGCTGCGGAGATCCAGGGTAGACCCAGGCGGAGCTCCCCAGGGCTGCCTTTGTTTGGAAGCTGCGGCTCAGTGTGAGCTTCTGGTGGTTCCCCTGCGTGCGCGTCATGCTGAAATTGCAGCCTTCCCAGCTGTTGGCCAAGGAGACAACCCAGAAAATGAGGCTGGCTCAGTAAATATTGAACCAAATTATGCAAACGACTTCACACAAGCAACCCAGCTGCAGAGGTAGAGCCTGATTGGTGGGGCCTGGCCTAGTCTGTAGGAGGACCCGCCCCCTTCTTCTTGATAGTGCTGTTAGCCAATGGCAAACACCTGCGTCTTACTAGACAGGTGGGCCCCTGCTCTGGGAGACCTTGCTCCATCTGAGGCCCACGAAGGAGGATAACTGCACTTGCTTTGGGGGGAGGAAGGCAGTGGTATTCAGTTCTTCTTTTCCCCTTCCTTTTCAAAGAGACCGCCTTGATACCTGAACCTTTAAGGCAAGCTGAAGATTTCTCACCCTTTATGGACCAGGTTATATCCTTCAGGGACGATGGGACAGCGGACCTTTTTCCCCTTGGGAGATAACGGTTTTTGTTTGTTTTATTTTAATGGAATGCACTGCAGAGAAACCTGGATTTGAGAGACAGGGGTCTGTAAGAGGATGAGCAATTGCCACACTGAAGGACTTTTTGTACTAGTGGAAGACATGGGGGAGATGAATTGGAAGCCTCTGACAATCTAATGGGCGTTTCCATGGAGGTCCTAGTGCACAAAGGTATTTGCCTAAGGGCAGGCAGTTTGTAACTAGATCCTAGAGCCAGGGGCACAGATGAAAGCGGCCAATGACTGGTGCATTTATTAACTTTTGTGTCATTGACATTTGCCAACAGAAAAAGGCTAAGGGAGGAGAGTGTCATACTGATGCTAATCTATATGTTAGACCATCATGGCAGGGACAGCAGGGTGGAAGGGTGAGTGTGCACATTACCATGCAAACTGTGTGGGCACCAGAACCAGGGGCCAGGCTGAGACCTTTAAAGGTTGGCCCTTTGTGACCTATTTCCACCAGTGAGGCCTTGTCTCCAAAAGCTTCCATCGTCCCTCAAAATGCCACTGCCAGCTGGGGAATGAGGATTCAAACACAAGACTGTGAGGGAGAGTTCAAGTTCAAAGCCTCACAGCTGAGACGAGTAGACAGTTTGGTTCCTTGAATAGATAGATTCTAGCCCTTCCGGATTCTGCCATTTGAAGGGATAAGGCTATGGGCACAAACTGAAGATACTGAGTAGAGACAGAAGCAGCTCTCCCCTGAGACCCAGGTGGCCAGAGGAGCAACTGAGAATGAACCTTTTCGCTGCTCCTCCAAGGACAACTATGGACTTGGTGTGATGAGCACAGTAGGGCAAAGAGCTGCTCTGGTGACACGGGCTTGATGTTCTGTGTGTCCTGCAGGGCAGTGTATTGGAATGGGCCTGGGAGCTCTCAGGCAGCAGTGACCATGGCCACCTTGGTACCAAGCCTCACCAAAGCTCCTGGGGTGGGAAGTGAGGGAGAACCACTCAGGAGTTCTTTTGATGTCTGTGCAGAGGAAACAGGGAACAGGAGTTCGTAGAAGGAGCCACAGTTCCAGCAGTTGGGAGGTACCGTATAGTTCTCTTACTTGTGCTGCAGCAAATAACCACGAACACAGTAGTTTGAGCCAATGCAAATGCATTATCTTACAGCTCTGAAGTCAGAGCTCACGTGTGTGTGTGTGTGTGTGTGTGTGTGTGTGTGTCTGGGCTAAAACTAGGTTTCTTCAGTGCTATCTTCCCATTTGGCTCCAAAAAGAATCCATATACTTCCCTTTTCCAATTACCAAGGGCTTCCCACATTTCTTGCCTTGTGGCTACATCACTCAGGTCTCTGTGTCCATCGTATCCTTGAGTTTGTTTGTGTGTTTGTTTTTCAAGACAGGCTTTCTTGTGTAGCTCTGACTGTCCTGTACTCACTTTGTAGACAAGGCTGGCTTCGAATTCGCCTCGAATTCACAGAGATCTACCTGCCTCTGCCTTGCCGAATGCTAAGATTGCAGGCGTGTGCTACCATACCTGGCATCTCCTTGAGTTTTTAAACACTGCTCTTCCCAGTTCCCTCTTTGGAGACCTCTGTGGTTTTATTAAGGCCACCAACAGAATCCAGAATAATCTTCGTATCTATTTTTTTTTTAATATTTGCTTATGTATTTTGTGTGGTGAGGTGCATGCATGTCAGAGGTCAGCTTGTGGGAGCTGGTTTTCTCCTGTTACCATGTAGATTTGGGAATTGAATTCAGCTAATCAGTCTTGGTGCCAAGCTTCTCTACCTGTTGAACCATCTAGTCTATAGTCATTACATTCTTATTTCAATGTCTGCTAATTAGCAACTCCAATTCCTTCTGCTTGCTGAGTAACCTAATATACTCACAGGTTCAAGGAATTAGTAAGTAGACAGCTCTTTTCTTTCTTTTGTATAGGTGTGCATGTATGTGCATGTTTATGCGTGTGTGTGCACACATGTACACCTACATGTATAGGCTAGAAGTGGTCCCCCCCCAGGTGTTGTATCTTAGGTGCCATCTACCTTTTTAAAAGTGTATTTTTGTTTATGTATATATGTATGTGTTCATGTGAAAGTATATGCAAGTGGCTTCAGAGGCCAGAAGAGGATGTCAGATCGCCTGGAGCTGGAATTACAGGCTGTCTTGTGACATCTCATATCGGTGGTAGGAACTTAACTCAGGTACTTTGCAATAGCAGCAAGTACTCAGCCCCTGAGCCATCCTTTTCCTCCTCTTTGTCCCTCCAGAGTCTTTCAAAGTTTGGACTTGGCCAGGGACTCACCTGGCAGGCAAGGCTTGGCTTCCTGAGAAACCCCAGGGATCCACTAGTTTCCCTACAGGGCTGGGGTTACAGCGTGTGCCAGCATACACAGCTCTTCTCTCTCTAAATGTTGTTCTGGGAGGTTGAACTCAGGCTGTCACCTTTGCAAGGCAAGCACTTCACCAACTGAGCCGTTTCCCCAGACCCAGGATATAAGTGTTTTAAGGTGTGCTATGTTGCCTAGCACAGACATGGTGACTGAGTGAATGCCGTTGTCATAATGTAAACCCAGGTCTCCCTACAGGCTGTCAAGTCCTGGGAAAACCAACTTACACTTGGGAATATTTTTACCCATGTGGAAATGAGCAAGAAACAAAGCCTGCTAAGCACAGTGAGCTTGGTGACCCATCGTCACCCATGTGAACTGGAAACCACAGGCCACATTGCAGCTCTCCACACGGCCTTTGGTCAGCTAGAGAATTCACCCTCCCAGTTTCCGCAAGAAGCTTACAGATACATTTGCCATGTTTCAGAAAAACTACAAAGAGAAAAAAAAGTCTCTCCTTTTCTTTCTAATCATCTGTTCCCATAGTCCAAACATTTCTGATTTTGTAGTTGAACATCCTTAAGTGTTTCTGCTTTCAGTTCTATGAGATCATGCTTATCTGAAATTATTCTAGCCATAGGAAGGGCGGGGGTGGGAGTGGGGGTGTAGATCCAGGGAACACAGAGCTGTCTGAAAGGAAAACTTGCAACCCTGAATGGAGAAGCAGGCAAGGTCAACTGACAACAAAGATTCTGTTCTTGTCAATCATACGTGAGGCACCGAGAGGATTCTCTCTATTTCCATTTTTCCCTAACAGGGGTTCTGACTGAGTAGGCTTGGGTTCCCATCATCAGAACACCCCCTCTTTCCCTCCCCTCCCCCACTAGTTAAACCCCAAGCCAATCTTGTCTCCAGATTAACCTTGCCAGGGTCAGGTCTAGGTCCTTCTTATCTCTGTTAGCTTATCTCTCCCACACCTGCTTGCACACACCTGCTTGGGGACACCTGAAGGGAAGTCATCATTTGGGGAAAATCCCAGGCACACTCACACCGGCTATCCTTTGTTCCTGGTCTGACTCCTCCCTGTTCCTATGACTGCTTGTTTTGTTTTTGAGACAGGGTTTCTCTGTGTAGCCTTGGCTGTCCTGGAACTCATGCTGTAGAGCAGGCTGGCCTCAAACTCAAAAAATGTTACCTGCCTCTGCTTCCCAAGTGCTGGAATTAAAAGCAAGAGCCACCATCTTTTCCCGTTTTAGGAGAAGATTTTTTTTAATCAAAACTCTAAATCTGATAGAGCACTAATATCCAAAATACATAAAGAACTTAGGAAACTAGATATCAAGAAAACAAATAATAAAAAAATGGGTACAGATCTAAACAGAGCATTGTCAATAGAGGAATCTCAAATGACTGAGAAACACTTACAGAAATGTTCAACATCCTTAGCCATTAGGGAAATGCAAATCAAAACTACTTTGAGATTTCATCTTACATCTGTCAGAATGGCTAAGATCAATAACACAAGTGACAGCTCATGCTGGTGAGGATGTGGAGCAAGGGTAACACTCATCCATTTCTCATGGGAGTACAAACTTGTATAGCTACTATGGAAATCAGTATGGTGGTTCCTCAGAAAGACGGGAATCAACTAACTCTTAGGCATATACCCAAAGGATGCTTATCCTACCACAAGGACACTTGCTCAACCATGTTCATTGCTGCTCTATTTATAATAGCCAGAAGTTGGAAACAAACTATATATTTCTCAAAAGAAGAACAGATAAAGAAAATGTGGTACAGTTGGGTGTGGTGGCACAGGCCTTTAATCCCAGCAGTTGGGAGAAAGAGGCAGGCAGATCTCTGAGAGTTCAAGATCAGCCTCATCTTGAACCGCAAAGCAAGTCCAGAACCGCCAGGGCTATTATACAGAAATCCTGTCTTGAAACAAAACAAAACAAAACAAAACAAAAATGTGATACCGTTACATAATGGAGTATTACTCAGCTGTTTAAAAAAATGACATTACGAAATTTACAGATAAATGGATAGGACTAGAAAAACCATCCTGAGTGAGACAATCTAGGCCTAGAAAGATAAATATGGTATGTAGAGTCAGTTAAAGCCAGAGTTCAGAAAGAGCTAGAAAAGGTGATCTTCTCAACAGTAGGCTTCAGAGATGACAATTACATCGGTGAAGGGAAGGGATGGGGGGCCACATGGATCTCCTGGGGAGGAAGAAACAATAGATTTAATGAGTGAACTATGGGTAGGTGGAATGGGCAGATAAGTTGTAGAGGGGAGGAAATTCAGGGAGAGACAGGTAGAACTGAGGGGCAATTGAGGGGTGGAATGCAAGCCTCGTGTAGTGGAAACTCCCTAAACTATCCGAAGGCAATCCTAATGAAGTCTCCAAATAATGAGGAAGATAGACTCCCAGCTGTCTACCTCTTGTCACCAAAAAATGCTTCTAGTACCAGGACTGGGTTACATCCAATTGAGTTGTTGGCCAAGGAGGTTCCATGGGGATCCCCAAACAACCCAGACTGCTGTCAATACAATAATAGGTTGCTCTCCACAAACTGACAAGACCCCATTGCTGAAGACAACACCTTCACAAGTCACTGAACGTGGAGAGGTTGAGCTGGTGCCTACAGACAACCTTCCTCCCATGTTCTAGTGTCTTTGGTACAGAAAGGTACTCTGTGTGCTACCAAAAGAGAAAGGTGAACACCAACCCAGCCATAAGTCCTCTGATCCACATATTTGTTCTGCCTGCAAAATATACTAGGACAATGGTGCACAAAGCCTGTGGGATTAACCAACAAATGTCTGATTTGACTTAAGGCCCACTCCATGAGACTGAATCCAAACCTGACACTCCTTGGGTGACAAAGAACCAGAGACTAGATAGCTCTGAGACCTAGGGTAAAACCAAATAATAATAAAACAAAACAAAATAAATAAATAACAAAAATAGCAAAAAGCAAAACAACAACCAAAAACCAATAAAATGACTCCTAGTGATCTTCTGTCTACTCATTATGCTGGATAGCTTTATGCCAACTTGACACAAACAAGAGTCATTTGAGAGTAGGGAGCTTCAGTTAAGAAAATGCTCCCATAAGATTGGGTTGTGTGGCAAGCCTGTAGAGCATTTTCTTAGTGATTGACTGGAGAGGGCCCAGCCCATTGTAGGTAGTGCTATCTCTGGGATAGTGGTCCTTCTTTCTATGAAAAGTAGGCAGTAGGGAACAAGCCCTCCATGACCTCTGCATCAAATTTCAGATTCCTTCCTTGTCTGAGTTCCTCTCCTGGCTGCCTTTGGTGATGAACAGTGATGTGGAAGGATAAGCCAAATAAGACTTTTCTGTCCCAACTTGCTTTTGGTGATGGTACAGCAATAGAACCCTAATTAAGATAATCATAGACTGGTGCCTTATTCAGCCATTCTGAGAGAGGCTTCTTCCTGTGTCAGAACAAGGTCCAATAATGGGCCTGTGTGAAGGGAATTTTGAGAGCTTGTGAGAAAATTCCAAGAAAATTCTTCTAAACATGGATTTGTTCTTGGAAGCTTTCATGCCCCTCCCAGGTATAGTAAGTAAGAATGAGTTTATTTCAGATTAGCCATTATCTTACTTCTGTTATTCAAAAATTTTTCTAAGCATGGCCAGTCCTTGGGTTTTTATACACTTTGAAGTCATGTAAACTTTGCTCATAGGACCTTGCTTATTTCCAGGCAAGGTTTTTCCTTGTGATCCTATACAGTTTGAACTCATGTAAACTTTGCTCATGTGACCTTACTAACCTTCATAATATAAATTGTCTGATGCTCTAAATTAAGTTGGCTATTGCACCAGACTTTCATTGGCCTCATTTTTAGGCTCCATTTTCCCAGGTGTACACCACCAAGTAGAACAATGACACTCCTGAAGCAGATGGGAACAAATACAGAGAGCCACAGCCAGTTATGAGAGAGGGTGGGGGAGAGACCTTGGAACACACGTCTCTAAATGCAATGACACCTTCAAATCCTTCCCTCAGAGGTCAGGGAACCCCACAGAAGAGGAGGCAGCAGGAATGTTGAAATCAGAGGGATTAAAGGAGAACAGGAGAACAAGGCCCTCTAAAGAAGCTGAGCTCTGTAAGATGAACTCACAGAGACTGAAGTGGCAAGCACAGGGCTCATAAGCACAGGTCCTCTGCACATATATTACAGCTTTCAGGTCAATATTTTTATGGGACTCCTAAGTGTGTGAAGGAGTAGGTCTGAATCTTGTACCTACTCTTGGGCTCTGTTCCTTCTGTTGGTTTGTCGTGTTCACCTTCTGTGTGATGGCTTTTGTTTTATCTTAATCTTATTTGGTTGTGTTTTGCTATCTCTTAGAAGCTTGTTCTTTTCTAATTAGAGACAGAAAAGAAATGGATCTGATGGGAAAGGAGGTGGAGAGGATGAGGACTTGGAGTGGAGAGAGGGGAAACTATAATCAGGATATATTGTATGAGAAAAGAATCTGTTTTTATTAAAAAAGAAAAAGTCCTAAGGCAAAAAAGAAAAAAAAAAAAAAAAAAAGCTTAGTATGTCCATATATGTCTGTAAACCCAAATGCTGTGGGAATTCGAAATAAAGGATAGCCTGGGCTTGCTGGCCATAAGGCTAGCAAAACAAAACAAAACAAAACAAAACAAAACAGGAGACAAGGTGGAGGGTGATAGATAGAAAGCATCCTCCGGTGCCCAAGCACACACATGTGTACATCAATTCCTTTGCTCTCTTTTTCTCTCTTTGCATGCAAATATAGCAATGATCACTTCTCATTTCCATTTGATGAATGTGCCAGGTATGTGGGCTCTAAAGGACCCCAGGACAAAGTCAGGGCCTACCATCATCTCTACATTTCAACAGGCCACACATTAGAATGAATACGAATGTCCCTAAATGGCAAAGGCAGCCAAGGCAAAACCCAGGTCTTGAAAGCAGCCTACAGACTCCTACATCTGTGTGCGTCATCTCTGTACAGTACGACCTACTCACAAGAGGTGGAAACCAGGGCCCTGGGCAATCCATTGAGGTGGACTCAGCATAGGAGTTAGCATCAGAGACTGTGATTTAGTCTCAATGGCACTTGCTATGCAGTCTTGGGTGGTCAGTTAGCCCCTCTGGATCTTGACTTTCTAATGCCTGCCTCTTGAGCATCAGATGATACAAGGATCAGATGGGTTGAAGGTCAGAAAAGCCCAGGTTGTCTTTCTTAACTGAACCTTGGGGGCTTTGTCAAGGGGCATCAGAAAATCCTTCCTGCCAGAGGTCCAAAACAGTGGGAACAGACAGTGGGAGGTCAAAGAAGCCACAATAGCTGCACAGCTGCACAAGCGCTTCCAGGCAGTTTAGAGAAAAGGCAAAGGTAAGGGAGGCGGGATACCAGCTTTTATCACAGCCTGCTGTTGAAGAAAGCAGGCATGAACTATACAGTAAGGGACATGGGCATCCCAAAGAAGAGATTCTAAACTTTCCAAGCCAGTGTAGCAACAGGAGAGGTGAGAGCTCCGTGGGTATAGGGTTAGTGGGTGACTCTCCATGCCTGGCAGAGCCAGGCTGGGAGGTACAGACTGCCCTATTCCCTCAGCCTGTGCTCAACTTCTTAATCTTCCCGGTGTCTGTCTTCCTACCTTGTAAAATGGTTAGGCTGTGATAGTGGCTGTTGTGATTGTTACTTTTAATTGCCAACATAATCTAAATCAGGGAAGAGAGTCTTTGTGGGGGATTGTTTAGCTCATGTTGGCCTGTGGGAATGTTAATAGGGAAGTGTCTTTATCACGCTTACTGAGGTTGGAAGACTTGCTCACTGTGGGTGGAACCATCCTGTAGCCAGGGGATTCTGAACTGTTTCAGAGTGGAGAAAGTGAGCTGAGCACACACAGGCACACATTGATTAATTTTCTCAGCTTTTTGACTTGGGGTGCAATGTGAACCAGTTGTCTCATGCTCTTGCTGCTAACCCCCAGCTGCCCTGCCTGGACACAAGATTACCCTGACTCTGGGCAAGAACGGGATATCTGAGACGAGGCTCAGCGACAGTCCAGTTATTTATAGTGCCTCAGAAACCAGAAACCTTGAACCAGACCAATGACTTGTTGCAATAAGTATTTGCATGTAAAGCTTTTTGGGCAAAGCAAAACAAAAAAACTGTGTGACACACTGCAGTTTGCAATGCCACGTCAATGAATGAATGTGCAATGGAGAGGTGGGAAAGAGGGCAGAATGGAGCAGCGCGTGCACTCGGAATGGCAAGAAGCGGAACTAGAGACCAGGTGGCAATGGTGACAGGTGTCTCGCAGACGGTTGCAGTGGACAGGGGAGCATGTCATTGCTCTGTAGTGTGGTGTGCAGCATCCTGGAACTTGCACAGGCTCTGCCCGGAAATGCCGCTCCACAAGTAACTGCCTGTTGAGTGTTCATCCTTAAGTGGAACATTTCTGTACTACTTGACCTCTAAGGCTCAACATCATGAAAGAAAGGAGACAAAAACATGAGAAAGGCTGGAGGATTTAGAGGAGAGCTGTGAAATGCCCCCTTCTGGACATGATGTGGTCTTTGCGCTCATGAACTCATTGCGGCGGTGGTTACTGCAGGTTCCAGCCTGTCGGATGATAAAAGGGTGAACAAGGCTCTGTCTCAGCTGAGGAGCTTTTGGCACTGATGGAGAGAAAGGGGGAGGAGGTCGTGGCCACTGGCATGCTGCACGTGCTCTTTCCTGGACGGTACCACACTCAGGTGCAGGCAGGCAGCACTAAGAGGTGCACTTCCTCTTTATTTGTAAAGAGGAAGCGAAGGCGGGAGGGAGAGAACCTGGGGGTGTTTAGGGGAGAGAGAGGGGGCCTGGGTTGATATGATCAAATTGCCTTATATACTAGTACAAAATTGCCAAGGAACAGATTTAGAAATATCTTTTGCAAAATCCTACCAGGCCTTGTGGTAAATGTGTATAATCTAAGGAGGCAGAGGCAGGAGAATTGTGACTTTGTAGTCAGTCTAGGCAGACATATAACCATAAACCTTGCAGAGATTTAAAAATATGTAGCATTGTGTGGGTTCATTAAAACGTAAAGGAAAAGCTGGCTGGTGGCATTCATGGTGGTCCCCTTAAGGTAAAAAGATTCTAGATGACATTTCTGTGTTCTGTGTTCTATAGTTCTAATCATTGGAAATCCCCACACATTATTTGTAAAGAATGTAAAATGTAACCCTTTTCTTTTTGTTCACATTTAGTTTCTTTTTGACAATCTGTGCTGGATAGTGTTATGTCAACTTGACACAGGCTAGAGTCATCAGAGAGGAGGAAACCTCAGTTAAGAAAATGCCTCTGTAAGGTTGGGCTGCAGGAATACCCATAAGGCATTTTTTAAATTAGTGATTGTTGGGGGTGGTGCCATCCCTGGGTTGGTGATTCTGGGTTCTATAAGAAAGCAGAATGAGCAAACCACAAGGAGCCAGTAAGCAGCACCCCTCTGTGGCCTCTGCACCAGCTCCTGCCTCCAGGTTCCTGCCTGTTTGAGTTCCTGTCCTTGACTTCCTTCAGTGATGAACAGTGACATAGAGGTATAAGCCACATACATCTTTTCCTCCACAACTTGCTTTTTGGTCTTTGTGTTTCGTCACAGGAATAGAAACCCCAACTAAGACAGTCACATACATGCATAAAATATATTATAATTATAATAACTCCCCATCTAATCCTCTGATCCAGCTCCTACTCTCACTGATTTTCTTTTTTTGTAACTGGACCCTCTCTATTCCCCCTCTTCTTTCTCTCTCTAGTGTGTGTGTGTGTGTGTGTGAGTGTGTGCAGGTCTTGTACAGGTAGCCACAGCTACTGTGTGTTGGTGATTGTGACAGCCATGCTGTATCCAGAAGACAACAACTAGCTCTCTCTCCCAGCTCTTACAGTTTTTCTACACCCTCTTCTGTATATTCCCTGGGCCTTGGAAGGGAGGATATAGATGTCTCAATTAGGACTGAGCATTCAATATCAAAATCCAACATGGAAGGCAGCCAAAAACAAATTAAGTAACTGACGGGAACTAACAGCCTGAGTTACAAGGGAGACTGTATTCAAGATTCCTAGGAACCCATAGTCCTGTTCTGTTCATGCCTATTTGTCCTCCTGGCTTCTAACACTTTCTCTCTGGATCTTGCACGGCCTTGGGATACTTAGCAACTGAAGCCAAATTTGCTGAAATAAAGGCAGATGAATTAAATCCTGCCACCTATAGGGAATGGAGCTCAAAACGTTATAAACCTAAGCACATGATAATTTAGGAAGTCTGTATATCCTCATTTTGTTTTAAATAGTTTTAACTAGTGCTTATCCATCAACACAGAAGCTGGACAGAGAGTAACTGATTTCAGCCATCTTTGCTATTTCGCTGAGCTTAACTGGAAACTCTCGCATTTAGATGCCTTTGAGTCTGTCATTACTAAAGTGTATTTGTCAAGGTAACACACCCCAAATACTTTACTTGGCAGTTTCTTGGTTTTATTTTTTTGAGACAGGTTCTCACTGTGTAACTCAGACTGGCCTGGAACTTAATATGTAGCCCAGGTTGACCTTGAAATATATGTCTTCCTGCCTTAACCTCCTAGATGCTGAGATTACAGCTATATGCCAGCATTCTTTTATGCTTTTATTTTCATTTCTATTTTTGTAAAATTAGGGATGGGGTTGGGCAATCTTAGTTTCTAGAAGAAGTTCTGTGAGTCCATAAATAGTTGATATACTTTTCTCTTTTAAAACTAAGATCTTGGTGCTGAGGAGATGGTTCAGTCAATAAAGTGTTTGCTTACAATCATAAGGAACAACATTCAAGTCTTAGCACCTATGAAACAAATCCAGGCACACACATCTCCCAAACTGGGGAGATGGAACAGGAGGTTCCCAGAAGACAGCATCCTCAGTGACTCTCTCCACGGTCCAGCTCTTCCAGCCTTTCTTCTTCCATGATGTTCCCTGGGCGTTGGGGGGAATGATACAGATGTCCAAATTAGGACTGAACATTCAATATCAAAATGTAGTTCTAATGTGGAAGTCAGTGAAAAACAAACTAGCTTAACTCAGACCACCAGGTGTGTGTGTGTGTGATCTTTACAAATGAGCCACCTTGCCAGACCCAACACAAATTTCATAGTTCGGTGAAAACAAGAGAGATGATGGAAACCACACTAAATTGTTTTATAAGCAAACTCCTTAAATTTTATATAGTAAAATCCTGTGTTCCCCCCATGGATACACTCTAAATATTACAACAAAAGTTAAGGGTAGTAAATTAAAGAGTCAGGGGCTGGAGATGCTCAGTGGTTAAGAGCACTTGTTGCTTTTCCAGAGGACCGGAGTTCAATTTCCAGTGCCCACAGGGTCATTTATAACTCCAGCTCCAGGGAATCCGACATCCTCCTTTGACCTCTCCGGGCACCAGGCATACAAGTATTGCACATACATACATACATTCATACATACATACATACATACAGCAGAACACTCATATATAAGATAAAAAATGAATAAATCTAATATATTTAAAACTAAAGATGGAGCTAAAATGGAATCTTAAAACATAATAAAAATAAACAGGAAATTGAGAAAAAAAGAAATAAAAAGCAGACGAGACATAAAGATAATGTATTGCAGAGCAGAATATCAATAACCAATAATCAAATACAAGTAAACTAAGAAAACTAGAAATAAGTGATTGTATATGTCAAAACTTAGTGAGCTGGGCTGGAGAGATTTCTCAGAGGTTAAGAGCACAGGCTGCTTTTCAGAGGTCTTGGCTTTGGTTCCTGGTACCCACGTGGTGGCTCATAACTGAGCATTGTCCATAACTTCAGTTCCAGAGGATGTGATGCCCTCTTCTGGAGTCTGGAGGCACCAGGCACACACATGATGAACATGTTATACACATAAAAATAGAACAAATACATCTAAAAAACAGGGCTTTTGTTTGCTTGCTTTTGTTTGTGTCCTAGTTTTTTATTTATTTATTTTTATGTATATGAGTGCTATATCTGCATGTATACCTGCATGAGAGAAGAGGGCATCAGATCAGGCTATAGACGGTTGTGAGCCACCATGTGGTTGTTGGGAATTGAACCCAGGTCCTGTGGAAGAGCAGCCAGTGCTCTTAACCCCTGAGGTGTCTCTTCTGCCCCTGTTCTAGTTTTTTTTAGGTTGGTTTTTATGACAGGGTCTTACTCTGTTACCTAGGATGGCCTGGAGCTTGAGCTCCTTTTGCCTGAGTGCAGGGACTACAGAACGTGTCACCACACCCAGCTAATTATCATATATAAAGAGTAGACCACCGTGAGGAGACTGTGCTGGAGAGACAGGCTGCAATTGTCAGTGAGGTGGTCAGAGTCTTCCTTATGGAGGGCAATGCAGGCCAGGAGGCTGCTGTACAGCAGGCTGTGGGAGCCAAAGGTCAAGGTGTAAGCAGGACAGACAAACCAGAGCGCTGAAAGAGCCAAAGGGTGTGGGGTAGAGTAACTGGAAGAGGAACAGAGGGAGGTGATATCGCAGGGTGTACAGGGAACTGGAAACAGACCATGGAGGCCAGGATCTTACTCTGAGTGAACAGGAGGCAATGCTGGGGTTTAGGAAAAATGCGGCTTTTGGAGATGCCTTAAAAAAACCCCTCAGTCAGATTCAGTTTGGGGATCAAACTGGGCAGGGGCAAAAGTGCAATCAGGGGGGTAAACGGCTCTTCCACAACTCAAGAGAGATGTTGGAAGCTTGGACCAAGGTCACAGTGGAAAGGCAGCAGGAAAGCTTGTTTTCTAGACGGATTCTAGAGGGGTGTTGCTGGCACTTCCTAATCAACTGAATATGGAGGCCTCGAAGGCAGAGAGGCACCAAACGCAATCCAAGGCAGCTTAGTTACTTTTCTCGATGCCGTGACTAGACACTTGAGGAGAAACGCCTTAACACGGTGGCGCACTTCTTTAACCTCAACACTCAGGAGGCAGAGGTAAGCAGATCTCTATGAGTTCAAGGCCAGCCTGGTCTACAAAGGGAATCCAGCACAGCCAAGGCTACACAGGGAAACCCTGTCTCAAAAGACAAAACAAAACAAAAAAAGAGTTTATTTTGGTTTACAGTGCAAGGTGATACTGTTGGGATCCATAAGCAGGCATCTCTACAGCCAGCCCCAAGGGACCTGACAAACCGGATATCAGGCATCTGAGAAGCCACCTGCTGACCACCTGAAACCTCCTGCACATGCTCTAGGTCACCTCATAAGAGAACTCAGACCACGTCCCTCACCTCTCTCCTCCCTTCCCCTTCCTCCCCTCTTCCTGCTCTCTCTCCCTCTCTTTCTCTCTCTCTCTCACCCTACCCAGAGACTGTCCTGTGACTTCTTCCCCCTTCCAGTCGCGTGGTGTGATTGTGTGAACCCACCGTGTAACTTTTCTGTGCAATCCTAACATTGGTACATTTGGCCGGGAAGGGCTCTCCTGGTAGCACCTGGTCTGGTCATGCCAGGACCCTTTTAATCAGACCATGATGCCTGCAACAGATTTTTTTTTCTGCCCTACCTATCCCTAACAACCACCACTCAACCACATATACCTTAAAACCTACATTTTCCCTCAACTGCCCTGCCCTTACCGCACACACCTGTCCCACTGCTCATGGCTGCTCGGACTTGGCATCTGAGCACCCAGCATCCAGTACATTTCATACTGCGCCAAAATCGGCTTGGGGAAACTAAAACACTCACACCACACGCTGAAACTGCCACTTCAGACACAGACACAGCCTGCTTCTAAACTATTGCTGTTAGGAAATCCACCTGAATCCATATCTCAGGTCAATGGGCTCCAGATAAGTACTGCACCTATTGCCTATCTCAGAGGGTGGGATTCCTCCTCTTTCCCTGGTTTTGGGACTTCCCCTTCCTGGCTACTCTTATTGCTACATTCTTACATCCAACACCAGCTGATTGGTGAGTGTTTACTTCTGGTTGGTATCAATTCCTGGCTACCGATTGCTACATTTGTACACCTGACACCAGCTATTTGGTGAGTCTTCACTTCTGGTTGGCACAAACATTTCCTACAGCTCTTGCCAACCTCCAACCAAACCCTTTATCTAGGACCTCCTTCTCCCTTGGGTGAGACTTTCCCTCTACTGGCATGGTTTTTCTCTCTCCCCCTCTCAGATCCTAGCTAGGTAAACTGTGTCTGCTATGGGCAACTGTGCCCTTGGTCTCTGGCCGATGCTGATGAGCTGTTGGAACAGATTGTACCAATCTACTCTACTGAGTCCACCCTTGCTCTTGGGACATCTTGACAGGTCACTGAGTCCTACCTGCTGAACGGGCATAGTCCATTTGTCTGTTCCTCCAGATTCTCCTCTGGGATGTCTTCTGGAAATTTTCAGATTTATATACTTAGTGCCCCCTTTAAGGGCCTCTAAGCTTACACATTTCTGTAACCAAAGTTGTCCTCAATTTCCTTAGATGACAAATCCAAAGCAAAGCCTTTTTAATTGCTACCAGTGATTGGGTAAATGGAGGCTCCCATGTTGAAGTCTCTTTGATCCAAACCTTCCGCCTCTGTTTGCTCTCCCAAAAGTTTTAAATGTACACCTAAAGAAAATTCCACCATAACCTACTTAACTTTGTCTTCTGCCTATGCATATGTTTCACTATCCTGCCAGACGCGGAAGTTTCCTATATCCACAACAGTGCCAAAGCAGCTGCCACAAGTGTTTCAGTCTGACCTCACAGACTCCATCAAGCTGGACCAGCACTTTCCCTCCCAGCCATAGACCCTGGACAGCATCAAGACACCCTATTCTTCCTCAACACGGCCAGCATTTCAGCCTTTTGACCTTCTTACAGCGCTCCCAGTGTCAGCAGGAAGTAGCCAGAAGAGAATCTATGTCCATTTTTCACTTATTATTAACAAAAGGCTGGAATGGCGTGCTTCAAGACCAGGACAGGTAGCTCCAGGTTCTCCCAGCATGCCTCAGTCCCTACTGCTGCCTTGCATGGCTAGCAATTCTCTACTGAAAACCCTCTACCCTGAACTTTCCAGGGCAGGGGCTTCCCCTCCTCCTCTTGACCATGTAATCTGGACATTTTGTTATTATTATTTTCTCTCTCTCTCTCTCTCTCTCTCTCACCCCCTTGCATGGCAACCAAGAGCTGCTTCCAATGAACCTACATTTATATACTTTAACTCGCCTTACACGAGAAGCAGCCCCAGCTCCTCATTTTTTAATTATAGAAAAAGGGAGGAATGTTGTTAGTATTTAGGCAGCCTACTTCTGGGTTGCCGAGCAACCTATGATGTCATCATGTGTCACCTGCCAGGTAGCCACACCTGACAGGCATAGTTATGTTGCTCCTTAAAAGGTTCAACCCGCCACTTTGTCACTCTCTTGTCCTCTTATCTCTTGCCCTCTTACCTTCTCCCCTTTCTCTGTCAGGGTGCCCACCTCTTTTCCCCTATCACGTCTTGTTCTTGCCTTCTCTCTCTCTTCATCTCCATCCAATAAACCTCCTTCATATAAAATCTGCTGTGCGCATCATCATTTTATTTGATTCTAACAGACACAATTGTCATGGCAGTGAAGGCCTGTTAGACTGTGCTTGCAGTCAGGCAAGGCAGCAGAAAGTGGACAGGAAGTGAAGCTGGTCTATAAAACCTCAATGTCTGCTTCCATTGGCCCATCTCCTCCATCTAGGCTGTACCTCCTAAGGGTTCTACAATATTCCAAAGAGCACCACCAACTAGAAACCAAGTGTTGGAACACATGAACCCATGTGGGACTTGTACCATTCAAACAACAACACGAAGGTTTTGGCTTGAGTGCATGGAAGATAGGGACTCCCTTCAGCTGAATGGAGGGTGAAGCAGATTGGCTTCCATTTTGGACACATTGAACTTGAAGTGTCTATGAGACGCCCAAAGGAGATGTCAAAAGACTATAGAGCAGAGGTTATCAACCTGTGGGTTGTGACTCATTTGAGGATCAAATGATCTTTTCACAGGGGTTGCCTATGATCATCAGAAAACACAGATATTTTTGTTACTCTTCATAATTGTAGCAGAGTTACAGTAGTAACAAAATAATTTTATGGTTGGGGGTGACTGCAACATGAGGAACTACATTATACCGTTGCAGGGTTAGGAGGGTTGAGAACCACTGCTACAGAGGTATCTAGTGTCTGGGAATCAGTGGTTTCAAGATAGTAAGAAAACTAAGGTTGCTGGGGATTGAATGCCAGTAGAAAGAGGGAGAAAAGGAAGACTAGGAAGAATTTACTAGTGAGGTGCAAAGCAAGGAGAGTACATGACCGAGAGAGGAAGAACTGAGTTAGTCTGTACTGCTTACGAGGTAGAGTGGACAGCCTACCTCAGAGGAGTTTGTGACACTGAGGTCACTAGTGATAAGGACTAGGAGGAGGGTTTACTGACGGCTATGATTAGTTTAAGTGAGGGCCCAACTAGAAATTGGAAACAGAACACACAGATAAAGACACATAAAGGAGCTTCCTCTGCGCAAGGACAGGAGTTTCTTTTTCAAACACTTGAAAACAGCATGCTGCTTGCCGATCGATGGCTGTGGTCCCAGGTGAGAGGGCAGTGAGAGAATTGTTAGAGCAGCGCTCTCAAAAGCAAGAACGGCTGTGAAGGGAGGGATCATAAACCAATTGGTCCCATGCCTTGATCCAAAGTCATAGGCTGGAGCTGTTCTCATTTATTTAATGCTGTAGAGCAGGTGACCTCTAAGTGCCGAGGCACCTCAGTGCCAGGGTCAGCAGGCGCTTGGTTAAACAGGACACTGTGTTGGGTGGGTAAAGGGGTGTCAGTTTAACTCTCAGTGAGCAATAGCATTAATGGAACCCATGTCCCACGTTGTGAGGCATTCTTTCTGCTCTCTCCTTGACCGCGTCTAGGACCCACGGGGAAAGTTCGAATTGAGTGTTCCCATGCTGAAAACAGAGGAGGACCAGGAGAGGAAGATGTGAAAACGCTGGAGGAGCGAACTGTGTGAAGAAAGGAGTGTTTAACCCGAAACTCTCCTCGACAGGTACAGTGAGATAAAGACCGAGCGCGCCCACTGGGTTCAGCCAAAGGAGGCTTTGTCAAAGCGGTTTCAGTGGCGAGGTCAGGAGGAAACCGGATTGCCGTGGGCTGAGCATGCGTGGGAGGTGAGGAAGTACAGACAGAGCGCGGGGAGTATTTGTTCAATTCCTTTGGCTGTGAAGTAAGGGAAAGCTGCGATGACAAGGCCAGGGCTAGGGGAAGGGAGGATTATGTCAGTATGGGAGGTGTGGGATGTTTCTGTGAAGGGAGGAGAGAACTGGAGAGCAAGGAGTGGAGTGACAGAGAAAGAGGGAGAGTCAATGCCGTAGAGGATTGAAAGAAATGGACGAGACTGGAGGATGAGGAGAGGAAAAGTGGGTGTGCAGACAAACAGGGGGTATTTTGAAGTGGAGAGAGGTGAGCTTCGTGTGGTACAGATGGGGACAAAGTGGACCGAAGGATATCAGGATGTTTGGGGCAGGAAATGTCCGATAGCTGGATGCCCAATAGCAGGACAATTGGAACCACAGACTTGTCACTGTAAGCTCAGGGGCTGTGGAAGTCATCTGTCACCGTGGAAAGAAGCAAATATACGTGGCCAAAAGACAAAGGGACAGACCAAAACGTAAACAAGGGTCTGACCAAGTGCCCCACTGCCTTGCTCACCACCCAAGCCCTCAGAAGTAGGCTTTCCAGCTGTCTCTTTGTTTCCTGTTTTATTCCTTAGAAAAAGAGCCCTTTTACAAAGCCCTGGCTAGCTTTGAAGTCACAGCCATCCTCCCTCCTGGCTCAGCTTCCCTAGTGCTGGAATCCTAGGCACAAGCCACCAGCCAGCCTGCCGCCTTGCTCTTTGACCTATCAAAATATGTTGGGATGGCAGAAACGCAGTGTGTCTTGTGTCCAAGAAAGGAATGAAGAAATCATGACATTGTTTAGATGGTTCTACATGTCTCTGTCGGAAAAGCTCAGGAGCTATACGTGGTATGCATCTTTGTAACCCCAGCACTCTTGGAGGTAGAGGAGGGCCAGGAGTTCAAGGCCAGCTCCAATTAAATATTGTGTTTGAGGCCAACCTGGGTTACACGAGACCCTATTTCAAAAGCCCAAAAGAAAATAAATTTAAAAATTGAGCTTGTGAAGAGTTCTTTGGAATAAAACTTAACAAAACAAAAGGTTTTCAGAACAGTAACTCCAAGGCAGTGCAAGGAGGCTCTGATGTTTCCTTAACTCAGTGCTTCTTAACCTTCTGGATGCTGTGACCTTTAACACAGTTCCTCATGTTGTGGTGACCCTCCCCCAGCTATAAAATTATTTCTTTTGCTGCTCCTAAGTGTAATTTCCCTACCGTTATGCACTGTAATGTAAATATCTGTGCTTTCTGATCATCATAGGCAACCCCTGTAAAAGCATCATCAACGCCCAAAGGGGTCATGACCCACAGGCTGAGAACCACTGTCTTATAAGAAAGACACGTGCTACTCAGAGGCCAAAGCATCTCTTCTGGAGGAAGTCATCGTCTGCTATGTCGTTCATCTCATTTATTCTGCAGGATTTATTTCTGTTTCTTGAAACAAGTTCTTGCTGAGTGGTACAGGCTAGCAGAGAGTTCGCTAGGTAGCCTCGGCTGGCTTCAAAGTCATGTTTGTGTTTTTGAGTGCTGGGATCCCAGGTGTGCACCACCACATCTGGCCACCCTCAGACAGTTCGAAGGAAACTGGGGGAAGCTTCTTGGCTGGAAGCAGAGCACCTGACCACTCCCACACCAGTTCACAGGGATGACTCAGAAATCAGGTGGTGAAGAATAACATTGGTGACCCTGGGGCTCCTGAGTCTGGAAGACACAGGAACGGAGAGTCAGGACTCCTCTGCAGCATGAAGTGCATGAGCTATCCCAAGGTGCGGAGATGGGATGGAAGACTGGAGGGTGACCTGAAGAGCAAATCTGGGAAGAGATGAGCAGTGAGGATTGAGGCATTAGGAAGAGATGTGGTTGTAGACTGCAGGGCAGGCATGATGAGCCTGAAACCTTCGTAGGCGTGCCTGGCTTTGCACTTTGCTTTTAAATTTTTAAGTGAGTTAACTGATTAATACCAGACAGAGTCTCATATAGCCCAGGCTGGCCTTGAACTCACTATGTAGGCAAGAATGGCCTTGGACTCATAATCCAACTGTTTCATACTGCCAAGTGATTAGAATTTGCCACCATACCTGGATCTGGCCTATGTCAAACAGCTCTTGTGCTTACCCTAATCTTCTGATGTAGCTCTTTGAATGTTAACAATTGTTTTCGAAGAGAAGGCCTTACCCTTCCACTTCACACTGGACCCCTAGAACGAAGTGGTTGATTCTATGAGAGGGTTTGTAAGAATCTAAAAGAGGCTAGGCACCACAGGGCATGCCTGTTGTCTCAGCTGCTCAGCATGACAAAGCAGGAGGAGTGTGAATCTGTGGCCAGGCTGAGCAGCATAAAAAGACTATGTCTAATATATGTGTATATATATGTATATATTTATGCACATACAAATATATATCGATTCTTTGACATACAAAAAAATAACAAGGAAAAATGCTGGGCGTGGTGGCACATGCCTTTAATTCCAGTAGAGGCAGAGACAGGCAGATCTCTGTGAGGAAGAAACACTCCCCCTCGTATGTTTATTTTCATATTAATGTATTCACTTAATTGATCTATTTATGGAGCCTGGGTCTTACCTTGTAGCTCAGGCTGGCCTTGAACTCTCTTCCCTTCTGCTTTAGTCTACTGGATACTAGGATTACAGGTGTCCGCCACGCTGGCACAACTTATACCTAGACCTTCCTCTCTTCTCAACTGTCATCAACAGCTTCCTCCTCCACTGAGGCAGCGAGACCCTGTCCACCAAAATAGTTTTCCTCTTCATTTTATATATAAATATCTTCAACTGAGAGTGTATTAGAAATGGATTCAAGGAATTTAGTCAGCTACAGAATTGTTGTGTGTTATTTTTCTTCATGCATGTTGGTGTGCCGTGTGTGTGTGCCTCGTACCTGTGGAGCCTGAAGAGGGGGTCAATCCCCACTAAACTAGAACTACAGATGATTGTGAGCTGCCGTGTGGGTGCTGGGAATTGAACCCAGGTCCTCTGGAAGAGTAGTTTAGAGCCACCTCTCCAGCCTCTATATGGTCTTTTCTTTCTTTTTTTAAAATTTGTGGGCTTGTTTTATTAGTGTTAATAGATTATATGCATGTATATATACATAAATTTTAAAATCCTCCAAGCATAATTAATTTAAAAACGTTGCTCTTGGATTTTTATGTCATTTTTCTTTTTTCCCCCACGATCACATTTTTTCTTTTTTTTAATCTTTATTTTTTAATATTAGTTACAGTTTATTAACTTTGTATCCCAGCTGTATCCCACTCCCTCATTCCCTCCCAATCCCACCCTCCCTCCCTCAACTTTTCCCTACCCCTTTCCAAGTCTACTGATGGGCGAGGTCCTCCTCCCCTTCCACCTGACCCTAGCTTATCAGGTGTCTTCAGGCCTGGCTGCAAAGTCCTCCTCTGTGGCCCAGCAGGGCTGTTCCTCCCTCGGGTGGGAGTGGGGGTGGTTAAAGAGCCAGCCATTGAGTTCATTGTACGGTCTTCTTAATGAGCTCATGAATTCAGTTTGCAAGTATTTTGTTAAGAAATTTTGCATCTATCTTTATCAAAAAATTGGTCTGTTTTTTTTTTTTTTTTTCTTTTTGTCTGTATCTGGTTTGTTGTTGGGGTAATACTGGTTTTCTAGAATAAATTTGGTGGTATTTCTTTATTTTCTGTTTTGTGTAGCAAGTTTTGTTAATTTGTGTCCTTTCTCTCTGTCAGCTAAGAGTATATTAATATTGTTAACTTTTTCAACAGACCAGCTCTACGATGGATCATGTATTGCTCTTTAGGATGTACTTGACTCATTTCTTCCCCGCTTTCTTGTTGTTCACAAGGATGGCTTGTTTTTCAAAAGCCTTCAAGTGCATCACTGGATCATTTATTTGAAATTTCTCAGCATTTTAAATGTGAGCATTTCTCACGATCAACTTTTTTTGGAGGGACTGCTTTGGCTGTACCTCAGAATTCTCAAAGCTTGTATTCTGATTTTCACTAGACTGTAGGAATTTTAAAATTTGCTCTCTGATTTCCTGATTGACCCACTGTTTGTTCAAAACTGTATTATTTAGCCTCCAAGTATTTTTCTGTACTTCATAATGTTTTGTAGTTTCTAGTTCTGTTACTTACTGCTTTTTATTCCATGGTGGCCTGATAAGACAAAAAGACTTACTGTGATTTTGTACTTGTTGGGACTTGATTTGTGTCCTGTGATATGATCAGTTTTGGAGACAGTTCCATACGCCACTCATGTGTTGGAGGAATATTCTGTATATATCTGTTAAGTCCAGTTGATTCATAGTGTATTTTAGTCCTCAGGTTTCTTTCTTGTTTTTATTTTGAAAAACATATTTAAATCTTAAATTGGGATGTTTATATTGCCACTATTATTGTGTCAGGACCCTTATAACCTATTCTGCCTTCTAATGTTTGTTTTATGAAATTAGGGACTCTGATATTTGGTGCACAATTTTTAAATTATTACATTATATTTTTCTTTCATGTAATCTCCTCTAAAATTTTAAATGTGCATGCGTGTTTTGCCTGTGTGTTTGTCTGTGTACAATGTGCCATTAGCCTGCCTATTCCATTTAGTTTTATTTCTGTTCCTCCTGCACCATGATCTGTCAGCTTTGACTCCCTGAATGTGTCCCAGAATTTTTGAAAATATCATTCATGCTCCTTAGTATTTTTCCTTATACATGGCTGTTATTTATTTATTTATTTTGGTTTTTCTGAGACAGGGTTTCTCTGTGTAGCTTTGGCTGTCCTGGACTCACTCTGTAGACCGGGCTGGCCTCAAACTCATATAGATCCCCCTGCCTCTGCCTCCCTGAGTGCTGGGATGACAGGTGAGCACTCCCTGAGTGCTCCCAGATGTCTGTTTGCATTATTGTCTCCACTCTGTCCTTCATCCCTGAAATTTATCCTTCTGCATTGTCTTGTCTACTAACAATGCTATCTGGTGTGGTTTGTATTTTAATGAGTATCTCTTTCATTTCAAGTATTTCTGTTTGGCTGGTTTTCAGTGTTTCAATCTCCTTGTCGAACTTTTCATCCATATTTTGGACTTTTCCCTCTAATTTACTAACTGCTGCAGTCACTGTGGAAGTGACTTCACTTTACTGTCTTGTTGAAGTTGATGGCTTTTTTTAATTCATGCGTCTTTGGATTTGAATCTTCTACTTGACCCTTAATTCTTCTAAAGAGTAAGACTCTGAATTCTATCTCAAGCATGCCAGTTGTCTCTGTGGTTTTTGATCCCCTTTCAGGGGAGTGAGTCATCTGTGGATGGTCACGGGTGGTGGTTGTGTCTTGTGATTCTTTGTAGTGTTTTGCACATCTCTCTGAGTGAGTTTGTCTTTTAGCGTTGATTTCCCCTTCTTCCAAACCTTTTTGATGTTTGGTTTTCTGTGACTCCCTAGAGGGATGCTTGTAAGAAGTTCGGCTGGTCAAAATTTAGTTTTGATCATTAAATGGAGTCACTGAGGTGATCCTGTCTTGGTTCTATGCCAGTAGGATCAAGGGAGGGATTGTACGTGGAGCACCAAGAAGACCAGATGGAGTCAAAACCCTGATCACTCTTTGTATTCTCTGAACCTGCTTGAAACAAGAGTTCAAATACCAGGCCCACTGAGGTCTTTGTACTGTCATTAGAGCCTTAAGATCAAGTCTATACTCTGTCATCACAAGAGTATAGTATAGACTCCTGGTCCTGCAGTGAGTCTGGGTCCTCAGGAGTTACAACCCCAGCCCCACACTGACCACTGAGGCTGCTGGAGCCCAAATTCTGGTTTCTCAGGGAACTCTGAAACTCTAGCCCTGCTCTGAAATCTAGGGCTGGACACTTGGTCGCTTGGCTGACATTAAGCCTCTCTTTAAGAGATGACATTGTTGAGGCACCAAATACAGAATACATGAACCTATTTCATAGGGTTGTCCCTTTCCAGATACCTAATAAATGGTAATTTAAACATTAAGAGAAAGAGGGAGAGAGAGGACACAAGAGACTAGGCCTCCAGCTCTGTCAGAACCAGAGAGCACTTCAAGTTCTCCCCACTACAGATCAAGCCACCAAGCCTTCCAATCACAATGGACTATACAATATAACTCTTGTCTTAAGTTGCTCCCATAAGTGATTTGACACACAAACAAGAAAAGCACAAACAGCTGTGTGTCTCTAGCAAAGTTAGTATTGGC
The DNA here is from genome assembly GCF_030254825.1 of Meriones unguiculatus. NCBI lineage: Eukaryota > Metazoa > Chordata > Mammalia > Rodentia > Muridae > Meriones > Meriones unguiculatus. The sequence continues at coordinate 45,610,394 of NC_083351.1, forward strand.
AGTATTGCACCTTGTGTTATGAAGAACGTGTTTTCCCCAGGCTTTGTATGAAAGGGTTTGTGTGTGTGTGTGTGTATATATATATATATACATATATATATATATATATATATATACATATATATATATATATATATATATAAAGAGAGAGAGAGAGAGAGAGAGAGAGAAATCCAGCAAAGAACAGTCACATCAGGATAGTGTTTATAATCTCTTCTTGTAGAAATGTTGTGTTATGGTTACTGGATGACAGAAGGCTTACACAAAGGAACAAGGGAACAGTCTATAGCATGATGAGGACCTGTTGGGCTTAATTCTCATCCCAAATGGAAAGTGAAGGCAAATAATGGCATCTACATGGCTGCTCCATCTCCGTAAATCCAAGAGACACATTTAACTCTGTCACAACGCAGCCCCCCCTAAACCCAAGCCCAGGCTCAAACCCTGACCGTACTCCCAATATGAACACATCCCAACACAGAGCTCCACAGAGCCATCTCAGTTGGCCTTGGCCCAAGGAACAGATTTAGTATTTGGAAACCAATAGAATCCTTCTAATCTCTCTGACGAGCATTCAGTGAACTGTCTTATGTGGAGGTAGCCTTATGCTTCTGTGGTGCTATAATGTCCTCTTATAGCACCTGACCATTATCTTCATTTCTTTGTCAGATTCAGGCTATTTTGTCTTTTGGTCTTCACTTGTCATGGGCACCTGGAGTAGCCTTTTTTCATCCTTTCCTGAACACCCAGTCTTGGGTAATACAGAATCTGATGTCACGAGCCCAGTGGGGCCTGAAGCTATGCACGACCACCAAGCTCAAGGGGAATACTGCACTATCTGTTGTCGTCACCGAGAAGCAAGAGGACGGAGCACATTTGTTTGATTCAGCGAAGAAGACTGGAAAATGGGAGAGCAACAGGAGTGTAATAGAACTCACAGTGTTGGAGAAAACTTGGCGGGATTTTGCCACCACCTGAACAAGCAGTCTGGGATGAGATCATTCTCCGTGCAGAGCTGTGTGATGAAACCCACAGGTAGTGTCTTTGAGGAAAATACACATCCTGAATTCCCATGGCCTCAAGTGCAATTTAATCATGGGAAGGATCGCCTGCTCATTTGGGAAGGGTGGCAGAAAGTAGGATCCCTGGGGAAGTTTCAAAACTACCTAGGATGGAAAGAGGAGAAGAAAGAATGCACAGAATCCCAGAAGTGGGGAAGTTTTAAAACTACCTTGGATGGAAAGAGGAGAAGGAAGAATGCACAGAATCCCAGAAGTGGGCAGGGGACCCCACCCTGAGCATGGGCAACTCCAAGTTCTCTAGGCTCTCGGGTGACCTTGGATCTGTGATCATCCTGACAGAGATCTCTGTCACTATCTTCTAAGTAGTTCCCTTGCAAGTGAAAAAAAAAATAGGTGTAGGGGCTGGAAAGATGGCTCAGCACTGGCTGTTCTTGGAGAACACTCAGGCTCAGTTTCCACCATACTTGGCAGCTCACAACTGTCTGTAACTCCAGTTTCAGAGGATTTGCTGCCCTCTTCTGACCTCCACGGGCACCAGGCACATGCGTGGTGCATTCATATACCTTTAGGCAAAACATTCATATACAGACAATAAATAAATCTAAGAAATTATTTAAAAAAACATAGACATAAAGATAGCTTATTTTCTTCTTCTTTCGTGCACAGATTTCATACAGGCAAGGCTGTGGCTGGTCTTGAGGAATATTTAGACAGCTGCCTGGAGGCTAGCATTACGATTAGCTACTACAGTGGAGAGAGAAGCTCATTGGAAAATAGCTCTCACTTCCCAAGTACAGCCCCCCCCCCGAAGGCCCTTCCTATGGGGTTATGTGGCTGAGGAAGCAGCATAGGGTATGGAAAAGGCACAATGCTGGGTTCACTTACTACTTCTGTGGCCTTGGCAAGCTACCCCATTTTTCTAGAGCTTGTTTTCCTCCTCTGCAAAATGTCGCTATGCTGTTGTCAGACCTGACACAGTACTGAAGAGTAAGTTCATACTGTCTCCGGCAGTTGTGTGTGGTGGTTCCCTCCCAAGGCTTCAAAGTGCACTTTGTCTCTGGCAACACCGTGCTGACCATGGGAAATAAGAGCCACTGAACTTCACCCAGCCTGTGGGGCCACTTTCCTCTTTCAGTTCCCTGGCAGTATACCACCCATCTGGAGCCAGCTAAGAGGCCGTGTCTCCAAAATTGTTTAGATGGAGGTGGCAAGGTCTGCCCTCAGGCTCTTGGGTGGGTCTCATGAGGTCCTGGATTTGTGTATGTCACGCTGTATTCAGAACAGCCACAGTTAGTAGCTGGTGTCTTGCTGTTCTGTTTAGCAAGAGGATGCTCACAAGGGTCCTGGTTGGCATGCAAGACACTCAAAACTTTAAGGGGCTGAGCAAGTTGCTGGCCAGCGTATGTTATCCTTGAGGTTGGAAGTTGTTGGTGTTCCCTATAAACAAAGGCAGGGAAAGGAGAATGCTGAACCAGTTTTCTGTTTACTCCCACTACCTCAACAGCCCCTTCCAGCTTTAGGGACAAGAAAATGCTGCTGACCAGAAGCACAGCCTCCACCCTTATGTACTGGGCACTTGGCTTCCCTTTAACCTGTGGATGCTGACATACTTCTATGCAGGCCCACACCAATGCTCAGTCCGTGCAGGGAACACTTCCCCTCCTGCCAGAGAGGACAACAGATGCCATCCCAAGAATGTGAACCTGACACTCACTCTTGTTGGCCACAGCCTGGTGGGGCAGCCTTGATTGCTCAACCATTTCTCTTTCCCCTCCCCCTCCCAGTCTTTTGCTGCCCCTGTGGAAGCTGGGCTCAGATTGAGCAATGCTCTGGAATAACTGGGTCAGATCAAACATGTGCCAGGAGCAGGAGACAGCCAGGCTGTGGAGGTGACTGTTATCAAGAAGCGGCAAACATGCTGTGAATGGAACAGGAAAATCAGGAATATCCACACAGATGACTCAGCCGCCCAGGGCCTCCTGGATTGAGGGCAGCCCTATGAAGAATGCAGATTCGAATCATCAGGCGCGCACCAGCTCCTCCACCCCCTGCTCTCCCACCTCACCATGCACGCTCATCTTCAGCCACACTGGGGTTTCGGATGTCTCCTGAAGTGTGGCAGGGATCTATGCCTCTGGACCATTCCATTCTTTCTCCTTGCAGTGTCCTCGTACATGTATGCATGAGCATGCGTGTGGAGGCGAGAAACGACATTAGGTGTCTTCTGCCACTACTTTACACCTTGTCTTTTGAAATTCAGATTGCATTTATGTATGTGTGTATTTTTAAAAGAAATTTACGTGGGGGTAGGGTGAACCTTCCGCAGTGTGCATTTAGAGCTCAGAAGGCCACTTTTGGTAGATGTTTTCCTTCTGCCATGTCCTAGGGATTAAGCTCAGGTTGTCAGGCTTGGTGCCACCTCTACCTGCTGAGACATCTTGCCAGCAATCCACCTTACAAGAGAATCACCCACTGAGCCTGGAACTTATCAATGTGTCACTTCTTCTAGGCTGGTTGGCACCAAGCTATGAGGATCCCTGTATCTCCACCTCCTCTCCAGCACAGGGATTACAGGTGTTAGCTGCCACATCCTTCTCTTTAGGTGGGTGTTGGGATCTGAACTCATGGTCTCATGCTTGTGTTCCATGCACTACCATGCACTACTAGGGAGATGGAGCCATCTCCCTAGCTCTCTTTTTCTCTCTCTTTCTCGCATTATACTGCCTCTCGGAGGTGTTTCCAAAACCCTCTGGCATAGTTCTAAGCTTTCCTCCTTCTTTCTCCAAAGCACATTACCTGTACTCTTTCAACACTGTCTCTCATCAGCCTGAGCTACCAAAAGCTGAGCCATCTCTCACTCATTGCTGAATGTTCAGAACTTCGCACAGCACTTTTATATGATGTTCTTAGCAAGCGCCTGTCAAATGGATGAATGAATGAATGAATGAATGAATGAATGAGCAATGGTGAGGAAATTAGCTATTGGAGCCAAGATGCCTAGACTTGTGATGTAGGTGAGCACACTAGTTACCACTGTGTACTTGGGCCACATCACTTAGCCTGCCCTAATCTCAGATGTTTCTCCTCTGTGGTGACAGCAGCACCCACACACCTTCCCCGTGGCTCCTCAGTGAAGATTCAGTGACATAATTTGTGGGGAAACATCTCAGAGTGGAACAGAGCAGTGCACACAGCCAGCAGCATGCAGTCTGCTGGGCTGATTGGGATCCAAGTTTTACTCCCGTGCGAGGTAAGTGTTGGAAAGGAGGCCTCCTGCTCAGTGAACTTGCCAAGAAGCTATCAGCAGAGACTCTTTCAGACAGCGTAGAGACAGATGTGTGGGCTTATATGGAAATGTGTTTTGAACCAACATAACACGAGAATGGAATCCTTTCAAAACTCCCTGCATCCAGTCTCTGTAGCTAATTACTTCCACCTGGAGGATGGCTCAGGCGTCAGGCAAGCAAAGCTCTCACTCCATGTTTGGGGAGAGAATTTACAGTAGCTGTCTCCTGTAGATCTGCAGAATGGCACGGCTCAGCCAAGGCATTGGTTGGAAGGGTCCCAAAGTCACCAGTCTGCTCTTGTCACTGGAAAGGGACATGAAGGAAGGGGACACAATTAACCTAAGAAACATGGATGGTAGAACTGAGTGTGACCCTTTGTCTGTCTTAAACTTCTCCTGTAGACCAAATCTCTCAGGCTGACCTCGAACTCTCCAAGCAGCAGAGAATGACCTTGAATTTCTGATGCTCCCACCCACCGTCTATGTCTTCAATGCTGGGAATTTGGTCATATGTCACCATGCAAGGCTTTATGTGATTCTGGGCACTCAACCTAGAACTTTGGCACATGAGGTGAAGTGGACATGAGGAATGTCTTCCATGGGCTCAGATATTTGAACACTCACTTTCCAGTTGGTGGTTGTATTCGGGTTATATTGATGTGAACAGACACCATGTCCATGGCAACTCTTCGTTGTTGTTGTTGTTGTTGTGACTGCAGATTACTTTTTTTTTAGTTAAACTTCTTTTTTTCCTTTTTTAAAATTAATTACAATTTATTCACTTTGTATCCCAGCTGTAGCCCCTCTCTCATTTCCTCCCAATCTCACCCTCCCTCCCTCATCTCCTCCCATGCCCCTCTCCAAGTCCACTGATAGGGGAGATCCTCCTCCCATTCCATCTGACCCTACCCTATCAGGTCTCATCCTGACTAGCTGCATTGTCTTCCTCTGTAGCCTGGCAAGGCTGCTCTTCTCTCAGGGGGAGGTGATCAAAGAGCAAGCCAGTGAGTTCATGTCAGAGAGTCCCTGTTCCCCTTAGTAGGGAACTAACTTGGAGACTGAGCTGCCATGGGCTACATCTGTGCAGGGGTTGGAGGTTATCTCCATGCATGGTCCTTGGTTGGAGTATCAGTCTCAGAAAAGACCCCTGTGCCCCAATTTCTTGGTTCTGTTGCTCTCCTTGTGGAGCTCCTGTCCCTTTCAGGTCTTTCTGTCTCCCACTTCTTTCATAAGATTCCCTGAACTCTGCCCAAAGTTTGGCTATGAGACTCAGTATCTGCTTTGATACCCTGCTGGGTAGAGTCTTTCAGAAGCCCTCTGTGTAGGCTTCTGTCCTGTCCCCTGTTTTCTCCCTTTTTCGATGTCCATCCCATTCTATGGCAACTTTTACAAAGGAAAGGAAAAAAAAAAAAGATGTAGAACTCTCAGTTCCCTGTCTGCCTGTACATTGCCATGCTTCCTGCCATGATTCTAAAGGACTAAACCTCTGAAACTGTAAGGCAGCCCCAATTAAATGTCTTCCTTTTTTTTCCTATGGTAACTCTTATAAAGGAAAACTTTAATAAAGCACATGAAAGACTTACACAATACAAATTTTAAGCCATTTAAGAAACAAATTCAAGAAGCCATCAGAAGATGGAAAGGTCTCCCTTGCTCATGGATTGGTAGGGTTAATACTGTGAAATTGACAATTTCATCAAAAGTGATCTATAAATTCAATGTAGTCCCATTAAGATGACAACACAATTCTTCACAGAAGTAGAAAAAATATTCTCAAATGTCATATGGTAACACACACACACACACACACACACACACACACACACACACACGCCAGGTTAACTAACATAATCCTGAATAATAAAAGAGCAGCTGGAGGAACCACCATCCCATAGGTCAAGCTGTACTACAGAGCTAGAGTAATAAAACTAGCATTGTATTGACATAAAAACAGACACACTGATAAATGGAATAGAGTTGAAGACCCAGAAATGAGTCTGCACACCTGTGGGCACCTGTGTTTTGACCAAAAAAAAAAAAAAAAAAAAATATATATATATATATATATATATATATATATATATATATCCACACTGGAGAAAAGACAGCATCCAAAAATGGAGCTGGTCAAACTGGATGGTTGTATGTAGAAGAAAATAGATCTATATTTATCATCCTTCACAAAACTCAGCTCTAAATGAATCAAGAACCTCAGCATAAGACTAGGTACCCTGACATGTTATTTCTTAAGCAGTCTCTCGGTGGCTGTCAGTTTGAGCAGGTGTGGACAAAGCCAATTGTTTCAGAAATTATTCTTGTGTGGGCATCAGTTTCCTTTACCAAATACTGTGTCCAAATGAACACTCTAATATTGATAACCTCTGGCAATCTTTTACCTTCCACTTAATGATTTGCCTTTTCTCAGGTCTCAGAAGTTTCTGAAACAGTGTATATGTGTTTAACATGTTTATAAATCACCTCTGGTGTGCTACTTTCCCCAGAGGATTGAGCCCTGTCCTTGACTCTGCCACAAGGAGATTCCATGTCTACAATGACAGTGAAAGGTGTAATAGACTGTTCCCAGGGAGCCGTGATGCTTACTCTTTGATCCTGCTACCAACCGTCTGGAGGACCTGATGAGACACCATCATTCTCTGATGTTTTCAAGCCTTTAGAACCAAGCTGAACTGTTAATCCCAGGTCCATGAAATTGGCTGTCATTCTTAGTGTCTATCAGACAATGAGGCATTCACTTCTCTTAAATTCTGAAGTACACTAAGCCAGGGGAAAAGAGCGATGGTAGGGTTAAAGACATTAAAGTAGTTAAGCAACAGGTCAGACTCAGTAACAATCTCAGATGGGAGCCAAGTAATGGGTCCGAGATTTTGTTCCCTTCTCTCTTTGTGAACTGCTCTTTCATTCCTGTCCTGTCCTCTAAGAGGCGAAGGGATACGAGTAGTTTTCTTTAGCACTAGCCACTGTTTGGTGTCATTCTCTTTTAATTAGCTCTTCTTCTAGTCAGTGTCTGCACACAGGTGTGGAGGGCTGTGTCTCTCTTAATTGCTCTCCACCTTGGTTTTTATTTTTCGTGGTGGTGCTCGCCCACAATTCCATCACTTGGGGAGGCAGAGGTAGTCAGATTTCTGTGAGTTTGAGACCAGCCTACCAGCCTAGGCTACAAAGAGAGTCCAGGACAGCCAAGGTTACACAGAGAAACCCTGTCTCGAAAACAAGCAAACAAACAAAAAAACATCTTACTACAAGGCTGTTTGTTCCCCTTCCTCTGAGCAGCCCGAGAGCCACTCTGAGCTCATCAGTCTTATTCACTGAGGCTGAGCCTGCCTTCTTTACACCCCATTGCCTTTTTTATTTATCTGTCTGTTCACTGTCTCTACATCTCCCTCTTTTGGTTAGGACTAGTGCTCAGTCAGTTAGATGCATCTGGCTGTCCTTGGTTAAGATGGCAGGAGTGAGGCTGTAGAATTCATGAGCAGATACGGAGAACTCTCTCATCCATATTCTTTCTACTGAGCCAAGCATCCCTTAGGGACTTCTGTTGTTTTAATCAACTAAGATCTTTCCAAGAACCATCTGATCTGAGCAGCGTGAGGTCAGAAAGCTGATGTACAGAAGTGAGCATTTCCAGCGTCTTCTGGCTTCCAGATTGATGTCCTGTGGTGCGTGAGAGCCACAATTCTCTTGAGATCTCTCCAACAAGCATTTTCTTCAAGGATGATCCTTCAAGGCAACGCAGAGACTAAGTCTGAAAAAATGTGGACAAGCAGTCCATATCAGTCTGAGAAACCCACTTGCCTCTTCGACCTTTTCATTTTATTTTATTTTATTTTTTCATTAACACCAAAGGTAATCTATTATTCTGTTTTAATTCACTGTGGAGATTCTGGGGAAGAATGCCTGGGGAGGAGCTTTATAAACTGTGAAGAGCTCTGGGTCCAGAATGCTTTATGATTCTGAGTGTAAATGTTCACAGTTGCTCTGGAAGTGAACCATATGGATTGAAGCATTCCCTTGAAATGCCAAAGCTGGCCGGGCATTGATTCACCAAGTGGTATGCGTGGTTTTCCAACAAGGGATCATAATTTATCTTTGGACATGCAAGAGCTCCTGTAAAACAATGCTGTGCAGGTTGTAACAAATCTAAGATAAAGGCATATGGGCAAGATACCCAGATTTACAACATACTGGCTGTTTTGTAATTCAAAAATCTGAAACCTGATTTTGGAAAGATCTGTCTGTCTCTTAGCAAAAAAAAAAAAAAAAAAAAAAAAAAAAGGGAAGAATCCAATGAAGAAGGTCCAGTGCCTGCTTCCAGAGTCCAGTCAGGGCGGGAACACCAGAGTGCCTGCTGGGGCAGCAGTAGGGCTAAGACATTCATGGGGAATCAGGTGGGCAGGGCTTCTGAAAACAGCAGCCATATCATACTGGCTCATGGTAGTCATGTAGGTGCTGGGGTTGAGGGTGCTTGATGTAGGATCTTAAAGGAGAAGTTGAAAACCTAGGTATTTGTATGCATATCTATATGAAATTTCCATGTTTAAATGTTGGCAGTCAAACTACGGAAGCCTGGGTGTATCAGGCTAACTCCATGTGCTGACTGCTTTTGGCCACCCACTTATAAACTCTGCTCTAAGCTGCCTGGCTGCCTGTGACAACCAGTTGGGAGATGCCAGAGCTTGGATGGGCTTCACTGAAGACCATTTAAATCCTAATTTCTGAGGATGAGATCAGTTAAAGCTGGCTGGACCATCCCAATGTTCAGCCAAGTTAACAAAGTGGAGTGTCAGAGCCTTGCTACTTACAGCCTTAGGGACTGGCAGCCTAGTCCCTCCTGGGAGCTCATGAGATCTTCACAGGTGAGGCCAGAGATACATGTTTTAATAAAGAACAGTGGAAAAGATGCTGTGCCTCATATTCAAAGTGCCTGTAAACCATCCAAGCATCTTATAGAAATGTAGACGCTAATCTAGGCCTGGTGGTCACATAGACTGCACTCAGGAGGCTGATGTAGGAAGGTTGTGAGTTCAAGGTCAGCCTCCACTACATCATAAGACCATCTTTCAATTAAAGAAACAAAGAAGAGGAGGAAGAAGAGGAGGAAGAGGAGGAGGAGGAGGAGGAGGAGACACCGTGGCTGTCCAGCTGAGCATGAGGAATGAGACTGTATATTGCTCAGAGCTTCTAGAGCCTTCTCAGCCTTCCTAATGCTGAACCCTTGTATATAGTTCCTCGTGTTGTGGTGACCCCCCCAGCCATAAAATCATTTTGTTGATACTTTATAACTGTAATTTGTTACTGTTATGAATTGTAACGTAAATGTCTGTGTTTTCCGATGGTCTTAGGTGACCCTGTGAAAGGGTTGTTCATGGCCCACAGGTTAAGAACCACTGTTCTAGATGATGACTACTCACCAATGGAAAAACCCACAGTCTGGGGATGGGGAGACAGCTCAGCCAGCAAAGTGCTTGAGCAAACATTATGAAGACCCGAGTTCCATCTCCAGAACCCAGAACATAGAATGCAGACTGCATTGGTGCTTGTAATCCGAGTGCTGGCAAAGTGGAGACAGTGCCCTGGAACCCTCGGGCTAGCTAGCTGACTGGCAATTTCTGGCAACAGTGAGAGATCCTGTCTTAAAAAAAAAAATGCTGATGGTCAGCTTGGTCTTCATGAGGGTCCCTTAGCAAGTGGAGCGCAGCTGTCTCTGACACGGACTCTGTTGCCGGCTTTTGGGTCACCTTCCCCTAGCTGGGCTGCCTTGTCGGGCCTCAGTGGAAGAGGATGCACTCAGTCCTGATGAGACTTCATGTCCTGGGATGGGTTGGTATGCGGTGGGGCTCCCCTTTTCTGAGGAGAAGGGGAGCGGGGAGAGGGGGAAGAGAGTGGGACGGTGGGACCAGGAGGAGAGGAGGAAGGGGGCTGTGACAGGGATGTAAAGTGAATAAGTAAATTAAAAAAGAAATAAAAGAAATAGGAAAAAAAAAGTAGAATTACTAGATACAAGGTCAGGACCTCCTGATAACAATTTCATGTCTTTATTTTAAAATGTTACCACTTTTTACCTTGTAACATCCCTTTCAAGCCTGGTGTATTAGAAATGCAATTTCTGTGGTCCCTCTAAAAATGTTAATGGTGTTTCTTTAACATCGTTGAAATATTTTGGCAGATATTTGTGAACTATGAATTATATTTACATATTCTATTGTACCCATTTTATTTCTTTTGAATTGTTTCATGGTAATTATTACCTAGTAAATATTTTAACATTAAAAAAACAAAAACAAAACAAGCTGGGTGTGATGGTATACGCCTGTAATCGGAGCAGTCTGGGAGACAGAGGCAGAACGACCTCTGAGTTTGAGATCTACAGAGACAGCCAAGGCTAGCCAGAGAAACACTGCCTCGAAAAACAAAACAAAACAAAACAGACAAAAACAACGACCAACCAACAAAACAAAAACCAACCAAACAAAAACAACGACCAACCAACCAACAAAACAAAAACCAACCAAACGAAAACAAAACAAATGGTACAAATAAACAAAGCCAAAACCAAGATGGCTGGCTTCTGAGGAATGGCACCCAAGGTTGAGTCAATGGATTTCACACACACTAGCAAGCGCATTCACATCCACATGAACACGGACACACACCACGTGACCCTGCAAACCCCACAAAACTCAAGATAGCATTGGTCATGTGGTGCGTTCCCCCTCCCAGTGCCTAGCGGGGGTTTCTCCATGCATCTATCTGCACGATCATCTATTCAGCCGGCTAGTTATTCTTAGCTAGGGCTCCACTTAGCTGCAATCCATGGGTTTGCTTGATGATACTGGAACTAAACCCTAGAGGTACTTCTCCATTGCCAATGCATTCGGCTTTAAGCTCGTTTCCTTCCTCCTCCTAAGGCGCTGCCTGTTGCCTCATCTAAAAGACCATCAGCACGCGCAAGGCGGCCAGCACGTACTCATCTCACCAGCTGCCTTTCCCCTGTGACTTCCAGCAAATTCTCCTCTCTCCTCTGCCAGTAAACCACTGCTGTTGACTGACCCCAGCCTGCCTGCACCTTCTAGTGACCTTCGCTGCCAACCCCCAACTCCTGGGCTCTTCTTTTACACTCCCTCCCATGCCCTGTGGCAAGCTTCTTAGTCACCAGAAGGGATCTGCGATCCCGTGACCTTGGATCTCAGCCTTGCTGGGAGGGAGAAGGGAAGCGGAGATAAACCTCACTGAGCACTTTTTCTTTCTTAGTTCACTTTCTCTCTCAGCTGTTCCCTATATGTCTGCATCCTTTAACGTCCTCCCAGCCATTGAATATTAACCATATCACCGTACAAAGTCCTTTGTAATTTTATGAGTTCTCTAGAAGAGTCAACTGCATAAAAAACAGTAAGGGAGATAGTGCTCCCCAGGGACTGGGTGAGGAGGGAAATGGGATAGACTACAGGTTGGAGCTGGATGGTGCTGACAGTTGTATGTACCGATATGAACATACTCGAGGTCGCTAGCTGTGCGCTTTGAAAATGTGAGTGGGGCAGGGTGTGCTCACGTTTGCCTAGCATGCATGGAGCCCTGGCTCCATCTTTAGTACCACTTAAGCAGGACTTGGCGGCACATGCCTCTAACCTCAGTCTCTCTGAGGTAAAGTGAGGAGGATTTGGAGTTCAAGGTCATCCTTGGCTAACTCTGCAAGTTTGAAGTCCGCCTGGAAGACATAAACTCCATTAAAAAAAAAAAGTTAAGATGATAAATTTTAGATTTCACCAAAAAATTCACAACTATCTTTGTGTTAAACTTTCATCTGCAGGTTTGTCTTCCATCTGTGGACCAGGGCTGAGCCGATGCATCCAGACCTTGACACAGCACACCCAGGCTGATTTTGAATTCCCTCCATAGCTCAGGTAGCATTGAACTTGGAATTCTTTTGCCTCAGACTCTTGAGTAGCCTGGGTTACAGTCTGTAGTCACAGGCTTAGCTCAGACTCTTTGTTTAAGTAGGAAAATTGCATGTAATCTTAGTCAATAAAGTCCCGACAACAACTCTTCTCTAGTTGAGTAGCTTCCACATAGTTTCTGTTATAACACTCCAGTTACCTTAAGCAAAAAGTGATATGTAACAGAGAATTAAATACTTCAAAATAACTGCTAGAGGGGCTCAGGTGGGGGAGTGCTTGGCTAGCATACGCATAGCCCTGCTTGGATTTAATCCCTTAGTACCACCATATAAGCCACCTGTGTAGTTTACAGTCATAAATTACGGTGTTCAAGCTATGGAGACAGAAAGATCAGGAGTTCAAGTCATCCTCAGCTGCATAGAAAGTCCAAGGCTATCCTGAGCTACTTGAGAGTGTGCCTCAAAAACAGCCAAACCAAAATAATTGACGAATCAAAATAATGATGGTGTGCACTGAAACAACAATCTTTTTATTGACTCTTTGTGAAATTCACATCATGCACCTCAATCCCACTCATCTCTCCCTCCCCTTATACTCACTGTCCACCCTTGAAAACTCCCCCCACCCAACAGAGAAAACAAAATCTGTGGCTACTGTGGTGTGACACGGTTTACCCCACAGTACACCCTTTTGTACCTACTTCTTTGCTTGCAAATGTTCATTGCAGTAACTCACTTGGTCTGGTACCAGGCCTCTAGTTTTTGCTACTCTGTCAGTACTGGGATTCCTCTCAGATATCCTCTCATGCCCTGTGTCATGGAGATCTTGTAGTTTTGTATCTTTAGGACCAGCACCTTCATGGACTCTAGCAGTTCATCAATGGGTTACATGTTGGGGTCTGCCAATTCAAAGCCCTGGGTCTGAGCTTGAGAGATATCTGAGTTGGTCAGCCCATTGGCTCTCCTGCTCTCACTCCCTTGGGGCCAGTTCACCTGAAACCCCCACATCCAGGGCAAGCTCTACTGTGCTGCCCAGGTGAAGGGCAGGGCCTGCTCTCCCAAGTGCTGCAGCAGGTGAGGGGTAGGGCCAGCTCTCTCCGCTTTGATGACCTAGGGGCTAGCTCTCCTGCCTGCTGTAGGTGGAAAAGGTCAAAAAAACGGCGGTGGTATCTCTCCCTTGACAATGTCAGTGTATGGTAGACAAGTGGTGGGGCCAGCTCATGCTCTTGGGACCAGCTCACCCATCCCCTGCCACCAGGGTCAGCTCTTGTGCTGCCCGAGGGAGGCACAGGGCCAGCTGTCCCAAGTGGTGCAGCTGGTAAGAGGCAATACCAGCTCTCCTGCTCTCATGACCCCGGAGACAGCTCTCCCCTCTGTCGAAGGTGGTAAGTGATAAGGTGGGGGAGGAGGGTATTTCTCCCTCATTCACACCACAGCACAGGAAATAAATGGTACTGCCAGCTCTCCTACGCTATCTTTACCTGCAATTCCAGCTATGTGTGTGTTGGGGCGGGAGGAGGGCACGGTCCCAGGAGGGGATCTTCTAGTCTCTGGCTTGTTCTCCCTCCCAGGAGCCTGGCCAGGCCTTCCTGTCACCAGACTGGTATTTGTCTCAGGCTTGCTACTAAACATTCAGATGTTAAGTCGGAACACCACCACCTACTGACGCACTTTTAACACAGCAGCCACATCTGCAATGCCTCTAGGGGCAGGGGCGGTGTGTGTTTTAATCCCAGTGCTTGGAAGGCTGAAGCAGGATATACGTAAGTTTGAGGCCAGCCTGGGCTACACAGTGAGTTTATGACTAGCCTGGGATACAGAGTAAAATAATGTTTGAAAGACCAGCATTGAAAACCAGGATCATAGGCTAGGCTCTGTGCCATCTCTGGTGATGGGTCCTAACGTGTCACAGGCCTGGACTCTGGAGGCATTTCTGTGTCACATCCAGTCAAACTTAAGAACAACTCCTCAAGCTCTGGCTACATTTTGAATATGGAAGTCTTTGTGTAACTCTTCAAGTTACTTCCCTGCACTTCCCATCTCGTTCTGTGCCCCAGAATTCCCAGTCTCCACCCTCTTCCCAGAAGCAGAACTCAGGGAAGCAGGTAGTCCTACATACAGTGATGGTCTAAGGGAGGAAACAAGATACAGTTAGCCTGTCCAAGTCCTGCTGCTATTGGCTATTGTCACCATCATAGGGCTCCATCACAATGGGTTGCTGCTACCCTTAGGGTAAATGCTTGACCTTCATCTGGCTCAGTCCACGGTGGGAGGGTTTTGCTGTGTGTGTGTGTGATAGGAGGTTAGAAGAGGATGTTAGGTGCTCTGCTCTGCCACTCTCCACCTTCTGATTTGAGACAGGGTCTGTCACTGAACGTGGAGCTAGGATGGTGGCCAGGGAATCCTCTTGTCTTTGTCCCCACAGAGCTGGGCTTACATGCATCGGTAGCCAGGCCTAGATTTTTCACATGGGGCTGGGGATTTATACTCAGGTCCTCATGCTTGCATAGTGAGTGCTCTTACCCACTGATCCATGTCCTCTGCACCCTCTTTTTTTGGGGAGAAGGGGGACAATGTCTCCCTTTGTAGCACAGGTTGGCCTGAAACTCACTGTGTAGCCTAGGCTGGCTAAAAATTCATAGTGGTGGTCCTAGCTCAGCCTCCTAAGGGTTGGGTAAGATGTGAGCTACCCTGTCTAGTGCTGGGACTACAGGTGTGAGCCAACCTGCCTAGCTGAGACATTAATATTTTTTAAATGGTCTATACCATGTAGGTGGCTGACAACTGTAAAAACATGCATCTGTGACATGAGCAACGCCTGGAATTGTCTAAGAGGAATGAAGGCAGTTTAAGTAAAGTTCCTTTTTTGGTTTTCAGGAGGAATATTCTAATTCATCAAACCAACATTTGGTTTCCGTGGTTTTTATGTGTTTGTGCTTGATGTTACAATAAACCATTTTTTTTAAAGTCAAAAGTAAGAAAGCAGGACTAGAGATGTGGCTCAGGACCATGCATGTAAGAGGTGTTCAATCTCCAGATCCATGAGGAGAGAAACAGAGAGAAATTGAGAGAAAGAGAGGCAGGCAGGTAGACAGACAGACACACACACACACACAAATTGAGGCAGACAAAGAGAGATACACAGAGACAAACAAAGGTGAAATACTTTAAACTGCATTGTCAAAAAGACTAAAATGGACCAGTGGGATGGCACAGCGGGTAAAAGACGGTGCCACCAAGACCTGAGTTCAACTGTCAGGACCTACATAGTAGAAGGAAGAACTGACTCCAGCAAACTGTCCTCTGACATTCAGGTGCACACCGGGGCAAACAGACAGACAGACAGACAGACAGACAGACAGACAGACACACCAGAAAGGAGGCATGTCTCAGAGTGAAGGACAATAGCAAAAAGAAGGGTACTGGGCCCCGTGATGGACTGAGATGCCATCTGTCACTACCTCCCTTTATAGCCACTCAGAACCCCAGTCCCTCAGCTCTGGGAGAAAGAACCAGTGTGTCGAACCCAAGGGTCTTGGTCACCATGAGCATTCCACAGACTCTGTGGTCAGAGCTTCTGGCAGGGTCAGCACACAGATAGCTTTGGTTTTCGAGCAGCTATGACCCGGGACTGCTGCCAAAGGTAGAAATAACATTTTAAAACAAATATGCTGTCACTGGGAAAAAGGGAAAGGCTAGCCTCAGCACATGGGAGACTTCTAGATCCCACTCAGGCTCCATGCCATCTCCTGTTTTTGTACTAATAAGACCCTAATGATGAAGGGCAGCAATGTTCCTAACCCAAAGAAACCCAAAGTCCCATGTGTTCAGGAGCTACAGGTGACCACTAGGGACAGTGGGTGGGACTCCAGGGAATCTCTTGTTTGTTTTCCTGATAAGAAAATAACAGGCTCAACTGGATTATGATTTTATCTTTTGCCCTTCCTCCACTTCCTGCCTGGAGGCCCTACAGCTGTCCTTTGAGCCTGAGAAAGAGGGTCACATGCTAAGGGTGGTAGAACAGGAGAGGCAGAAGCCTGAGTGCTTGCTAGAGCTCTTTCTGGGATGCAGACATACACAGGGACAGGAAAGCTCTTGGTTGTAAAGCCTGTGTGGCTAGGTTTCTGGTACCTGCAGCTCAATGCCCTCTGAAAAGACTGTTTCTAGCTGAGAAACAGCATTCGAACAAAAGTGGAGAGTGCCGTGAAGATTGAAATCTCAGCTTGTCGTCGGTGTCTTCCCTCTGTTAAGGCAGCCATGAGCCAACTGTGAGGAATCCTTGCTCCTACTCAGGAGCAGAAACGATGTAGCAGGGGGCAACGGGAAAGTGAACGTAGATGATTATAAAGGCCAACGCGATTGCTCGGCGGGTCACTGCTTACCACATGGGCATGAGGACCATGAAATCCAGCTTCCATGTAAAAAATGTCCAGGCTAATGGCACATGCTGTGGCATCAGCGCTGGGGAGGCAAAGGCAGACAGCATAACTTAGTTGGAGAACTGGAGGCCTTTGAGAGATGGCTTCAAGACACACGGTGGATTACAAGTACTCTGGCTCCCGTGGGCACACACAAGTGCACATACTCACAGAGAGAGAGAGAGAGAGAGAGAGAGAGAGAGAGAGAGAGAGAGAGAGAGAGAAGAAAGCTTTATTTTGGCTGTGATTCATGAGCCACTGAGCCCACTGCTTTTCAGCCTATTGGAAATATGTTAAATTGGGGAGCATGTGGCAGAGCAAAACCCACTTGTCCTGTAGCTAGGAAGTGAAAGAGAGTGGACGAGAGAAAGGGAAGAAGGGAAAGAGGGAGAAAGAGGGGCAGAGAGAAAAGAGGGCTGGGATGTCATTAACCCCTTCAAGGAACATACCCTTAATGATTTGTAGACTTTTCACTAGACCCCACGCCTTCCCAACTGCATGGCTCTGGGGACCAAGTAATTAAACACATGGGCCTTCAGGGGCCATTTCAACTTCACACTGTAGCAAGTACCAACATTGGATACCATGAAGAGTTCACATTTTAGAAGATTCGGGTCATCAGGTAGTATTTGTCAGAACCAAGACGGTTTCCTACGTCCTGGGATTTGGCTGGAAAGGAGTGGAGGCTGCACAGACAGGGGAGCGGAGTGGCCAGCGTCTCACCCTCTCCCTGGCCTCCCCCAACTGTCTTAAAGCCACGTCTCAGCTCGTTTTCATTAATACCTGATTCCTATAGGCATTGCAACCAGCACTCTATCCAGCAAGGTTTGATTTGTAGGCAGATAGTCGAGTTTTAAGCCAGGACCAAGGTAAACTACTTCCCTAAAGGCAACTTGACTTTCTCAAAACTTCCTTCATTATTTCTGTTACCATTTTTATATATTCATCTTAATGAAACACTTCCATATATTTTTTTAAGCAGAATGGTTAAATATTTCATGCCAGCGTTGTTGCTATATTACTGAATAATGGACAGTGATCTTCTGAAGCTTAAATATGACTTATGCCTCAAAAACTCATGTGTTTGAACATTTGGTCCCCAGCTGTCAATGTTGTCTGGGACATTGTCACTGGGGAAAGCTTTTGGAGCTTTTCCGCCCTGGTGCCCTTCCTGTTTTCTCTCTATTTCCTGACTGCAGATGCAATGTGATCAGCCAGCTTCCTGCTTCTGCTTCCATGCCTTTCCCGACTGTTTTGGGGTGTGTGTGTGTGTGTGTGTGTGTGTTTGTCCTGTCATGTCAGACTCGACTCTTCTGCAATTGCAAGTCAAACAATTGTTTCTCTTGTCAGAGTATTCTATCACAGCAGCACAAAAGTAACTAATACACAACTGAGATGGCTGTCTACCAGAGTTGTGTTTAGGTCAGTCACAGATCTCTATGACAGAATACTATGCAGCCATAAAATGAGTAATTAGTAGGAGCGACACCGACAACACTGTATATCTAGAATCTGGGGTGATGGCTCAATGGGTAAAGAGCTTGCAGGGCAAGCATGAGCACCTGAATTCAGAGCCCTTGGACTCATGTAAAAAGCTGGTTTTAACAGGGTTCCTTCCATTCCCCAGCACTGGAAACAGAAACAGGAGGGTATCTAGGGCTAGGGGCCCAGCTGGTCTAGATGTATTAGTTCTGGGTTAATGATAGGCCCTCTCTTTAAAAATAAGAGGAGAGTGATTAAGGAAAGCACTGGACATGTACCTCTGACCCACACATGCACATATCATGAATACATACCTATATATCCGTATTAACATCCACACACACG
Organism: Meriones unguiculatus; assembly: GCF_030254825.1. Lineage (NCBI taxonomy): Eukaryota > Metazoa > Chordata > Mammalia > Rodentia > Muridae > Meriones > Meriones unguiculatus. The sequence continues at coordinate 45,628,859 of NC_083351.1, forward strand.
TACCAGCCATACACACACATGAGAGACAGAGAGGAGAGTTGAATACTGAGACTTTGAAAAGTCTCCCATGTAGATGAAATGAGATCAGTTATAAGATAGTTTACAGTGAGGCATTGTGATTTGTGTTTAGAAAACAGAATGTCATGTTTACATATAGGTACAGGCATACTGGTGGCTAGAAAAGGCTAAGGCTGGCACCATGGTAAACTTTCACTAGCACCCCCTGCTGGGGTCAGGATAAGGGATAGCACACAAGAAAGACTGTTTTTGTGGATATCTCCCCCAGCCCTGCTTAACATATTTGTGTTTATTATTTGGGCTGTTGAAATTGAATTAACAAGACCAACCAACCCTGCAGCGTGCATCCTCTCGTTTTGGGGATGAAGATGGTGAATGTGGAGAAGAGGACCACTGCTTACATCCCATTTGTGAGCCTCCTTAAACTACCATGCCTCTTCAGGGTCCGAGTCTCAGAGATTTTCTGGAATGGTCCCAACCTCATCTGCTCTACATTCCCACGAACACTCAGCCAGACACAGCGTTCTGATTTTAAGCATGGAAAAGGCAGGCACTGTAGACCTCACACAAACGTCTGTTTCTAAGCAACTGCATATCATGGATATATCAAATTCACCAAAAAAAGATACTCCGGAAGCTTCTGTGTCCCAAACAGAGCTCTATAATGCAACACCACTGACTAATATAAATTCTTGTGGCTCAGCGCATGAGAGAAATTCATTCAAGAATTCCGTCTCAGTTCCAAATGGCATAGTGACAGCACTGTTGAAAATATCACTCCCAGGGTGCTGTACCAAGTAGCCATGCTGCCTGCAGGGCCTCACATCAAATTACTCCAGAGACTGCGCTTAGAACTCTGGACCCTGCCAACACTGTTCTCCTCCAGACGCATGTCTGGCTCTGCAGCCTAGGGAGGGGCTGGCAGCAAGACTGGGGACATCTGAGCCACCTGAGAGAAGCCACCAGACTTGAACTCTGGACACACAAGGAGAGGACTGCTCATAGCTCCATCCTGTCTGATGAGGACAAGACCTGCTGGTGGATAAGTTGGTCCTGGAGGAGATGCTCAATCAAGTATGGGGGCTTGAGTTTTCATCATGTTGAGAGAAGTAACACAAATGGCATGGCCCTGGGAATACATTAAAATAGTAATTTCAAAGACTACAGTAGCTGTATTGCTGACACATGTCTGTAATCCCAGCATATGGGAGGCAGAGGCAGAGGCAGGAAGATTGTGCCAGATTGAATGCCAGATATCTACATAGAAAGTTCCAGGTTAGGCAGGACTAAAGTATTGAGACTTTCTCTAAAAAACAAACAGCAAAAAAATCAATCAAACAAAAAGACCAACAAGCAAACAACAAATATTCTAAAAGATCATTAAACTGATGCATTTTATATGTATTTTACTAGAATAGAAAAGAAAGTAGAAGGAAGGTGAGATCCAGTGCAGAGAAGGGCTCTGGGGTACCAAAGAGAAGCAGAGAATGCAAAAAGCGAGAGTCACCCTTTAGGCTCTAGGATTTCATTTGCTGTGGTTCAGGCTTCCACTCTCTCTAAAGGAGGAATAATGTTTTATAATGATCATTAAAGCTAGGTCTGCTGCCTCTTGGAGTAAATGTCATCATAAATCTGGAGGAAAGATACCTTTGGACGGTCAAGGAAGGCGTTTTCTTCCTAATTAGAAGGGTAAAGATAACTCCTTCCACATCACAGGGTGTGGGTTGTGCTCTTTCCCCCTTTGAAACCAGCTTTTATTTTCTGCTTTCTGTTGGCCCCTTCTTCTAGGGGAAGCATATGTTAAACCCAGGTGGTCATGTTAACAGAAAGGAAAAATTGCATATGGCGGCCATGTCCTTTGCAGAGGGACTGGAAGACCGGTTACTGTGAGGAGCTGAGCCAAAGGCAGTGGAAGGCCGGGTGGAAGGTTGTTGAAGAAGCTTGTTGAGAGTGGATCTGAAATTGCTATTGGTGTCCCTGCACTGTGTGTTTCGAGGCCCTTGGCATCTTATTTAAAGAGTTGAAGAAGTACACAGAGATAACAGGAAGTTGTAGTCAGATTCCAAGGTCCAGGTTAGATGCATTGGAGGGGAGGAGCAGGCTCTGAGTGAGGTTTCTTTGGGTCTGGAGATATCTCTGGGGCTTCTTTTTATGAGTCCCAAAGAGGAAGAGTTGGTTCTAGGGGTGAAGTTTAGGTGGGTTTGTTTTGTCTTGCTTGTCTGCTTGTTTTGTTTTGACAAGCTTTTATCATGTAAACCTTTGTTCACTGCTCATGTCTTTTCCCATGATGCATCTGATTTTAATCACATGCATGTCTAATCATGCATACACATAGGATCCTAGACAAGGCCTTTTCTCTAAATGTTTGCTCACAGGACGCTGACTGCTTTACTGTGCAGGTGCCCCAAACCTGTCTAAGCTGGATAGATAATGCCTCTAGAACCAGGATATGCTCTAAGATGTTTGTCCACAGTAGGGGAGTAACTAAGAGGTTGCTAGGGAGCTTTTAGGGCAGGGTGGCCAGCAGTTTGTCTAGAAAGTGCTATGAGTGCAGGTGGAAGACCTGGGTTGGGAAAGGGGGCTGTGTGTGTAGCTCAAGCCAAGCGGTGCCCCAGTTTGCTGAGAGAGAGTTCACATGTTGGGAGGTGAGTGTAGACATCTTGAAATGCTCGCCCAGAACTTCTCACACGAATCATTGGAGTTTGCACTGACTTCGTGGGAGGACTGGAACTAGAAGCTCATTTCCTGGGCCTGGGCCGTGACACTTAGTGCCTGAAAAGTGAGGGTCCCAGCCACCTGACTGACTCATGGAAACATCATACTGTGAATCTCCAAAGACAGGTGTTTGTTCCCAAACCGCGTTATTACAGGTGCAGTGAATGTGTTTACAATCCTAAGAGCAGCCCGTGGCTCCCACTGGTGTTCCAGCTCCTGTGTGTGAGAGCTAATGCCCACTTCCAGCCAGTGGAAGATGACCAAAGAGGTGGCCTGTCAATGCTGTATTTCCACTTCATCATATGGCAATGGTGATAGGATATTGTGATGTAATTAAGAGTTGATTTTGAATTAGTAAAACACCTGAGCTTTTTCTAAAGAATTAAAAGTCTTTCTTGAAGCTGGACACTCAAGGCAATAAAATGCCTCAGCTGCTGATGTTGAAAACTCAAGCTTCTGTGAATTCTAAAGCACAGAGAAACCTTGACAAGAGTCGGCAGTAGTCCCGTTAGTCAGGAGACTAGAGCAGGAGTTCAAGCCAGCTTGGGCTACACAGCAAGACCCTATCAAAAAGGAAAGGGGCAAAATAGAAAGGTGAGTAAAGAAGAAGGAAAAGGAGATAGAAGAGAGGGGAGAGGCAAACATGATGGTGCCTATAATTGCAGCACATGGAAGCAGAGGCAGGAGAATCAGGAGTTCAGGGACAGCCTTGGCTACATAGTGAGTTTGAGGTTAGCCTGGGCTGCTTGAGACTCTGTCCCCAAAAAGAAGTTAGTAAAATCTGGGAGGAAAAGTATTTATTGTATAAAATTTCAAACATGTTCAAAATTAGAAACAAAGCTCTACTACATGCATCCCATAATGCCCACCTCATCCTCCTGCCTTGGTCTTTATACGTATTGAGTAATTTTTAAATCAGATTCCACACATTGTCTTGTTTAATTCCTTATAATTCTATGATTGGTGAAGTTTTAGCTTCTTCTAAACAAAAACACTATAGAAGAGGAACATGCCAAGATCATGAACTAAGTTGTGAAAGCAGGAACTCCTGGCTCCCTGAAGCCATCATATTTAGAAGAGCCCAGACTGCCAGTTGACAGTATATAAGAGAGAAAACTCAGAGACCAGGAGACAGCGAATCCCCTGTCCTATACTCAATGCTGGAATTTTCCACTCTGCCCATTCATCAACCCACCCACCCTCACACACACATAGGTATGTATCCAGCTATCCATTCCTTTACGAACTCACACATTTGTCCATCCATACATCCATTCTTTTCATCCACTTACCTATTTCTCCACCCACTCATCAGTTCATCTACATATCTACCCATGTATTCATTCACCACCTACTCATCCTATACCCACCTATATACCCACTCACCTGTCCACTCACTCATCTATCCATCATCCACCCACCCATCTATACAGTCATCTATCTGTCCCTTCCTCCCTCGTACCTTCCCTCCATCCATCCATTCATCAATACTCATCTATTTCATCTACCCACCCATCTACTTATCCACCCATCCACTGATTCATCATTCATCCACTGATCATCCATCTATCGTTCTTTATTATTGGACATGCACCAGAAATTATTTAGATACTATGAGCCAGGAACTGAGTCAGCTACTGAGGACGTTAAGACTAAGTGAGATTCAACCTTAGTCATAAGGGTGATTAGGGCCAGTGCAGAGATGTGCAGGGAGGTTAAAAGATGCTAGTGCAAGGACTTCTTGCCTTGCTGTAGAATTCACAGGTGTGAGAGAAAAAAGGAGCTCGCTGTGTGGGTCCTAACGGGGTCATCTCAGAGGAAGCAGCTCCTGAAAGGTCTATTGCAAAATCCATCGGAATCAGCCAATAGAGACAGAAATGGTGAGAGGTGGACCCAGAATATGAGAACTGGGAGAAGAGGAGCCACAGGCACAAAGCCTGGGGAAAGCGGAGGCTGTGGGAGGAGTGGTGAGTGTCTGGATGGCGAAGGCAGAGGGTGTGGAGGGTAGGGATGTCTTTTGACCTTGGAGGTCCCCCAGGAACTGTTATTTTCCAAGGCCCCACTCCTACATCCTAGCAGACACGTTAAATTTCACCCAGTTTGCATTTTAATATATATATATATATATATATATATATATATATATATTAATGTAGCACTACCTAACAGGGGAGGCCAGTTAAAAGACAGTTGACATAATGTTACCTTTTATAGACATTTAATTACACACTTACCAATTTCAACTTGGCAGACTTCTTATTTTAAACTTTTTGGGAGATGTGCGTGCATACAGAGCAGCTGTAGATGGAATCTGGTAGCTATGCTTGCCACACTTAGCTGATAATCAGTAATGGAGAGTGGGTCACAGTAGGAAGTGAGCCCCCCCCCCCAGGGGCATCTAAGTGACTTCAGAGAAGGCTCTGGGTGCCCAGCAGGGATTCCAGCATGAAAAACCTTAAGGGTTTTAAAAAGAGACTGGAGTGGGCCACTCAGGAAGGCACAGGTAGAAGTCTAGAAGTAGGAAGTGGGGGAGGAGGACAGCCTACGACTTCAGATGCAAAGCTGGGAAAGACAGTCTACCCTGGGGTCTTGGAAGGTGCATTGGCCGACTACCGCTGCTCCTTAGGCCTGACTTGAGTCACTTCCCTGAGCCCTGGATGAGCCTGAGCAGTTGGTGGCACAAAAGAAAAAAAAAAAAAAAAAGCCTCCTTCCTCCAGAGGGCGTCACAGGACAGCTTTTCCCCAAAGGAAGGCGGCGTAGGCAGCGGCTGCAAAGGCAGGCTTTGGCTGGCTGATAACAATTACTGAGCTGGCCCGGAAGTCTGCACCTGTGGAGCTCCCTGGAAGGAGACAGACAGCCCGCTGAGAGTGGAAGGAGCCCGGTTTAGGGAGAAGGTACCTGGTCTTCCACACTAGCGGAGGCCAAGGTCCGCTGAAAAAAACAAAACAGTACAAAACAAAACAAAACACCCTCAAGGCATGTGAAAAACTCAGGGGCTTCTAACCTCTGTGTGCAAATGGGCCATTAGCCAGACCCCCTCATCTTACCCAAGAGGAAACTGAACCCAAGGAGTAAGGGAGCTTCCAAGCACGTTGTGGGCAGGCCGGGACTAGAGGCTAGCCCCGACCCGACACTCACCCTCCGTTAATTAGACCTGTGGCTCTGTCACATCCGGTGCTCAGACACTGCAGAGCAAGTGCCGGACACCACCACACACCAGGCTCTGTGCTAAACACTCTATTCTTATTACTGACCTTCTTCCACATGACTTCCCGGGAGGCTGGATATCATCCTAGGGTTCCCCCCGAGAAAACAGATCCGTGGCAGGCTGAAGCTCCGCTTGGCTTGAAGTCCCACAGCTGTACTTAACAGCCAGCCAGCTCTCAAAGGGTCTCCCTGACCCAGCCCCAGGCCTCAATCTTAATTCTCAAGAAGAGGTAACAATGCCACGATATTTCTTAAAAAAACGCAATTTTTGTCCGGTGAAGTAGCTTTCTAGCGCTGGCGAATGGATTCACACACTATTTGTATCAATAGGGGTTGATCTTCAGCCAGGAAATTAACCAGGACACCGCTAGCCCCGAGCACTCGGGCTGGGTGGTTAAAGGAGACTTCACGGTGCCAGCTTTGCGACTTAGGAGGGCATGCAGAGTAAACTGCCGTCAGGAGGGACCTAGATCTTCAAACAGAATCCCCAATCCTTACATTTGGGCAGGAAGAGCCCTTAGAGATCAGCGTTTAGGAGACCCTAGGCCTCTGAGAGAGACAGCCACCTCTCCGAGCTCACAGAACAGTCGGAACTCAAACAAGAACCACTTCTAGTCACGGCACAAGTCCTTCGCTCCAAGGGTCAGTTGGAGATGGGCAGAATGCAAGGCTGTCAGAGGGAAGCTCATGTCCTCTCCGTCTACCACGATTTGCTTCATTGTGGACCAACGCCTCTGAAGCAGTCACTCTATGGAGGAGCCTTTTAATATTCATTCACCAAATGCCTACTGTGGGGACCAAGGGGAGCTCTGTTAACAGAAAATTTAAAGCCTTACTGTCAGGGGGCTTATGGTCTAAGGATGGGGAGGAACAGACAGTAAATGGAACACATAGAGAAAATCACCTGCTATGAGGACCTTAGCTGGATGGTTCAGGGAAAGAGGGAAGGCGCTGGATGTGTGAAATCTGTGATTTGAATAGCAAGGAAGAAGAAACTTCTGTTGGAATAAAAGCATTCTCAACAGAAGAACAAGTTCAAGGGCCCCGGGGCCAGTGACAAGCTTTTGGAAGAACCTAGTACTCTAAGGCTTTCTATAAGAATACAGGTGTGATTTTAATCATTCAGAGTGTAAACGGTAAAAAAGGAAAAAAGAAACGAGCAAAATGATGCTTTACTAACACCGAAAACAAGCAAACAAAAAATACAAATAAAAGTAAGCGTCACCGACTGTAATCCTACCTTTGTATTTGGGAAGTTGAAAGGGGAAGATAATGAGTTCAAAGCCAACCTGGGCAACGTATTGAGCCCATGTCTTAATATATCGAATAAGAAAAAAAAACTGGGGATGTAGCCTAGTGGTAGAGAGCTTGCTCACGTGTGTGAGCCCAGAGTTCCATATTCCGGTACCATTTAAAAAAAAAAAAAATCACACTCCCTTCTCACCCATGCGGTATCTTCAACATACAGTGTGGATTAGAAGCACATGCCAAGTACTCATGAGTAATGGATGTCTACTGCCTAGTGATGGGAGACCAGAGTAGGGCTCCAGAGTGATTGCAAGAAAGCGCTATAGATTCAGAACCCCTCAGGCTCAGGGCTGGATCATCAAATCTCGTTTGGATTCTCGGCCTGAGGGTCGAGGTACACTGAGGAGAGAGCCACACGCTGCCTTCCTCAAAGGACTCCTGATAGCTTCCCAGGACCTGTTCTGAGTAGGCGCACACGTGGGAAAGGTGCGTGCTGGCCCGGGGCCTGGAGCCACCTCCCGCGCCCACTCGGCCAGGTCTCATTCCAGAAGCCACGTCCGCCCAGGTGAGGTGAGGCCTCTCTTCCAGCCGTTCGGCCCCGCCCCTTGGACACGGTTTTGGTTTTCGGGTGCAGACAGGTCCGCATTCCTCTGAAGAGGCCCGCTCGGCTCCATCAAAGCCAGCGCAGACCCACATCGCAGTCACTCGCGATGCCAGCATGCGGTTCCAGCGAGCGCCACGAGGGGCGCAGGCAGGACTGGCCATGCCGGCTCAGTGGCCTCTGTGGGCCTTCTGCTGACGTCCTGGGGGCTCTGCAGCCACCACCGACGTCCTTTTGTCTGCACTCAACCCAGCTGTGCTGTGTGTTGTCAGAGGTCACCTGGGTTCCCATAGTTTTCTTGAACACCCGATCAGATGAAGGAGCGGATCCCAGCTGTGAGCCAGATGCAGAAAGAAGAGAGGTGCTTTGGGAGCCCTTCTGCTTGGGGTGATGATTGGTGGAGACAACAGTGAATCCAAGTCTGTACATTCCGAGACTGGAGCCAGGAACAAAAAAGATTCCACTGTTCGGATGTTTTCACCCCCGAGGCTGAAATAACAGCGGAGGCCTGACTACCCACGTGGTGTCTGTGGCCAGAATAAGACCCACATAATAATGGCTTAGATCAGGGAAGGGCCTTTCCCATTCCATGATGCAATATTGTCATGACAGCAAAAACAAGGTTCTGCCAGCTGAGGTAGGTACACAATGGCGCCTTGCCTCTGCCCTGCCCACACCTCTGTGCCTTCCAGTAGCATTCCCTAAACATGTGTGGAGTTGCAGGACTAAAGGGAAGTGCCAGACTCTAAAGGGACCGATGGGCCAGGCTAGTTCACTCTCCCTTAGCCAGAGAGAGCTGGGCTATCTTGTAGAGATATAATCAGACCCACCTTTCTGTAATGTCCCTAAGTTGTGAGCAAGATTTTGCAAGAAAAGCTTACCCTTAAACAGCCCTAACAAAACAGCACAGGCCAGCTAACCAAGGAACTCAGGATATGATAGACAGGAACCCAAACAGATTCCAGTTGCATAGGAGGATGTGAAGAAATTCAGTCAAGGCTAAGGGTGGCTTATCTGTCTTCTCAGCTAGGAAAGGTGAAGCCAGGGGGTTCAGCATTTCAAGGTCATCCTCAGCTGTATATTGAGTCCAAAGGCTAGCCTGGGCTACATGAGCCCCTCTCTCACAAAACAGGGCTACACATATAGGTAGTGATAGAGTGCATGCCTAGCGTGCCTGAGGCCCTAGGTTCAATGCCCAGCATGGAAGAAAGGGTGGAAGGAAGGAAAGAGGGGAGGAAGGGAAGAATCAAAAACAGGTTTGGAATCGGAAGGTAGATTTCGAATATACAAAATCAAAGGAGGTGGTCTGGGAGGGGCTTAAGAAATATCAGATTGGGAAAGTGGAAAGGGGAGCACGTCTTGTCAAGGGCTTTTTGTGGCCCCTGTGGACCACAGACTCTGCCAAAAGCACACTCATGTCCTGTGAGTGTGTTTGGCTCTGGTGGTCGCCCTCGAAAGGCAGACATAGCCCTAACTTCACAGCCTCTGAATACCACATTCCTGAAAGCTCTGGGGAAAAAAGGAGAGTGCTTTTGTAACTTGGTGATAAGGGTTGGTCTAGAGGAATGTGAATCTGTTTTTATCTCAGCCAGTATGAATATTCATGCTCGGGGCAAAAAGTAGTGAGGTGCTTGATATTTGAGGTGATGCCCTGGCTTCGGTGGTACCTGTTACCTTTCAGAAACCCCAAATCTTCTGAATTCTAGGACGCATATGGGTTGGTGAGCTTTAAGGAAGAGGCTGTAGACTCACATTATTCCTTTTTTTTTTTTTTTTTGGCTTTTCTGGATAGGGTTTCTCTGTATAAGAGCCTTGGTTTTCCTGGGGCCAAGCTGGCCTTGAACTTAACAAAACATTGCCTGCCTCTTCCTCTTGAATGCTGGTGTTAAATGCAAGTGCCACCACGCCCAACTACATTATTCATACTTTGAAAGAGGAAGGTAGGGTCTGAGAAGGGAAACCGGTCCTACTGTGCCACAGAGGGGCCAGGCAGCAGAACGTTGGGATCTCATTCCAAACAAGGGATAGTGATTCCACGAGGCGCTGCGCAGGCTGAGCTTGAATAACCCAATGGAGGGAAGGCTGCATGGGCTGTTTATAATCCATAGATACAAAGGGAAGATAAACATGCACAGAGCCAGAAGGCAAAGGGACTTCTGTATTCTCACAAGATGTGGGTACCTCCGGAGCGCCGGCAGCTGAACACTCGGCAGTAACAGACGTTTCGACACACTGACTCTGAGATCTGAAACCCAAGCCCCACAGCTCATTAGCAACTTGCTTTGATTCTTTACTTGCTTCTTCTGCAATGCAGAGATATCTTTTTTTTAAGATATGGCGTGTTTGAAAACTGTTAGGGTAGTGCACGATCCTAGCAAAAGCCTGAAACCAGTGTTTGCTGTGACCATCACAGTAGTTTTCCCATCCATAGGAGATACCCCTCGGTGATGCTAGCCACCGCCATAGATCGCTTAGAGTTTGAGGCCAGCCAGGTCTACAACGAGGGTCCACAACAGCTAAGGCTACACAGGAAAACAAAATAAAACAAACAAACAATGAAAAAAATAGAGTTGGAGATATAGTTCAGTTAGTAGAGTGTTTCTTGCCTAGCATAGAGGAGGCCTTGGGTTTAATTTCCAGCATGGAAATTAAGTGGTAGTATTAAGCCAATAATGCCAGCATTCAGGAAGTAGATGCAGGAGGGTCAGGAGTTCAAGGTCATCCTCAGGTTCAAGGTGAGTTAAAGACTAGCCTGAAATGTGAGAGCCTGTCAGAGAGAGGGCAAGGAGAAAGGATGTATTAGGGGATTGAAGGCAAAAGCTGACATATGGAGTGCTTGAGATTTTATAGACTTTTTGTTCATTTGGTGCTTAGCAGGAGGAAGGGACCCAGGGAATTCAGAGAAGATGCTGAAGCAAAGTTCAGAAGTGAACAGCCATGATGCCTTATCTGCCCACAACCTGAACTTGGTTTATGGTTATGGAGTTCAATGAACTTTGCCAATTATAGTTTAACAAATCTCCAGAGTTCTATTTATTGGCATAGCCACACAGTTAAAGGCCTTCATATGGGCACTGGGGCAGACACAGATTTCAATGTGCGAAGGTTTCGCTGGCTAGTGGTTGAATGTGTACATCAATGGACAGTGATACCAACAGAGTACAGGAGGTCTTTGTGTTGTGCTCAGAGTTCTAGGTACACTTCCAGGAGCTGGGGAGTTGGGGAGGTTATCACAAACACGTACAGCCTGAACTTGGCTGAGAGCTCCATCAGAAGTCTGAGGCTCCCCCAGCTGCAGCTCACATCAGAGTTATCTGGATGGCCTGCTGAAAGCCAGGCTGCTGGTCCCAGTGCCCAGGACTGCTCCTGATGCAGTAGTGGGCTAGGATTTACATTTCTAAGTTTCCTGCTGCTAGTGCTGCTCAGACCCGGGGGCCAGATAGAGAACCATTGATGTGAGTCAGAAAGAGCAAGACAGGTGAAGCTTAGGTACAAGGACATCAAGGAGGGGCCTGTGCAACAAGCGCTCAGAGGGTAGGTCGCCTGTAGGCTCTGGGTTTCTGGATAGTGAAGGACTGTGGTGTCAAGTCAGGAAGTTAGGACTTGACTCTGGACCGGAAGCACAGCCAAAGGAGCTTCTTGTGGAAGGAAAAAGGCCAACAGATCGGCAGTTCGGCATGATCCATTTGGAGGGCAGGTGGAGTGGGAAAGGGAAAATGAAGCTGGTCAACTAGCCTGTCAGATCCCACCGCAGTGACCTCTTTGCTATACAGAGGCTCAGAGGTAAGAGGCAGGCAGCATCGCAGGCAAGTGGTGGTTTATACAGAAAGACTGTGGATAGGCTCTCAAGGGGGTGCTAAGATAAATAGTAAGTCCTGGCTGAAACACCCAATGTGCATACAGGCAGCCTGAGATCAAGGATTGCCAGGGCAAAACCCAGAGAAGGTCAGCAAGCAGGCTCCAGTGAGGACAGAGGCTGATCAGATAATTGGGGTGGAGGGGTTCTCTTCTCTTCATGCTACTCCACGTTCCACAAGTTATATTCTGTAGAAACTCATCTCATTCCTTCAGGTCTCCGAAATAGTGTGTGTGTGTGTGTGTGTTTGCCATGGGTGTGAGGTATTAATGCTTGATGTGGCTGTGCAGGCAGTTCGATACTATTATAGCTGTCCCCAAGCTTCTCCTGTCCCACAGGCTACTGAAGATATAAGGATCCCCTTGGAAACAGTCCTAATGACAGAATCATGGAGGGAAGACTTTGTTAGGCCACTAGTTTTACCTTGGGAAGACAGACCAGTCTCCTGGGGAGACGGATGTCACTCTGTATAACAGCTCCTTGGCATAAATTGCAGTAATTCTCACATATTTATAGGGCAAGGGGAGAGAATGTGAAACCAACATCGCAGGAAGACCAGGATCAGTAGAATCAGAGGTAGGACCTCATTTCAAAAACCTAGGAATGGGAGAGAGAAGAGTGACAGCGGGAGGGCCATCAACTTGGAGTCAGAAAAGATGGCATCAAGAGTTTGATCAGCAAACCAAACCAAGCCAAACCAAACCAAAACAACCAAACCAAAAGCTGGGTATGGTGTCACATGCCTATAATCCCAGCATCCTGACAGGCAGAGGCAGGCAGATCACTTTGTAGAGCAGGTTTGAGGTAAACCTGCTCTACAAAGTGAGTCCAGGACACCCACAGCTACACAGAAAAACCCTGTCTCAAAACAAACAAACAAACAAACAAACCGACCAAAAAAAAATTTTCATCAACCATTTGTTGCCCTGTGACATTGCTGTCCCTTCTTTGGGAGACAGTTTCCTCAACCAGTAAGACAGGATGGATAATCCCCGAGCTCTCTCCCAGCTTTGACTTTTCCTTTTAGAGATACTCAGGTGCAACGTTCCCAGGAAGGCGGCCATACTTTCAGAGTTTAAGTGTTTGTATGTGCATGATCATTTTGTTGCATTTTAGCCAGAGTTGTCTATGTTCATGTCTATAATGTCTGCATTTTCTAATTTCTCCAGATTTCCTTGTTTGTATAGATTGACTGTTGCAGAAATAGGGCTCTGTTATTTTAGGCAAATAAGGAGTTCCATGCCAACAGGAATATCCTGTTGACAGGAGCCTCTTTTCACAAGCTGCCAGCTGTTTGAAAACATTTGTGTATTGCCCCATCAGAATGGGTCTTCTGATAAGCAGCTGTTTTTTTTTTTTTTTTTTTTTTTCCTCCTCTTAGCGATATTATTTTCTTGAAGGTAATTATATAGGGCCCTTTGCAAAGTAAATATTGAAGGTGATTATCATGTTAGCTTGGTTCTTCCTCCCCTGTGCTGGTTTTCCAGGGCTAGTATGGCAAAACATTTACAGAATGCCTTAAACAGAAGAGACCATCAACCTGGAGGCTAGAGGATTAAGGGCAAGGTGCCAGTAGAGTTGGTTCCCACTAAAGGCACAGGGGAACCTGTGGCATGCCCCTCCTCCATCTGCATTTTTACTGGTCTTCTTTGGCTTAGGGAATACACACTCATGTCTGCCTTCATCATTACAGGGCCTTCTCCCTAGGTGCCTGTCTTTGCCCAAATTTCTTTATTATACAGACACCAGTCAAAGGGCTAGGGTGGTGAATCAGTGGGTACAGTACTTGCTGTTCAGGCATGCAGCCCTCGGTTTGGATCCCCAAACTCAAAAGCTGGTCACAGTGGCATGTGTCTATAACTCCAACACGGGATGGAAACCACAGGATGCTGGGGGCTGGCTAGCCAGCCAGTTTAACCCAAACTGAGTACCAGATTCAATGAGATACCCTATCTCAAAAAAAAAAAAAAGATGGACAGTGATGGAATAAGACACCTAATATTGACATCTAGTCCCCACACATGAACACATGTTTGAGTGCTCAGACATATGCACACACAAATATACACATACAGGATACCAGTCAAGCCGGGTACAATGGTTCACCCTTGTGACGGTAGCACTTGGTAGGTGGAGACAGGAGGATCCTTCACTGCGTAAAGAGTTTGAAGCCAGCCTAGGCTGCATGAAACCTTTCTCAAAAGACCAAAGATAGCTAGATAGCTAGACAGACAGACAGACAGACATATAGATAGATAGAATATATATTATATATGATCGATAGATGATATATATATAAATATATATTATAGATGATAGATAGATGATAGTTAGATAGATAGATGGTAGATAGATAGACAGATAGATAGATAGATAGATAGATAGACAGAGCACTCATTTTGAGTGAGGAAGCACTCTATTCCAGTACACCTCATTTGATCTAACTGATCACATCTTCACATCTTCAACTTCCCTGCCAAATAAGCCATAACACCTTAAGTACTATCATTAGGACAAATTCAAAGTAAATTTGTTGGGAAGAACACACGACATAATACCTTTCTTTATCAACTTTTCTGTGCAGTGCTTTTCCTGTGCCCCAGGTCATCCTCAGAGTATAGCTGTGGTTGGTTATAGTGACCCAGTCCTTTAATCTATGCACGCTTCTTGTCAGGAGATGAACAGCAACTTTTTTTTTTTTTTTGAGGTGGGACAGCTGGGGAGAAAGAATGGCAGAATGACTGAGCTAGGGGTAGGAGCCCTGGATTGACCGTAAAGACAGACAACGTGATATGAGTGATAGCCCTTAACAGTCAAAATCAAAGAAGGCTGAGGCCTTTCCAGGTTTCTGAGTAGAGAAGACAGCTAGCTAGGGAAAGCTAAACTGTTGGCCCAGTGCCTTTTTGAGCAAGCCTGTGAAAACACAAGCCTTCTGAAGCGGATGGCAGCTCAGGATGAGATGAGTGGCTGGGGTCACGTGTGCTTTTTAGGGCTAGGCAGTTTACCCTGTGTGAAGACGTTCAAGGGATACCTAGAACTGAAATTTCATTCATCTGTTTCATAAACCATTGTTGGGTATCTACTGAGGCAAATGTATTTTGACCACCAAAGGAATGAACCCATGAAAGATAGGTGTGGTGCCCCATACCTGTAGTCCTAGCAATTGGAAGGTGGAAGGAGGTTCAGGAGTTCAAGAGAGCCTCAGTGACCTTGAAGAGAGAGAGAGAGAGGGAGTGAGAGTAGAGAGAGAGAGAGAGAGAGAGTCAGTGTCACATCTTAAGTAGTTATAGCGACACAGGCGTGGCAGGAGGCCAAGTCACAGATTTTCTTCCAACTCGGAGGACAGTGACTATAATGTAGCAGGTGATTGATCTGAAACCCATCCTATGTTCTCACAGTCAAGCTTCCCCCAGACTCACTTCCCATTGGCTGAGGACAGTGAACACACCAAGGCTGCTATGTTACCAGGACACACAGAGCCTCTGTGATAAGCCATATTGGCTTAAGAACCACACTCCCCAAACTGGCTGAGCTTCCTTAGACATGGCATCTTAGTTGAGGATGTGTCCGTCCAGGCTTCCTTCTTTATCTCCTTCACTCACGCCAGACTTGCATACTCCTGAGATGTCTCTTTGGGAACTTTGGTTGTTGTTAACTTTTATTTATTATTATTATTGCTGTTGTCATGTGCATGTATTTATGAATGTGCTTCCATGGCATGCCGTTAGAAGACAACTGTTGGAGTTAGTTCTCTTTCTACCTTTTTGAAGCAGGGACTCTCTTATTGTATCTTCCAAGCTGTGTACTTCAGGCTAGCTGACCCGAAAACTTCCAGGAGAGTCTCCTGTCTCCACCTTGCATCTTACTTTAGGAATGCAAGGATTAGCCCAGTATGGTGGTGCATACCTTAAATTCCAGTACTCAGGAGACAGAGGCAGGTGGGTTTCTCTGAGTTCCAGGACAGCCAAGGCTGCACAGAGAAAAATCTTAAAAACCAAAACCAAACCAATACAAACCCCTAAAACAAACCCCCACAAACAAACAACCAAACAGACAAATAAAAAACAGAATGCAGTGATTAAAAATTCATGCCAATCTCCATCTGGCTGTTTTATGTGGGTTCTGGAGACTGAACTCAGGTTACCAGGCTTGTGTGGCAAGTGCTTTGATCTGCTTTGATCTTGATGGCCTCTTTGGACACTTTATAGATAACTCCAACTCCTTTCCCATCTCTGGAACTCCTCCAGCTTCCTTCAGCTCTTTCTGGTTTGCTCTCAAATGTGTTGATGCACAGAGAGATGGACTGATACAGGAGGTCACCAAGACTTAGTGCTTCCAAACTATGATGGAAGCCACAGGAGCCTGAGGCGGGAAGGACACTTGAGCCCAAGAGTCTGAGACCAGTGTGGGCAATATAAACAAACAAATACATAAACAAACAAACAAACAAACACAAACGTAGCAATAAAGCTTTTTCCTCCTGGAATGTGGTGAAGCTAGAATTGGAAATGTAAAGTCAGTATGGCAGTCTAGACATCCTTGGACATAGGGTAGACTGACAGAATTGGAGATTCTTCGGGCGAAGGAACACCCCCTTATGTCATTCTCATCTAATTACTGCCACACCCCTCTAGGAACAAGGAGCTCCCTCCGTCTCCTTGGCCGTCTAACGGAGCTGCCTCATTAGCTCTCCTTGCACGTCCAGCACCTCACACCTACACCCCCAGTCCTTGTTTTTTTTTTTTTTATTTGGGCTACATCAAGCAGCTAGCTTTGCTCTCCTAATGCCCCATGTACATGCGGATACATCTGTGCTTACCTTGTGCTAAAAGGATGTCCTTTACCAGTGACCAAGATGCCACTTGAATCCCACCTAGGGAGATCTTTTACGACTCTGTTGATACCTGCCTATGAGCAGACACACCCCAGACACCGTTCCTATTGAACAGTGCTCAAAGGAAAAGGTTTATATCGTAACCAGATAAAAATGGCGAAAAGGCACAGGCTGGGAATTTATGCTTCAAAAGACTCAAATGGTCTAAAGCAGCGGTTCTCAACCTTCCTAATACTGCAACCCATTAACACAGTCCCTCATGTTTTGGTGACCCCCAACTATAGAATTATTTTGTTGCTACTTCATCAACTGTAATTTTGCTACTGTTATGAATTGTAATGCAATATCTGTTATGCAGGGTATCTGATATGTGACCCTCACTCCCCATAGGTTGAAAACCACTGGTTTGAAGGATTTTGTTTGTCATTTGACCATGAAAAAACCCACTATTTTCATGTTGAAGATGCTCTCAACACCTCATGCCACGGAGTTTCACAATTCACCAGACAGCCAGGAGTAGACAGGAACCCGTGCTCAGGCTGGACTTATTCATACGCTGTGTTATAGGTAATAGAGAGATAGAAGTACCAGATCTAGTCAACAAGATTTACGTTAAACAACTTTGCCCACACTATATTACCGAGACCCCAATGCCACAGACACCTAGTCTTTCCATCTGGGAATTTTTGTTTGTAGAAACAAAATACGTATCTAGGCACAAGTCAAGACACGGTTATCTGGCTCAGCCAGACAATCAACATGGACAAAAAAAAAAAAAAAAAAAGACATTCACTTCCTGATTTTCAAACCTCAGTTAAAACCCAAAAAGAGATGCTTGAGCTTGTCAAGAACCAGGTTCAAATCCCAACTTGAACATATACCTTTGGCAAGGTATGTAATTGCTTGGGTTCAGTTTTAAGCAGTGATTGTGTTGAGGAGGTGGGTAGCCCATTTGGTAAAGTACTTGCCACACAAGAATGAGGCTCTGAGTTTTATCCTCAGAACCAATGTTAAAAAACAACAGGCACAGGAATATGTGCCCAGTGGCATGACTTTTACAACGTAACTAACCGCTTTCTGATTGATGTGAGGCCTGCTTCACAGAGGGGAATTTCAGGCCTGGTTACTATAATCTTGGTCAAAACCTCATGGCTGGGGAGGCCATAGGCCCTAAGATAGAAGCTGTTATTATCTTGCTGAATGGCCATGGTGCCAACTTGAACTGTAAATATTTATGTTTAAGCCCGTAGACCTGGACTACTCTCAACCTTGGGCAGAGAAGCTTCTTTTCATTGTGGACAGCAGTCAGTGCAGAGCCTCATAACTGGTCAGAGTGGCAAGAGTAAGAGATGAACACTCAGCTCATCTTTATCAATACCTCCCCTTCCCGCTGCCAAGGCTTGGGGAACATTTCGGAAGAGGAGGCGGAAAGAACAGGGGGATGGGGAGGAGGGCTGCGGAGGGCTGTCTTCTGGACATGACATGGCCATTGCACTCAAGAACTCACAGAAGCTGCCGTGACTTGCACAAGATCAAGACAGCCAAAATTCTGGCACAGCTGGGGTGGGAGGGGTGGGGCTTTCTAGTTCTCACCCCTTGCTGAGAGGCTGCTGGTAATTGACAGCTGTTGCTGGAGGGAGACTTATTCTCTTCTGAGGGTGTCCTATTGGTAAAGGTTACCTACACTCATGCATGCACAAGCAGCACTGACTAGACTTAGTGGGTTATAAAACAAAAAACCAAAAAAACAAAAAAAAAAAAAAAAGGAAAGAAATACAAAACATGAAGTTGTAAACATGAGGAGAGACGGGGGAGTTGGAGAAGGAAAATGGGCCATGGATATCGCCACATTTCATTGTATATATGTATAAAATTCTCAAGAATGAATAAAAATATAATACTTTAAAAGTTTTTTCATTTTTAGTTCATGTATACAAGTGTTTTACCTTCATTATGTCTGTGCATCACATTCAAGCGGTGCCTGCAGAGGCCAGGAGAAGGAGTTGGCTCTCCCAGAACTGGAGTTACTGACAGTTAACCACCATTTGGGTACAGAGAAGTAAACTCAGGACCTCTGGAAGAGTAGTCAGTGTTCTTAACTGCAGAACCGTATGTCTGGCCCCAGTAATAACTAAAACAACGAGACATGTTTGATGGCATGTGATTATGATCTCAGTACTAGGGAGACAGAGGCAGGTAGCTCTCTGGGGCTTGCTGGGCAGCCACTCTAACCTAATCGGTGATCCCTGCGTCCCCCTGAGGCCTGTCTCACAAAGAATGCCTCCTGAAGAATGACACTCAAGGTTCATCTCTGGCCTCGACCATGTGTATATGTGTGCTCGAGCACTTGTACACACATGAATATATGTACATGTCACACACACATGCCTACAGGTGTGGATGTTCTAACAGCCAGAAATTACTGCAGGTCTTCTGTGGACAGCCTTGGGTTAAGCCTTGAATATCTATCGCATCATGTAAACCTTACTCAGGGGAAGATGCTATTCCAAAGTTCAAATAGATATAGTTCATAGATCCTTTTGTACATTCTACCTGGACCCAAGGCTTGACAGTTGAGCTAGGGTGGCTAGCCAGTGAGGCCCCACTATCTTTTTGTTTCTGCCTCTCCAACACTGGGATTACAAGTACATACCACCACACTCAGCTTTTTAACAAAGGTGCCGGGGATTGAACTTAGGTCCTGACGCTATTGACAGCTATCTCTCCAGCTCTTTCTTCGTATTTTTCAGCAGCTTGACCACTGCGCAGAGTATGGAGGGAATGAGGTTCTGAGAAGGCTCTGAGAAGATTGAGAATGCTCCACTAGTAAAGGGAGCCCGCACTGTAGCTGATCTGGAATAATGACATCATATTTTCATGCAGATTATACATAGGGTGATTAATGTAGTCTTATTTCAATAGTTTTGTCTCTAAACAGCCTACTTCTCATATGTCTTGTTTGAGCTTGTCTCCCCAGGGCTCGGTAGCTGCCTCAGGCTTCTACATCATGCAGTGTGTCACTGAATGCTGGTCTTCGGTGGTTTGTATAGAGTAGTTTTTCTATAAGTGGGCTGTTCCTGTTCAGATAGACATCTTGTGTTGCTAAGGCCTAGTCCAGGGGAGCTACTCAGCAAAGTGCTGCCTCATGTCCCCAAACAGGAAATTCTTCCTGGATTTGAACCCTGCATCTTTCGCCTCTCAGGCTCTGCTCTCTGAGACCTGCGGAGTCCCAACACCCTCTCTGGGCTGCTTTTGTGTGTGTCATCTCTCAAAGCATCTCAGGAAGGCCCCAAAGACACATTCTCCAGTCAGGGCGTGTGCGTGTGCACGTATGTGTAGAGACATAGCATGCAATCTGGTTATTCTGGTTACACAGCATCGCACTGGAAACCCCAGAGCATCAGGCTGTCCTCATTTAGTTTAAAAACAACAGTCTCTTCCCCCCGCTCCAGAAGCACCTGATGCCTCCCAAAAGTTCCACAGTCACTCACGTGGGTGACACTCCCGGCTGCCTTGGGAACACTGCAGACACCGCACCCCCTTCCTGCTCTTATAGGCGGGGAAACTGACACCAAATGGCCACACAGATCTGGCCAAATTCAAACTAGATTCAGGTCTCTTAGGCCAAAAGACAGAGACTTGCTGGCACCTAGCAGCAGGCTGGTGCACAGGACTGAGCGGGGCTCGAAGTCTGTCCAGGGGAGGCAAAGGAGAATGGTTCTCGTGCCTGCCCTGGCCTGCTCTGCAGACTTCATACTGGTCAGAAGCGCATGCTCCAGGATGGCCTGAGCTGGAAATGAGACATGGTCACGAAAACTTCTGCATTGTCTGTCTTTTAGACAAGGACAGCTCCTCAGACCCCTACTCTGGCTATCCTGCTGGGCAGTTTCACTTCAGGGCTTCTTTATCTCGGTGTACTGCCTCCAGAGAAACTCATGGAGAAGATATGTGGTCTAGCCTGGACTAGAAGTGTGTGTGGAGGTGAAAGCAGCTTTGGGAGCCAGGAATGTCTGAGCTGGATCTTCAAGTGGACATTAGCTGGGTAAGGAGTCCAGCGAATGAGGGGACAGAGGCCAGCAGCGAGGCTGGCATGAAGCCAGGGAAGGAGAGTAAGCAAAGGCACATTTCACGTGCGAGCACACTACCTTCCTTCCTGCTTTTTATTACGTATGACCACCACCCACAGGACATTAACGTAATATTTTATTGGACTGTTTTTTTTTTTAAAGGCAAATGCATTCTTTTTTTCATCCCCATTTGAAAAGTAGGTCATTTCGTTGTACTTTGATTTCAGAGGTGAAGGTACCAAAGTGAAGAGGTCGATGATGATGTTGTACGGGCAGTGTGATCTTTGGCACGTCTCTGCGTGTTTCAAACTTCAGGCTCATCATCTAGGAAGATACTGTACAGACTGGCCAGGCCCACTGGGGACAAGATAGGATATCATCCCTTCAGGTTATTTCTAAAACCACCTTTGATAGTCAGCAGAAGAATCTACCTTACATCTTCCTCAGCACGATTTAAAAACCCCTTAGCCTTTTTTTTTTTTTTAATTATTACACTTTTAAAGGGACACGCTATACTACGGGCTTGCTGGCTACTTGCCTTTTTTCCTCACACAATTTAAATAAGGACCTTAGAATTCAAATGAGAAACAGTCCTCTCTTCTCCCTGAAAGTTCACCTGGTGTACCCGGGGAGCAGTGCACCTCAGATGGGAGTCAGCGAACAAAGGCTTGACTATGAGGAGGAGGCTGGGGCGGGGAGGTGGGTAGGCAGCTCACAGCCAGTGTGAGACAGTGCTGCCGGGGAGAGATGGAGGGTGGACAGGGCCTGAACTTGAAAGGGCTTGCATGCGGGCTTAGCTGGGCTGGGATCGTTGTGAAGATGGGAACCGAAAAGCACAAAGAGGCTGTGCTATGAGCAAGGCAAGAGAGATTCAAAGTCTCCCGTGGCTCATATCATCCTTTTGGGGTCTCACATCCTTTTGAGGTAACCACAAGGGGATTGGGGTGCGGTTCAGTGGTGGAGTGTTTGCCTAGCATCTACAAGAGAGCAGGCTAAATTAAAAAGGACAATTAAAACTTCAGATAATTTAAAATCTTAAGATAATTTTAAGTTAAAAAAGTAAAACTGAGAGTGTATCTCAGTTGATACTTGTCTGCTATCGACAATGCCCTGATTCACATAAAATTAGGTGGCTCATACCCATAGTCCCTTCACTCAGGAGGCAGAGGCAGAAAGATCAGAAAATTCAAGTTCATCTTAGGTTATATTCAAAATTTGAAGCCAGCCTTGGCTGCATTGTGGGACTCTGTCTCAAAATTAAAAATAACAGTTTAAAATAAAAAAAAAATAAAAGTAACTGTAAATCTTGATTTTTGCGAAAACTTGGACAGGCAGATCTCCAATGTACGTTAGAAAACTGTATAACTAAGCATTCTTTGGGTAAGTTGAGTATCATTTCTCACCTCTAGCATTCTGCCTGTAAGCTGATGGCTTGCCAAGTCACCTGTGGAAGGACTGGAAGGTCACAGGTGTCCTTGTCTACTTCCCTTTACGGCAGGGCTGCTCCACTTCAGTATTGTTGGTGTCTATGGCTGGCTAGCTCTTCGCTGTGGTAAGATGTTCAGTGATGTTATTGCTTTCGAAATGTTTTCCACAGCCCAGTATGTTTAGCACTTTGGCCGCAGCTAGTGTTTTGGAGAGGTTGTGGAGTGTTTAGGAGGTGGGGCTAGCTGGATAGAGCAGGTCATCAGGGATGCACCTTCAAGGCTTACAGACTGCCTGCCTCTTCCTGAGCTCTCTGCTTCCCAGGCCACTGAATGGTCCAGGGTTTCTACCACAGGCATCCAGAACTCTGTTGTGACAGTTACTATTGTCAGCTTAACAAAATCCAGAAGTATCTGGGACAAAGCCCTGGGCAAGTCTGCCAGGGGGTTTCCAAGATTAGGTTAGTTGAGGCAGGTCTTTCCTAACTGTGTATGGTACCATTTGGTGGGCTGGGGTCACAGACTGAGGGAAAAAGATAAACCCAGGGGATGGAGAGATGGCTCCGCAGTTAAGAGTGCAGACTGCTGTTCTCCCAGAGAAACAGCTCACAATTGCCTGCAACTCCCGCTACAAGGGAGCTGACATCCCTTCTGGCCTCCCTGGGCATTGTCACATGCATAGACACACACACACACACACACACACACACACACACACACACATGCATACCTATAATTAAATGACTCTTTTAAAACAACAGCAACAACAAAAAGGAAACAGCAGAGTCTCAGCATTCACCTCTCCCTGCTTCTTGACGGTAGACTCATGTGACCAGCCCCTCCATCCTCCTGCCACCATCCATCTCTTACTGTGATGGTCTGTACCACCAGACTGGGAGCTATAGCAACACTTCTTTCCTTGAATCACTTTTGTTGGCTATTTTGTTACTCAATGAGCAAAGTAATTAATGTACCTGCTGCGCCATCTCTGTCATAAAGGCATACCTTCTTAGACCGTGAGCCACAGAAGTGTCGCCTCCCTTAAGTCTTCCTGTTGATCTTCTGTCACAGCGATGAGGAGAGTCACTGACCCAGATAGTACCTCTCAGTTATGACGAGCACAAATATCTCAGGTAGTGACAAATAAATGTCCCCAGGAGGAAGAGAAGGTGACCTAGACTTGTCTTTGTAGAGGGAGAGTAGGTTCTGGTGGCCTCAGCAGTTCTGGCTGGATGCATAGAAAGAGATAACTGCCTGGAGAGAGCCCGACGCTTCCTGAATTCCAGAGCCTAGGAGGAAAAGGAGCGGGCAACCAAGGAGCTTTGTCATTGTTATTGTTACTGTCAGGGTCACTTGCTGGTTCCCTAATACTCATTGATTATTGATTCACTTCACTGTATCCAGGGACGAATACCACACAGAAGGTCACATGCTCCCAGCACTCACAGGCATGACTTAATGCTTCCTTGCTTGGGCCTGTCTTCCACAAGAAGGCAGCCAAGAGGAGGAGAAAAGACCTTTGTTTTAGTCATGGAACAACTATGGGAATACTCAGGACGACTGGCCAGCATGGCGGCAGATTCACACACAGTTTCCATGTATTAGAACCTGGCCAACCTGTTCCTTTGACTCATAAAAATAATTATAGTAAAGCACTACTAAGCACCTACTGTGTACCATTGCACACACTTAACTAACGCTTACAACAATCCATTATTCCCTTTTATTACACAAGGAACTTGAGGCGCTGTGAGGCTGGGCGACTTTCACAACACCATATAGCCATTAAGTGGAAGGTGGCTGTCACGGTGTCGATGGCAGACATGAGTTCAGGTCTGCTGAACTCCACGTCCTTTGTTATTTTTCTTGTGTCAGACTGTGGATTCATCTTCTTGGCGGTGCTGTGCGAAGAGCAAAGCTGACACAGCGCTAGCACCTTGAAGAGCCAAGTCACTGGCTCCTTTAACTGTTGAGTGTGGGAGCGTAAGCCACATACACATAAAACCGGAGAATGCTACCTTTGATGGTCTCAGCCTTGTAAAATAGAGCCTTAGATACAGAAAACCCCCACGCTCATAGCTTACTTCTGTGTCCATCAAGAGCTGCCGGTCACCACAGAAGCCCCATCCTAGTCATAGGCCCAGTGCTCCAGGAGGAGCTTACCACCATGCTCACACTCATTCTTCATTCTTTCTTTTGTTGTCAGGGGCTTCAGCTCAGGTTGGTCTTGAACTCTGTGCGTTACTAACGATGACCTTGAACTTCTGCTCCTTCCACCCTCTCCCTGCCCCTGTGCTGAGACTACAGACGTGCTATCACACTGGGCATAAACCTTCTGCATGTTAGCTGAGAACTCCATCATGTAAGCCACAGCTCCAGTCTCCCCCCCCCCCTTCTTTCTTTTGGAGATAGAGTCTCATTTAGCTCAAGCTGGTGTCAAACTTCTTACGTAGCCGAGGATGATCTTGAACTTCTGATTGTCTTGCGTCCACTCCCCAGTGCTGAGATTACTGGCAGGTAGCTCCCCATTTGGTTGATGCAGCGCTGGGCACCACACCCTGGGCCTGTACACACTAAGCAAGCACTTTTCCTGCTCAGCTTCAGGCCCAGCCCTTGCATCTATCATCCAAGTAGGTTTACATAAACTTACTAATGGTTATTTTGGAAACTTGGTAAACCCCCTAAGTCTGTTTTCCCTAGAGGTCTCCCTTCACCTTTATCATTTCCATATTGTTTCTGACTTACTTTGGTTGTCTGTATCTAGTGCAGATCACATGACGTTTTGATATGCACTTACACAGTCAAAGGATTCTACCATCAGGCAGAATGTTCCAAGGTCATCTTCTCTAGCTATCCTTTTTGTATGTGGTAAGAGAAGTTCAAATACACTCCCTTGGAAGATTTTCAGTATTTCGTCCAAATGCCATTAACTCTGACTTCCGACTGTGCTAGAATTCTTTTTAACTTCAAGTTGGTGAATTTTAATGTACTCTAATTTCACCTTTCCCAGAAGTACTGCTTTACTTTCTGTTTCTATGTTTTTGACTTTTTCAGGAAAGATCCTCCGTGTGAGATCATGTGATCTTTGCCTTTTTGTACCTGGCTTATTTCACTCGGGTGGCCTCAAGGCTCAGCCATGCAGTGATTCCCCTCAGGGCACGTACCCAAAGAACATGAATTCAGCTCCTCAAGGCGCTGCGTAAGCTCCTGCATTTATTATTCTACATTCTTCCCCATACTAAGATCTAGAAGCACCTACATGTGTGGTGCTCTATGAATGGACTAAAAAAAAAAAGTTTGTACTGTTGGGTGTGGTGGTATAAACCTTTTCTCCCAGTACTTGGGAGGCAGAGGCAAGTAGATCTCTGTGAATTTGAGGCCAGCCTGGTTTATATAGAGAGTTCCAGGCCAGCCAGGGATACATAGAGAGACCCTGTTTCAAAAAACAAAATCCAAAAAATTGAATCAAAGGAAGGAAGAAAGAAAGAAAGGAAAAAAAAAAAAGGAAGGAAGGAAGAAAGGAAGGAAGGAAGGAGGAAATAAAGAAGGAAATCGCATACAGGGTTGACCCCATATGCTATGCACACTTGGCATACACCCGTCTGTCATTAAATAAGTAAGTACAATTATATATTATTATTATATATATAATATATTTTATGTATAATAATATATATGTAAATTATTTCCAGTAGTAGGAAGATAGCTCCGTTGGGCAAGTGCTTGCCTTGCAAGCACAAGGTCCTAAGTTCGATCCCCAGTTGGCAGTTGTATGTGCTTCTACTCCAGGTGCTGCAGAAGGGGAGACAGACAGTCACTGTGGTTTGTTGGCCTCTCAGCCTAGCTACTTGCTGAGTATCTAAAAAACAAACAAACAAAAGAAAGGAAGAGAAAGAGAAAGAGAAAAAAATTACACGTGACAGAATGTCGATCCATTTGGAAGCCCTGTCATTTGTGTCAGTGTGGATGCATCTGGAAACCTCATCCACACACTTTTACGTTTTTAACTTCTGCGGGATGATCTTGTAAAAACCCTTACAAGGAGACCTACCTGTCTTCATCTGTCGGTTGGCTTCCCAGTTGTGCCGCGCCTTCCTACATCTGGATTTGCAGGGGAAGAATAAGCCGTTCGATACGAGAGCTTAATTTCTGAGTGGGTGCCTACAGATTTCCCTACTTGCCTCATCTCCAGTTCTTCTACTGTGCCCTCAGCATCTGCTCTGCCCATTAGACGGCCGGCTTCATCCTCTCCTCTGTTCTCTGTCTCTCCCATCGCTCATCTCCCTTTTTTCGATGGCGCTGCTGTGGTTTGGATTTCATCTTCTTTTCAGAGTCAGTTTCGGGAAAGCGATTTTTATACTCACTCGCTCGATTTCCTCTCTCTTCTTCTCTGCCGGCTTCCGGAAAGCAGCCTTGGACCTTAGCCTTCATGCAGCCTCTGCGTGCTAGGCTCCGACATGCACTGGCTGTGGAGACCCTCAGCAGCTGGGGGGTAGCTTCTCACACAGGTCCCCACGTCACTCCAGCCGTGCTGGTACGTTTATATAGAGGTGCATGTGTGCATGGCATTTGTGCATCTTGATTCAGCCCCCGGCTTGTTATATAATACTTCTTCCCTCCTTTCAGCACTCTTTTATTTATTTATTTATTTTTAAATTGCTGGTTGATGGTGGCACAGGTTTTTTTTTTTTTTTTTGTCTTTTTGAGACAGGGTTTCTCTGTGTAGCCCTAGGTATCCTGAAACTGTCAGGACACTGTTGGACTCACTCTCTAGACCAGACCAGGATAGCCTTGAACTCAGAAATCACCAGTCTCTGAGCTTAAAGACATGCACCACCAACAGCAGCCTTAAACATAATTCTTAAAAAAAAACCCAAAAGAATGGTTAAGGACCAAAACAAAACTATATACACCTTATTGATATATTACACCTTATTGATCTTTAAAAAATTGATTTATTCTAAGTAAATTTTATAGAAACAGAAAGAAAGGAGCTCTCTTCAAACAGGCTTTTTACACAAATTTCCTTCTTGCTTAAGGTTTGAAAAATATTTCTTGATAATAGACTTTTATGGTTTTTCCTTTGAAAATGGCTACTGTCATCTTCATAGAACATACAGAAGCTTAGAGAATGACCAAGGATACATAAGCACCCTTCAGGCACAAGTCCTTAAAAATTTGCTTAACTCTCTTTTTTAAAAATAGATTTGTCAGGCATACTCCTTTCATTCCAGTATTTGTGTGGCAGAGGCAGGTGGATCTCTGTGAGTCCAAGTCCAGCCTGGTCTACGTAACAAGTTCCAGCCAGCCAGGGGTAGCTATTGAAGCCTGGTTTAAAAACAAACAAACAACAACAAAGCAAGCAAGAAAAAACGGTATACATCCTGACTTCCACATGCATCCTTGCCGTTAAATAAAGAAATGTAATTAAATCTATGTATACACATATTTACATTTCTAGAATTAGGCAGATAACTCACTTCTTCAAGTTCCCATCACGCAAGCACAAGGATGGGAGTTCAATATTCAACTGGGTGTGGTGGTGTCCACATATAAACCTAGCTCTGGGGAACTAATTAATAAAAAAGAAAAGAAAAGAAAAGAGAAAAGAGAAAAGAAAAGAAGAGATCTGCTGTTCACTGTGAGGCCTGAAGACTGCATCTGAACTTCACTCTGTCCTTGTTTTCCTAACATGCCCTTGTAATGTGTGTGGGATATGGGTATAATAGTTCATGTATATAATTAATGAACATCCCTATGGGCATACAATACATGCCTTGCATACACACACCTCACTGTTTACAAATGCATGTACAACACACAGTATGAATACAAATATGGGCATTTAATGATGAGGTGCTAACGTTTTCCCCTGGCTGGGGAGCAGTGAGCTAAAGGAGATGTCTGCTTTGAGCCGCAGTCATCCCGGTGTGGGCCTTGTTGTCAGGGTATTGTCTGTGCAGCCTGCTTCCTTGATGAGATACTCAGCAGTGCTGGAGCCCGAAGGGGTAACCTGTGCACAAACAAGCAACCAGAGATACTTGCTGTACAAGCCTGATGGCCTCAGTGTGACCCCCGGAAGCCGCATAGAGAGCCAGGTGTCGCAGCACACATCTGCAGTCCCAGAAAGCCTTAGGCAGCAGCCCCCTTCTCCCACCATGTTTGAGGCAAGGCCTCCACTGTGTATGCCCGACTAAGCAGGAAGGTTCCCAGGTCTCAGGATTCTTCTGTATCCATTTCCTATGTTGCTGTCAGAGCAAAGGGATCACAGCCTCTTGTTACCATGTGGCTTTGATGTGGGTTTCAGGGATCCAAACTCATGTTTACAAGGCCAGCCCTTTACCTGCCAAGCACTTTATCTCTCCAACCCAAGAAATGGTCTCTCCTTAGCCATCCAGAGAAGCTAGGAGAGAGAATAATGTGGGCTGTAGTAGTGGAATCCCAAGGGCAGAGATGAGCTAGAAAGAGGTGCATCTAATAAACACCAGTGTTCTACCTTGCTTTAAAATCACACGTTGCTAATAAATATCTGGGTATTTCCTTTTAACTTTGCAGTTACAATGGAAGCTCACAAAGCCAGTTCTGTGGCTGAAATGGACTCCATCTTAATCCTTCTACAATGATGTTATTATTTTTACAGCTGTTTCTACAGCTCCAGACATGATTTATACGCAAGGTCTGACTAACTCTCTCTTTCTCTCTCTCTCTATCTCATGTAGATATGTACTGTGCCCTGGAAACTGTGAATTCACACAGGGTAGGCCCCCCTGTGTTGGCACATGGGGAATTGGAGGAGCAGTGCCTAAGGTTTGGAGACAGGTGTCCTGGACTGAACCTAGGCTCCGACATACACAATGTCAGTAGGTTGAGCAAGCTAGAGGTATATCAAGTCAAACTGTACAACTTTTCACGGCCCAAAGAGAAGACATTGTGTAAGGGCTGCTGAGGTGACTGGCTGGGGTAGGGTCTGCATTCTCCTCAGCCCTGATATTCTGTACTGGAAACCTTTACTCCAGAGCCTCAGCTCTTCACTCACAGAGTTCCTGTTAGTGAAGAGTTACAAAGGAAGTTTCAAGCTCCTTGTCCTCCCTGTTACTTCATCATTATTTGGAAATAACTCCAAACTTCCAAAAAGTTGAAAAAGTAAAGCTAGGCATAGCTAGAAGGCTTATGATTCCAAGACGTTGGCTGTGGAGGCAAAAGAATACTAGCTTTTCTGAAATGGCCAGGGAATTTGAGCCAGTTAGTAATAATAATAAAATAATAAAAATAATGGTATTTATAAAATGCTTGCCAAGAGGCAGACACAGTTAAAATCCCCTAGACACAACCCCATTTCATTCTTACTTTTAACAAGATTTACTGTGTGCCCATTTTATAGATGATGAAACAAAGGCTTAGCTGGATTAAGGAAGCTGCCTAAAGTTCCACCTTAGAAAGTAGCTGTATGGGCACATAAGTGCAATCTTTCTAACCGCAGCACCGTGTGCCTCTGGGGACCAGGGACTAGGAGCTGAAGGGGTTCAGTGCGGCTTCTCAAACATGCCGTAAAAACTAATATTCACAGTAACCATATATGAACTTGAGTAGAGCTCAGGGGTGTAGCATTTATTTAGTACGTGCATGGCTTTTGGTTTGAGGGGCATGCGCACACGGGCACACACACACACACACACACACACGCACACACACACACGCACAAGGATACACACACAAACATAAAAACATAACAGTCAGGTATATGGAGGCACTTCCCACCAGTTATTTCCTTTCGTCTCTCTAATTTTTGTCACATCCAGTTTTAGTTGGTTCACAGTGGGTAAGTGAATTCTGTAAGGTCCTATGGCAATTATACGATCGATAGGAGAGTTATCCCAATTCTGCCATTTTCTGTCCACCCACCCAAGCAAGAACATGGTGTGTGATCAGTTATGGAATGCTATACTTAATGTCAATCCTCAAGTCTTCAAAAAAATTACAAATAAGAATACTTCAATTTTTTATTTATTATTTATTATTATTATCCTCATTATTATTATTTTTTGCACAGTAGCTCAGGTAGACCAGGCTGCCTTAAATTCATTGCATAGCCAAAGATGGGCTTATACTTCTGATTCTCCTTCTTTTACCTCCCACGTGTTAGGGCTACAAAGCACGTGTCATAGTGTCTGGCCAAACTTTGTGAGGCCAGCATTGCTATCTTACAAATACCAAAGATGTTTCAAAACAGAAAATTACAGACCAATATCTTTAATGAACATTTGCAAAAATCAGGGGGCTGGAGAGATGGCTTGGCTTGGTGGCTAAGAATGCTTGCTATGCATACAGGAGAGCCAGAGTTTGGGTCCCTGCACCAATACACCAAATCAGGCATGCTGCTGGGGAGCGGGCACAGAGACTGGAAGGTCCCAGGAACTTGCTGACTACCAGCCTACCTGAACATGGGTGTGTGCCGGATCCTCACCAAAGGATTAGTAAACTGTTTAGCCGCAGTAACTTGGGATCCCAGAACCTTGAAGGCAGAAGCAGGAAGATGACTGCCCTGCCTCAAAAAGTCAAAAAACAATAGCAAACCAAATTCAACAGCATATTAAAAGGACCATACATTACAATTACCTGGAATTTATCCAAAGATACAATGATAGTTTAACATAAGAAAAAAAAAAGTCTGTGATACATGGTGATGGTTAATTTTCATTATCAACTTGACTGAATTACCAAGGAGCTGAACTTTGGGGACAGATTACCGGGGGCCTGGTGAGAACAGGAATTCTAAAAGGCAAATATGTCTAGAATATATGGTGCAAAGCCATTTTTGTTGGTTATGAATGAGGTCTCCAAACCAAAGAGAGAACACAGCTCTTCTTAAAATTGAAGGTGTTTATGTCCTCTGAACCTGAATTTTACTAGGGCAAGAGATAAGCTTATGAGTTTAAACCAAATAACAAGCAAATAAAAACAAACAAAAACAAACAAACCAAACTGAACAACACAGTGACTCTTGGAGGTAAACCAAACAAAACCAGACTAATCTGGGGAAAGTTAACTTGGGCCCACGGAAACAGTGTCATGGCTCATGCCAAACTCCACAGCAACCTTCTTGCAAAGAGTGTTGGACCATGTGATGCTGCCTCCTTCCCAGATTTAACCTAATGAAAAGTAAATAAATACAGGTGAATTTGATAAAAAAGGAAATATTGTTAGCCGTGCCTGTGGAGGTATTTCTAGAAAAAAACTTAACTGAGGAGGAAAGAACCATTTTAAATGTGGGAGGCCTGAGGCCTGGGGTTCTGGACTAGGTAGGAATGAGGAAGCAAGCTGAGCATCAGCAGTCATCGATGTTTCTTGACTGGACATGTAATGTGATTAGTCAACTCCCGCTCCCGCAGCCCCGCCCTTCCTGAGACCATAGACTGCATGTCAGAGCTAAAATAAACCTTTCTCTCTTAAATTGCTTCTTGTCAGGTATTTGGTCACACATTCACAAGACAAAGGCTAGGAAGTATGTGATAATCTCAACCCAAACAGAAACAGCACCGGACAAAATCGAATACCCCTTTCAGATAAACAACATCAAACATAAATACACTGAACAAAATACAGGTCATATGACAAGCCCATAGCTAACCTACTCAGTGGTGAGGAAAATTATTTTCTTTTCTAACAGAAACAAGACAAGAATGGACACTCCCAACAATACTTATGGGAGTTCTAGCCAGACTAAATAGGCAAGAAAAAGAAATTAAAAACACCCAGTCTAGAAAGGAAGAAGTTAAATTATCTCTGCTAGCAGATGATATGAAATTTTTTTTTTTTTTGAGACAGGGTCTCTTGTAATCCCAGCATGGCCTCAACCTCGCTTTGCAGCTCCACTTTCTGAGTACTGGAGTTACAGACATGTGTTAGCATGCACAGTTCATGTGACACTGGGAATTTGACAGAGAAACTTGTGTATGCATTGTAGCAGCTGACCTATATCTCCAGCCCCAGATGATATGACTTTATACAAGATATGGCTTTTTGTAAGCCCTAAAGACACTTCCAAAAAGTCTGACAAGTGAATTTAATAAACTTAAAAGACAGAAAACACACACACACACACACACACACACACACACACACACAAATGCTCAACGTCTTTAGTCATCAAGGAAATGCAAATCAAAACGACCCTGAAATTTCATGTTACACTCATCAGAATGGCTAAGATCAAAAACTCAAGTAACAATACATGCTAGAGAGGATGTGGAGAAAGGGAAACCCTTCTTCATTGCTGGTGCGAATGTAAACTTGTACATTCACTTTGGAAATCAATCTGGTGCTTTCTCAGAAAATTAGGACTAGTGCTTCCTCAAGATCCAGCTATACCACTCCTAGGCATATATCCAAAATATGCTCAAGTACACAACAAGGACATTTGCTCAATCATGTTTGTACCAGCTTTATTCATAATAGCCAGAACCTGGGAAAACCCAGATGCCTCTCAACTGAGGAATGGATACAGAAATTGTGGTACCTTTACACAATGAAATACTACTCAACAATTAAAAACAAGGAAATCATGAAATTTGCAGGCAAATGGTAGGAACTAGAAAAGATCATCCTGAGTGAGGTAACCCAGAAGCAGAAAGACATACATGGTATATACTCACTTATAAGTAGACATTAGACATATAATACAGGATAAACATACTAAAATCTGTATACCTAAAGAAGCTAAGCAAGAAGAAGGACCCTTGGTAAGATGATCAGTCCTCACTCAGAAAGGCAAATGGGATGGACAAAGGGAAGAGGGCAAGAACTTTCTACAGAGGACCTCTGAAAGACTCTACCTACCAGGGTATCAAAGCAGATGCTGAGACTCATAGCCAAACTTTGGGCAGAGTGCAGGGAATCTTATGAAAGAAGAGGAGATAGAAAGACCTGGAGGAGACAGGAGCTCCACAAGGAGAGCAACAGAACCAAAAAATCTGGGCAAAGGGGTATTTTTGAGACTGATACTCTGGGCTTGATTTCCAGTGCCATATAAACTGGGCCTGGTGGCACATACCTGTAATTCCTTCTCTTGAGAGACAGATGCAGAGTTCAAGGTTCATTCTTGGCTACGTAGCAAGTTTCAGGTCAGCCTGGAAAACAGCATACCCTGTCTCAAAACAAAGACAAACACACCCCTACACACACACACACACCAAAAATAAAAAAGGAAGAAAAAAACCTTTTCTTTTCTACCACTTAGCACTTCTTAATGTGACAAGTAGAACCAAAATGCCCCCCACTCAAGGGTGAAAAGCCTTCTCATTTTTAGTTTGGCTTCTAAGAACGGCCATCACCCAGTAGTAACTTATTTTTGCTTCCTGTGAGTCAGAGAAGAAAAAGCCCTGTCTCCAAGCTACTAGGACAACTTTTAAACAAGTGGCCCATAATGAATAGTTTTGGTAAAGGAACAGTGGTTGCTTACTTTGTTATAACATGTGCACACTCTCTAATTTGTTCAGTCCTCCATGTTAATAAAGCACATGTCCTATCATTTTTAAAGAGTTATGAAGAATGCTTGCTCATATGGGCAGCAAACCACCCCACAGAAGAGCCTGGGAGAGCAGAATCACTGTGTAGCAGCGTGGAGATGAGGCAGGATGTGAGTGATGCTGTGAACAGCAGCGCTGTGTCCAAAGCCTTAGATCTTTTCTGAGGTTCTTCCAGAGCGTGCTGAGTGGATAAGGTCTACTTGGAAATACTTTGTTGACTGCTAAGGCCAGGAGAAAAACTAGACATCATTTTTAAATGAGATTCTTAGTGTTTTTTTGTTTCTTTGCTGTTTCCATTTGAAGAATGCTCCTGTGTGTGTGTGTGTGTGTGTGTGTGTGTGTGTGTGTGTGTGTGATGGAGGTGTTAGTCCTTTCCTTCCAGTTTGTTTTGAGATAAAGGTCTCTATTGTCCAAAGCTGGGGCCTTTAGGGCAGCTGGCCTTTGAGCTTCTGGGAATGCCTCTACCTCTGAGCCCCTTGCTTTGTAGAAGCCCTGGGACTGCAGACTGATCCTGGCTCTATGTTTTGCAGGTACAAGCACAGGCTCTCCTTGCACAGCCAGTGCTGTGCCATCAAGCCATCTCCCCAGTCCCCAGAGATTGATATTTTCAAGAGCTAGAGAAGTCAGGGGCTTCCCCTTCACTAGCACCTTATCACACCTCCACAAAACATGTCGTCTTTGGATTTCTCCCTCTCTAAAGAAAGGCTATCGTTACGTCACTGCTCATATACTTCCTAGTTATTATTATTATTATATTTTTAGTCTGAGGCTACGTCTTGGCTACACAGCCCAGGATGACCTCTACCTTTCAGTTCTCTTGCTTCAGTCTCCTGACTCCCTGGAGAAAAGCATGGGCTACCCTACTCAAGAGGACTAATTACAAATAACACTGTGCCTATGTCCCTCTCACCATATCCTTCATTCCTGCACAAGGGCTCAAGAACACTCAAAACAACAGAACCTACTCCCCCCCCAAAAAAAAAATTAGCCCGATGAGGTGGTACCTGCCTGCAATCCCACAATTTGGGAGGTGTGGGTAGGACAAGAGTCAAAGGCTGGTCAGGACTACGTAAGACCCATTCAAAAAACAAGGAAAAAAAAACCCCACAAAAAACCAAAACACCCATGATAGATTTTCATGCTGACTTTTGAAGTACAATCCTCAGAACAGTATTGAAAGAAATTATTTCTAGGCAGAGTCATCACCCCTCTCTTGGCAAAGACCAACCTTTAGCAAGAGGGCACAAACAGCAGGTCTGGAGAGGTATCCTTTGCCAAGGCCAAAGTCTGGGAAAGGGTGTGAGGAGAAGCTCTCCCCAGCCCCAGTTCACCAAATCCCCCCTGGGCTTCTGCTTCCTGAGACAAATACAAAGAATTAGGAGAGTATCTGCCTGACACTGCTCCACCCGGGCAGGAATTAAGAGGTCCTAACTGTACTGGGTCCAATGAACTGACCCGATAAAGACCGCAAGGAATCCGTAGGTCTGTGTACTTTCCAACCTACGACTTACAAAAAGGACGGGAGATGTGTGTGAAGTGTTAAGGGGAGAGGAGATGTCATGACCCCAGCAGTCAAAGCTTCCTACATGGGC
Source organism: Meriones unguiculatus (assembly GCF_030254825.1). Taxonomy (NCBI): domain Eukaryota; kingdom Metazoa; phylum Chordata; class Mammalia; order Rodentia; family Muridae; genus Meriones; species Meriones unguiculatus. The sequence continues at coordinate 45,663,947 of NC_083351.1, forward strand.
TGAGGAGTGTTTTTTTGTGGACAGAAATGCTTTCTGCCATTTTAAGCACCTGAGAGCACAAGTTGTCCTGCGATTTCTACACACATACACACAAACACAATAAATAAATGTACTCTGACCTCCATACATGAGCTGAGGTGTGCCCCGCCATCACGCTCACGCACGCACGCACGCACGCACGCACGCACACACACACACACACACACACACACACACACACACACACACATGCGCACACTTTAAAAACCTAGTTTGCTGCAGTCCGAGCTGCCTGAGCAAACATGACTGGCATGTGCATTTGAGGTCTATAGCCTGCTGAGCATCTGCTATGTGTTGCAAGAAAAAAGTACCTTCCTGGGTGACTATGCGAGAGGCAAGGTTCTCGCACATGCTCCAGGTAGTACTGTTGCTCTTGATCTCTGCCAGCTGACGTCACAGCTAGGGGCTCTGCTGTGACGCAGATAAGATCATTGTTATTTTGCAAGGAGAATACGAGGTTCATAAAGAAGACAGTTGGGTTCACAGCCACAGGTGACTGCACCCCACTTGGGCAGTGGGATTCCTTCTCCGTGGGGAGGTAGATGAGGGGGCATGGCTCGCCACACAAGGCCTGCTTAGCATGCACAAAATCCTGGCTTTAATCCGTGGTACCAAAATGAAAAAAAAAAACAAACCCAGAAAGCTGTCCTTGTTGGCAACCCCCTCTGAACTGTTCGTGCAACCTCCCAGTATGCATCATCTAAAAGAGAGTCCCGGGAATCCGGTTTTCAGGAGTCCCAAACCATGCAGTGAGAGTCAGGAAGAGAAATTCCCTAACAAGAGACAGTAAGGGGCCTGGGTCTCTGGCTTTCCCGCCTGCGGCCGTGTTGCTACAGGAGGACCGGCGGGCGGCGCTGCAGACCGCGCTGCGCCCGCCTCCAGCTCCAGCCCTCAGGCGTCGCGGGCCGGGGCAGCCCGAGAGCTCCGGGGGACACTGGGCAATCGGCTCTTCCGCCAGCCACACCCTGCGAGCTCTGATTCCACCTCCACTTGGAGAAGTACAGGGACTCGGCGGAACTCTTCCGGGTGGGGCAGGAGACCTGGAATACGTCTTTGCGCTCCTGCAGAGCGGGAACTCCAGGCGGATCCCAACGCGCACTTGAACGCGCGAGCTCTGCTTTCCAGCCCAGCCCCCAAAGCCTCCTGGGCCAGGTACCACACTGGCCGCATCTCATCCCACCCCACACAGAACCCCGCTTCCGACTCTGAACCCCAAAGCGGACAGGCTGGTTCCGGGCCTGCATCGCAGCGAGTAGAAGCCCTAGCAACAGACACCGCAGTTCCCGGAGCAGGGACCCAGGTCTGCTCCGCGGAAAGGGGATTTTACGAATCTGTTGCTTTGTTACTTTGAAGAATTCCCACCAGTGGCCGACTCCCCAATGTTAATTGATCCCAGTTGCCTCGGTGGAAGCGGGAGACCATCCAGGTGGTGCGCAGAGAGTGAAAATATTCCTGAGACCCGCAACTGGGAGGCACTGGCTTACCGCTTTCAGTTAGTTTATACATCAGAACGGTTGATGGATTTTCCACTTTCGCTTTTTCATAGCTTTCTGTTTCCCAGGGACTATAGAAATTAAGGAGTGAGGGCGGTGTGTATGCCACAGATGGAGATGGAAGAACTGCCTCGAACACGTTGATATTTATTTTTTTTTAAAAAAGGAACATCCCCACACATTTTTAAACTAGGGTAATAGGAACAGCAAAAGTTACTTGCCGAACATCTGTTCTTTCCAATGGGAGAGGTTCTTTCCTGCCAAGAATTTTATGAATTTTATATAGGAGTTTGGTCCTGTTTGGGGAAGGTAGAAGAGGCTTGCCAAAGCAGCTCAGCCAGCCTGGAAGAACTCAGATGATTCGCTTCTGACTTTAAAAGGCTCTTGACGCTGCGAAAGTCGCCCTTTGGAAGAACAGAGAAAAACAACATCCCAAACAATTGGCACGTGACTAGAAACAGCAGAGCAAGGTCAAGGCCCAGAGTCTGGCTAACCTTCGAGATTTTGTTCCAGCTTCACTCAGAGAGGGTCTAATCCTTTTGGAGAGGAGGGGGAGCATTACAGGGCTGAAACCCAAACAACCCCTATCAGGGGACATTGAGTGCTCCTTTCATTTCACATGGGCCAGATAGGCGGTAATCACTCATCACCCAAACTTCTCTCAATCTCTTCATCTCCAGTCAATTGTCTGGCTCAATTGGAGTCTGCTGACTGGAAAGTTTATCTTCTGAAACCCATCATCAGGGGTGCTCCGAAAAGCCATCTGAGGGAATAGGTCAGCAAGAGAATTGGCCCTTGAAACATTAATGATTACCTCTGGACTCAGTGCGGGTCTATTTACCTAAGCAGGTTTCCAAATGGCTTCTTCTTAGCCATTGAAAGAACTATCTACTGGAGAGTAGGTATGACGTGAGCAAGGGGAAGGCTGTCCTTTCCCATCTGAAAAAGGCTGCTTCAGAGTCTTCACACTGAGTGGAGTGGGTTCTGTTGCTGTCATTCGGGATTTCAGATAAAATACGGAAATCGACTTAAATATTGAGAAATATCAAGCAAGACACAGCTTGGCTGTGCACAAATGGCTGTCACTGTTGAGACAGAGGCAAAAAGGCTGATAAGGGTAGTCTGGTCCCTGTAGTGAATTCCAGCGTTACATACCTATCTTTAAAAAAAGAAAACTAAAACAAACACACAAGAAGGGGTTAGAGTCAAAGGTGTTCCTGGTTTTTTAGAGACGGACAGAGGAAAAGTAAACATTGTGGGTTTACTAGAGTCTTTCAAGTAAAAATCTATTTATTGAGCACTTACTACAGGCTAGGCACATTCTGTCAGGCACCGTCTTCACTATGATGTGTTGTGGCAGAGAAACAGAAAGAAACAATCCTGGTATGTTTTAAATGAGCATCAAAAGGAAAGTCAGGCAGGTTAAAGAGCTAAAGACAAAACAGGAAAGGTCTTTTAGTACAATCTGGAAAAGGTAACTCCAAGAATAGACAACATTCCTCCTAAATTTTTTTTAGTGTAAATGATCACCCCAACTATGGAGTTTTGAATATTCTGCATATATATTCAGGGAGAGAGGGAGAGAGTTTGTGTCTGTGTGTCTGGCTGCAAGACATGGTGATACATACCTGTAATTTCAGCTTTCAGGAGACAGAAGCAGAAGGATTACAAGTCCAAGGGCAGCTTGAGCTACACAGGGAGACGGGGAGCTCCAGACCAGCCTGAGCTTTGTACCAGAGAGAAACAGCCCAGCTGGATGGCTCAGTGAGCCTGAGAACCTGAGTTCAGTCCCCAGAACCTATGGTAGAAAGAGAGAGCCAACACGCGCGTGTGCTCACACACACACACACACACACACACACACACACACACGTTGAAACCACAGTTTCATTACTCACTCATTTTCATTTGTTCAGATTATCCAGGCCTATCTTGGTTCTTGAGTCTCCAGTCCTCAGAATGAATAGTAGCCCCCCAGGGTTATCACGGGGACTGAATGAGAAAAATGCATAAAATGCTGAGCATTGGAATGGGAGGAAGGAAGCCTTGATGCATGCTGGTCCATCTTCATTGCCGATTAATTGAATGGTGTGTAGCAGTTGGTTCTTCGATCACACTTGGACCTTCATAGCCAGTGCCTTGCTGGTGGAGAGAGAGAGGACATATACCCATGAGCTAAAGGAGAGAGGTCAAGCCGTAGCACAGCCCAACTAACCAGACTCAGCACATCTGCTGAATGGAGCCAATAACCCATATCAGCACAGGTTCTAGGGGGAGACTGTTACCCTTCTGGCTCCTGAAGACGAGCACTCCTGCTCACAAAGACCTGTCCACTTGCTTAGTCCCAGAGTCTCCACATGATACCTCTGGGACCTCCTTACTCACTTACCCCAAGACCATTTTTTTTTTCAAGCTGAATCCAGTGGTTATGAGTCTGAGGCTAATATGGAGTTTTATAGAAACATGACTTTGAGGGGGATGAGAGGCCCCCGTTTCCCCATTTGTGAGAAGGAGACTTTGGGCAAGCCAGTCTTTGGAATGAATGCCTTCCAGCCTGTCATCCACGGGCTCCCAGACTCTGATCCTGCTCTCAGCGGTGCCTTCCAGGCTGCTGAGATCTGAAATGGTTTCTGAGTCATTCGTTCATGCCTGGAGCCACATGCCCAGCTCTATTTTCGGTTGAGATCCTGGTTAGGGGAAAAGGGATTATGTTTAGATATTGGGAGCATTAGAAGAATGTTGGCAAAGGGTTTTGGAAGATGGGCAAGGACTAGGAGTGTTTCCCATGGCCATGGCTGAGAAGCAGGCTCAGTGTGTAGTTCAGAGTGGCCAGCTTACCCCGTTACATTGTGCATTGAAGAGGCTTTGAGATGCTCCCCCCCACCCCGCCCTCACACACACATACACACACATCTTCTAGCCATGTGGCAGAGGTCAGCCTTGATCTTCTCCTTCCACCTCCATAGTGCTAGGATTGCATGCATTTTCCAGCATGCCTGCCCTTCTGAGATGTTTTGTTAAACTCACCTTCTGTGGGCCCAACTATAAATAGAGATGCTGGTCCTTGTCTTCAGCAGTTGAAGACATGCATAAAATGTTTTGAAATCATGTGGGAATTACCCTGGAAGGAAGGTTAGGATTTACTTATTCGTGGTGCTTTGGTAGAGGCTATGGGTCGCTACAATGCAGGAGAGGGTCGTCCTTTCTGAGGTCATTGTCCGAGCTGGAATCTAGAGGAACGTGGGGTATCCTTAATAGAATGACAGATATGATTATTTGTCTCTAATAGAAGAAGAGATGGTCAGGCCAATCCTGCCGATCTGTTTTTGCATGCACCAGCTATCATCCTGTTTAGATTCAAAATGGCAACACACACTCTTAGGGAGTGGGGAGCTTTAGTTTATCTGAGAATACATTGTTCCAGTAAAGAGTAGACTTCCAAGGCAGACAGACATGGATACCATTTGTACCTGTTGGGCCTTAGACAAGCCACACTCCCACAGGCTTTTCTGTTTTAAACCTACAGCAGTGGTTCTCAACCTTCTTAATGCCATACAGTTCTTCATGTTGTGGTGACCCCTAACCATAAAATTATTTTTGTTGCTTTTTCATAACTGTAATTTTGTTACTGTTTGAATTGTAATGTAAATATGTGTTTGATATGGTCTCTTGGGGGTTGTGACCCCACCTTGAGAAGAGCTTACTTAAAGGGCTATAACAAAGTAGCATGGTGGGATGCCCCTGCAATTTCAGAAGGTGGTGGGGAGCTGGGGAGGTAGAGTCAGGAGTTCAAAGAGCATCCTCCACACATAGAATTTGACGCTAGGCAGCACTACATGAGACCTTGTCTTAAAATAGAAAAATAAAAATTAAAAAAATAAAATAAAACACTTGTAGCAGTATCTTCAGCCCCTAGCAAAGCTCTCAGCATCACAGGGATACTTAATGACTGTGAGGCCTGCCTTTCCTCCGCATCCACCTCCACCTTACTCAACCAGCATCTCCAAGTTCATGTTCCTCACTGCATTCCTGCTGACACAGAGGAAACGCTCCCCTGTGGCTAGTGACAAAGCCAAAGGACAGAGAAACAGAGTTCAATAGAAAACAAACAAACAATTCTTTCTAAACCCACAACTGTAAAATTGTGCCTTCCTGAGAAGTTTCTATTCCAGGTTTTAGGTTGCCCGTTTGGGAGCAGGGTCAAAGCAAATATTAGTTAAAAACTGTTTGCCAAAGGATAGGTTGTTAAATGTCGTGTTGAGATGAGAGTATTGTTACGGCAAATGTAAAATAAATCTTCTCAAACCTTTATGTATAAAGGGAGACACTGAGCAAGGTGTGCTGAAGCAGGCTCTCCCTCTTCAGCTCCTGCCATGGCTGAGTCTCCTCAGAGTTGTTTTGTTAACAGTGTGTGGTGTGTTCTAATGCAGGAAGCCAGTGAAACCTGTACACCTCTCGTTATGATTCTTTATCAGTTGCCAAACTGATTCCTAGGTCGGTATTTTTGCAGCCCAGGTAGACTTCACCCTAAAACCAGCCCGTTGCACGTCTGGAATCACTGCAGACAGTTTTATCAAGTATTACACAGAGTATCTGCTGCAGACTAGGATGAGAAACTGGGGATAAAAGAGATCCAAACCTGGAAGAGGCCATGTGTTTCCATATGCAAATTGAGACCCGAACAGTAAACAGTAGGGATCATCTAATCCTTTGACAAAGGCACAAATTGCAAATCAGACTCGTAAGCCAGGATGGCTTTGCCTAACAAAGTTCTTAATGCAAAGAGTCCCCCAGGCAAAGCCTGCTCTGTCTCTTCAGACTTTGGCACTGGGCTCTTATGAAGTCAGTTATTCTCACGCCATAAACTTCAATGCACTTAAAATAATTTTCTTCCACGGCTAAGACACAAGGTCTCTGTACCATAGAATCTCAAGGTATTTTATGGGTTAACGTCCTCCTTGCAGAGTGTTCTTTTCTGCTTGAACCATTAATCCCAAAAGAAGTTTAAACTATTTTGTTGAATAACACTAAAATCTTTGTGCTCAGCCTGAGTAGCATGTTTTAACATGCACCCGAATAACAGGTTGAATATATATAAAATAATAAGCAATCAAGAAAACTGGAAGAGGCACATGGCATGTGGGGTGCAGAGAATGTAGCTGAGTCTTTGGATCACCTCCCGTGGGAGAGGCAGCTTTGCTAGGCCACAGAGGAAGAGGATGCAGGCAGTCCTGAAGAGACTTGATAGTCTGCAGTCAGTTGGTCAGAGAGGAGAGCTCCCTGCTTCTGAGGACTAGGGGACTAGAATAGGGGGAAGAGGGAGGAAGGGTGGGAAGGGGAGGAGACAAGGAGGGGCTATGCTCAGGATGTAAAATGAATAAATTTATAAAAAAAGAAAAATCTAATTACATTCCTAAGAAAGGTTAAAACCAAAGCAAACCAAACCAAACTGAACCAAACTGAACCAACCAACCAACCAACCAAACAAACAGAAAGAACTGGTGGGGGCTGGGCTGCTGCTTTCCTTTGTTGAGACAAGGTGTCATGCATTCCAGACTGGCCTGAAACTCAGCAGATGAGCTCAGTAGTAGGAAGGTAGAGGAAGGCAGAGGCAGGAGGATCAGTAGTTCTAGGTCAGGTTCATCTTCACACATAGAGAATTTGGAATGAGACTACAAGAGAACTTGTCTCAAAATAAAATACTCCAAACTAGTGACAGCAACATGGGTCGGGGTCAGCAGGTAAAAGCTCTTCAAGTGAAGCTGGATGGCTTGAATTTGAGCCCTAGAATCTGTAATGTAAGGAGAGAATGGACTCTCAAATGTTGCCCCTCTGACCCTTACACATGTCAATTTATCTAGGCATATTATCAAGTCAGTAAATGCCTACAAACCCTAAGGAGGGCATCAGGCAGATGAAGAGAGTTGCTTCTCTTCCTTTCGCCTCATTCACCATCTCAGAACCAAATGTTGTCATTTTTCCCCCCTTATTATTGTTGTGTGACTTCCTCAGTGCTCCTTTTCTGCACATTTTTCCATGAGAGAAAGCATAGCAGGCCATGCAAGGAAAAGGGTAAAATAGCACCTTTCTCCTAAGTTTTGCTTCATAGCAAACATGCTCTTGGTCTCCTGACCACCTGACAGTGCTCCTATAGCCTCCTTCATTATCCAACACATTTCTGAAACATGACAGACTTCATAGACAATGGCATCATGAACCAGCAGAGAATAATTCACTGAAAGGAAATTACAAGTTTGGGGGCTAAACGTTCATCAGTCATTGATTTCATTCATTCATTCACCCGTCTATCCATCCATCTACATATACGTCCACCCTTCTATCCATTTATTCATCCATTTAGCTGAGGATGATGATAGTCCTGCTGCAAACAAGAAATGCTCCCTGTGGGTTCCAGAAGCTCAGAACTGCCTGGAAAGCCAGACCATCAAACCTTGCAGCATAGAAGGCTCAGTGTTGAGGGAGTAGTAGTACAAAGGAGTCTTTTCAAGAATACAGCTTTGAAGCCTTGTGTGGTGGCACATATTTTTAATCCCATCACTCAAGAGGCTGACACAGGAGGATTGCTGTGAGTTTGAGGCTAGCCTGAGCTACAGAGTAAAACCCTGTCTCATAAAAACTGAGGGAAGAGGGGAAAAAAGAAAAGATGGAAAATAAATAAATAAGAAAGAAAAAGAAGGGAGGGAGACAGAGAGGCAGGCAGCCACAGGAAGCTGAAACCTCCCTAGTTTGATGAGGAGGAGAGCATACTGGTTGGGAGACAGAAAGTCTCTGCAGAGCTTTCGATTCTGAACAGCATTACTGGAAGAACCTGGGTGTTAGCAAATCCTCCTGAACTGGATGTATCTGTTTTGCCTGCCGTCCTACTGGTCCAGCAGACTGAAGACAAAAGTATTAGAAATGCTTCGAGTAAGACCGGGCGTGGTGGCTCATGCCTACAATCTCAGCACAAGCTGGAGGCAGGAAGAACAGAGTTAAGGTTAGCCTTTGCTGCATGAGACCCCACCTAAAAAATGCCAACAAACAAACAAACAAACAAAACCATAACCAAATGAGAAGTACTCATGTATGACAGCAAGAATGAGAAATGGGAACAAAAATGTTACCTTTATAAAAAGGGAACTTGGCATCTTCATTTATGAAATGGGGCTGGGAGGGGGAAATCCCACCCCTGGCCTCTTGTTGTGAGGAAAAGCTTAAAGGGCTGTGTAGAACTAACAGGTTAGTATACACTAGCCAAAAGGAACTGGGATTAGAATGAGGTGTGCCTACCCCTGTGGAGAGAGTCCCTTCCATTTGTGCTGGTAGCAATCTTCTCTCATGGTATATACTGCCTTACCTTACTTCTCAGGTTTTCAACAAATGTGTCAAAGCTTCCCTAAATATAAATATCTCTGTTGAAGCAATTACCTACCTTAAAGGCTGCTGAGCGAGTATGCAGATATAGCACCAGAGTGCATTGGGTTTGTGCCATGGGGATTTGGCCATGTAGCAACCCATTGATCCCGTGTCAGTGCGGTGGCCTAAGAACTGCTAGGAATTTAGCTCATTTGGGAAAGTGCCTGCCTAGCATGTTCCAGACCCTGGGTTTGATCCCCAGTACTGCATAAACTGGACATCATGTAATCCTAGCATTCAGAAAGCAGAGGCAGGGATACTAGAAGCCCAAGCCCCAACTGGGGAACTTGAGAACCTGTCTCAAACATAACAAATACAGATAAAATAGTATAGGAACTTCTTGCCTCAGACACAGTGGACTGGACATATTTGACTATTTGCTGTAGTTCATTTAACTAGATAATCGTCCAACCTCTAGCAGGGGTCTTCTGTCTGCCCGTCTATCAACACATCACTCATTGACCTATAGTAACAAACTATTTGTTTTCTGCTCTGCTTAAATGACAGCATGTAATATAAACACGAGAACAGATCTAAAAGCAAAGCAAATGGCCCTAACATTCTGGGGTAGGTATCTTTACAGTCATCGGGTTGCATCCACGAAGCCCACGTTCTGTCAGGTGAATGCAGAGGGGACAGCAGAGGGGCTGGCACATGTGGGTTTTCTCTTTTGCTCTTCTTAAATTAGATTTCTATTTATTTCCTTTCTTTTCCTTTAAGAACAACTGGAAGACGTATGGGTGGACCTGTTTGCAACATGTTGACTCATTTAGGTGTGAGAGAAACGAAGCACTTTAAGCGATACTCCATCAAGCGCACGGTCAAAACAATTAAAAAGAAGGGCTTTCGGTATGTAATGTTACAGCAATATGGCTGACGGGCTTGCATCCCCTTTGCCAACCAAGTTAACTGGCTACAAGAGGCTTCATACCAGCCTGGGAAATCTGTTTTAGCATACACTTTGAAGTCATTTTCCCCTCTGTTTTGATTGTAATCTGGGCCCACACACACTATATAATTCAAAATGATTGGAGAATTAAACAATTTTTCAGGACATGGTGAGAAATTTCCATAAGATTTTTGTTTGTGTCTAAGACAAAGCCTTCCAAAAACTTGGTCATTTCCAGCTCTCATTTTAGTTTGTTTAATGCAAAATTTAAAAAGACTAATTTTATGCAGTGTTCAGATTCTGATAGGCTTCCTCCCCACCCTGAATTTCACAGGTAGCACATTCCAAAGCCTTCCTTATGAAGACAGATCATGGTGGTTTTATGTAATTATCTTTGAATGACTGTACATCTGAACAATGGAAGACAGTTTCATAAGTGACCTTTAGGAGGCAGACATGGCTTCAGTTTAGCACTATAAAAACATGACAGTATACAATGGCTCGTAGAAGGTGCTAAGAAAATACAAAGGACTAAAACAAATAGAAAAAGCATACTACATAATAATAAAATGACAAGACAATAAATACATGTGTTTTTGTAGGACTGGGTGGTACCTTTGTCTGAGACAGACAGAGAGAGAGAAAGGAGAGAGAGAGAGAGGGAGGAGAGAGGGAGGAGAGGGAGAGAGAGAGAGAGAGAGAGAGAGAGAGAGAGAATGTGGGACAAACTGGTCTATATTGCACTATAGACAGTCAGAGGCCAGAATGCCAGACCTTGGAATGGAGCAGATGCTGGCACTCATCGCTGAATTGAGGCTCCCTGTGTTGTCAAAGAACAAGGTATAAGTACTTACAGTAATATTTTTTTCTGTGGAGCAGCTTCTCACATTGAATTACCTGGCTTCCCTTATAAAGACTCATATAGTTGGGTATAGTGGCACATACTTATAATCCTAGCACTCTGCAGGTAGAGCCCAGAGAAGTAGGAGTTCAAGGCCAGCCTCTGCTACATAGCATATTCTCTTTTTCTCTTTCTCTCTCCTCTCTCTGTGAGTAGATGAGTGTGTGTATGTGTATCCATATGTGTGTGTACATATATATTCATGTAGTATGTAAAATGTTAATATCTAGTTTAAAATATTATTCTATATTGTTCTTAAAAACCAAACAATTTTTTGGAGTCAGTATCTACAGAGTGAGTTTGAGAGCAGCCTAGGTTGCAGATTAAGACTGCTTCCCGCCGTCCTCCCCCCCAAATAAAAACAAAGTTTGAGAATGCAGCTCAAATGGTGGAGTGCTTGTCCGGCATGTATGAAGCCCCATGTCTTCAGCATCGTATAAGCCAGGGGTGATGGCACCTGTACACCCAGCACTTAAGAGGTAAATGCAGCAAGATCAGAAGTTCAAGGCTCTATAGGGATTCCCAGGCCAGATATATGAGACACTGTCTCAACACAAGAATCAGAACAGACAAAACCAAACAAAAACCAACCAACCAACCAAACAAACAAAATGAACAGAACTGCAAATCCCTTCCGGTAGAAACCATATTTTGACAGAATAAAAGTTAGTCTTCATGTCTGCTGACAGGTAGGAAACACTACAGTTAATCCCCTTGTGTCAGCATGCCAGTTAAATTCTAGGACATATAAAATTAAATGTCAGAAGGAAAATATAATAAGCAGGCACCTCAATTATTAGGTACTCTCTGGTGAGTGGTTCCGTAACTCTGCGATGACAGTGTGCCTAGCAGCTCAGAGCTACTAAGCCTGAGAGGAAATAGTTCAGCCCTGTGTGTTGAATTATGTTTTGTCCTCTTACATGGAGAGGGCTTGTCTTCCTTATGCGTTTCAGATACTGAACTTAGTTTTGTAGATTAGAAAAGCTAATGTGTACTGATGTTTCCCAGTGATCTCAGAGATTTTTGAACAGATTCGAAATGTCTTGATAGTTTGTGTGTAAGATGGTAACATCATTCAGAAAGATGTTTCTTTCTCCTTTCCCGTTTTTCTTTGAGACAGAGCCTCCTGAATCCCAGGCTGGCCCTGAACCATGTGCACAGTTGAGGATGACCTTGAACTTGTGATCCTCCTGCTTCTAACTTCCAAGTATTGGGATTACAGGTATGTACCATCATGCTTAGTTTTATGAGGTTGCTAGGGCTCAAACCCAAGGCCTCATGCATGCCAGGCCAGCTCTCTCTGCCAACTGAGTTACATCCCAGCTGCAGTAAACTAGTCCCACAAAGCAGCTTTGTGCTGTAAGGCAGGTGGGTTATAGAAGCAACCAGTCACTATTTAATACAAAGAAAAGGTCATGAGGTATACAGCCATTTTCTTTTACGTAACTTTTTTTTTTTTAAAGTAATAAACTCCAGAAGTTTGCTGCTTTTATTCTTAGAAAAGCAGTTTTTCCACATTTATTCTGATTTCTGAATGTTTGCAAATTGGTGGGGAGGGGAAGTATTTGGTCCTCAAATCCATTTAGACTGAAATTTTAAACTGAGAAAACTACTACTCGCTTTTCTGTTTCTTTCCAGTCTTTTTATTTCCTGTTGTTCTTTCTGCTCCTCAGCATACACAGCCACATGTGATGATGAACACCTATAGTCCCAGCACTGGGTTCATGAGGCAGAGAGGGTCACTGTGTTAAAGAACAGGCGCCAGGCATGCGTGGGCTACGATATGAAGCCCTATTAAGAAGAAAAGAAAAGAAAAAAAAAAAGCAAGCACAAAACAAAACAGAAAGAGAAATACAGCTACGACAGCAAGTCCATAATTTGAGCACCTGGGAGGTAGAAGCAAGATGATCAGTTGGAGGCCATCCTCAGCTATATAGCCAGGTTTGGGGCCATCGTGGGTTACATGAGATAAACCCAAACTGAAGCACAGGCACACACGATTGGAAGCATGCTGTTTGCTGTTATATCCTGCCTTTTCCACTTAACATACCGTGAGCATTTTTTCCATGTCGCCAGGTTTGCTTCTTTGAATATGTTCTTGGCCACATAAAATTCCATCCTATTGATGCACCTGCTTTCTTTTAAGCAAAGACACATGCTGTGTGTGTGTGTGTGTGTGTGTGTGCGTGTTTTAATCACACAGGCCTCTTAAAGGTCAAGGAAAATACTTTCTGCCGATCTCCTATGAATTCCTTGTGAATGTAAGTTCTTAAATTCCATTTATAAAGTGTATTACGGTGTACAACTCCAGGCCCTAGATACAATGGATGGTTAATAAGCACTCTAAAGAATATGCCAGTCAGCTCCTGCTCCCTTGATCTTCTGAGTCACCAACAACACCATTAAAGTGTCTACAAGTATCACAAGTACTTTTCCATTTTGTGACAGCTAAAAATAGTTTTACTTCAACCTCCCGAGATGATAATTAGTGCAGTTTTAAGCCTAAATAACCTCAGAAGTAGAAATGCTTACAAATTTACAAGGACACCACTTAAAAGTTTTAATTTATGAGTTACACAAATTTGAGTACTGGGAACGGCTTCTACCTCCAGGGTTTTGCTGAGGTGCACCCCACCACTGAGCTACCCGTTCTCATCCCCCAGGGTTTGAGTAATTTTTAATTGTTTCCATGTCTTCAGAGAGATTGAGGAAGGTTTACAATACTCCATAGACAGCATGTTTTGGATCTCTTTAGGGTACTATATGCAGCATAAATGAAGCCCTCAATCCTCAGGAGGGCACTGTGGAACTACATTCCCTTCCTAGGGTTGTTTGCATAGGGAAGGGTCTTTTGTTACTCAGATTCTGTGGGGACTACAAGGCCAGGCCTCCAGAGAGAAGGCTTCATAATTTCATTTACTTTAAAAGACAAAATGTAATTACAGATGTGTGTGTACATATGTATTAAACTAGAGTGTCCAGGCTGACTGAGTGTTCCCTGCTAAAATTGAGCAAATCAAAAAACAACTGAGCCTGTGTACCTGGACGTGTGCATTTGGGTAAGGAAGCATACTTTCGTATTTGTACAATGCAAACATGAACCAGATGTTTTATAATGTCCCATCCTGTATAGCTCTTGACTGCAACTCTACTTAATGTAAAACTGAGTAACTTAAAAAAAAAAACAAGCTGTCTACATCCTCTGTCGAGGTAAAACTGGCTTTATAGCATGGCTCTCATGTGCCCTCCCTCCACCGCCATCTTAAAGGGCAAGTTCTTTCCCAAGCCAGAAACAAAACAAGGGACTGTTGTTCAGATAAAATATTATAGGTTTATTTAAAACTTATTTCTCACCTTGAGTATGCAAAATACAAACTCCACAAAATGTTCATTTTTTTACTTTGTAGTTTACAAATATACAAAATAGAAGTTTGCTTAAATTTATATTACATATTTATTAAGGCAAGGAACTATATAGAAAAACACATTTGTTCTGCTTAAAGGCATACTTGGGAATAAACCATTGTACAAATTATTGCACATCTGAAAGCACAGTGCATAACAGACTGTCTGCATAAAAATGTTACAGAAATAAACCAGGTACATTTACCTGACTTAGGTCATAAATGTAGATCGGAAGACAAAAATAGATTTTCCTTGTCAAAGTATGCAGCAGTTGGAGAACTTTGGCTCCCTCATTTGGTACCTTTAGAACCACGACTCACCAAGCACCATCATTTAGGCTATTAGAACATGTTCTGTACCTGAATTGCTTCCTCTTCCTCTGACTTAATAATGGCTTTTTAGAAGGCAAAGAGCATACAAGGTGATCTTTACATGTATATTGCATCATCGAAACACAAGTCAAGGGAATTCTGGTCTTCCCTCCCCCAACTCACTGATCTAATGTATACCCTGATATCCACAAACTTCCAGTCGCCCCTTGGCGTTTTCTTAGTCCAGGCATGTTCAAGTTGGATTTGGTATTGGAATGATAGAAGATCCAGTCTCATACCCCATCTGTTCTGTGATTTTTTTTTTCTTTTGTTTTTCATTTGTCTTTTGGTATTTTTGTTTTGTTTTTTGTCTCTTGGACTCTTCCTTTCTCCTGATTATCCATTCACAAGCTGACTTGCTGGGAACTTGACCATGATTGTAGCGCTTGCCAGCTGGGCTCCTCCCCTCATGGGAAGACAGTGTGAAAGGTTAAAAAAAAAATACTGAACTCTGTCCTGGCAGTGTGGGTTGCATCCACTATGTGGGATTTAGAAGTGCCTCTTCATGTGTAAGGCAAGGTGGTCCGACCTGGAGAAGGCCCTGTCGCACTTCTGGCACTGAAAAGGGCGGTGCCCGGTGTGTTTTCGGTAGTGCCTGGTCAGTTCATCGGAGCGGGCAAATTTCCACCCACAGCCATCCCAGTCACAGTGGTAAGGTTTCTCACCTGTAAAGGGAAGGGAGAACAGGCTGCTGAAGCCATTGCTGGAATGAAGAATTAGCCCCTTTAAAAACTAGAAGCCAGAGAGCTTCTAACTTCCGGTGCATACCCCACCCTCTTTTTCAATAAAAAAATAAAATAAAAAAGAAATCCAGGCATGTCTTTATGACACTGAAGGGCATACTGAATTCCAGATGATAAATAGGAATAACATGTATCAGTTTAAACTCATACAGAAACAGCAGCTGGCAACCAAAAAATACAAATATCCACTTCATGTTCATAGAAGTGATGTTTTCTTTCTTTTGAGCCTAACCAGTGTTGGGAATGGACTAGGAAATGATTGGGAGTTATCTCCGCTGAAACCAAAAGTATCCCATTCCATTACGCTGGGTCCAAAATGATACCAACAGCTAATTTTTTTCTGCAGTGTCATTCTAGCTGTTTTAATAACCACATCTGGATGACCTTAGCATGTAATGACCACCTTTCCTTTCCTTTCCTTTTTTTTTTTTTTTTAATTCTGTGCCTGGGGTTCTTGACCAGGCTGGCCTTAAGATCAACTGATCCTTTCAGTCTCTTTGGTGTTTGTAACTGTAACATCGAGCATCACCATACCCAACTTGAAGGGACAATTTTAAACAATCTCCCGCTTATAGAGGCAGTTTCAAACAAGAATCCCCAGCAAACATAACTATTTGAATTCTTGGAATGTAAATCTAATCTAATTATTCTAAAAGACCAGAACAGAGGTTGATCTGAAGAGAGCAGGGAACAACTATGAAAACAATCTAGAAAATTCAAAACTTTTCTGTTAAAGATACTGTATTTTTGCACTGCAAAGTACAACTTCTTGATTACCAAGCTAGGAGGGGCAGGCACACACAGGAAACTCCCTATCTGTTAAAGGTCCAGTGAGAAACTGCACATTCAGGCAGCAGATAGCATCCATCAAGCAAAAGGCTTCTGGGCAAAAACATAGGCGCCTGTTTGCTGCCCTCCTCTGTGATCCGGGAGATGGAGAAGAGATACACCCCAGCACCCAAGAAAGCCCTGAGGAGTCCACAGCCAGCCTATGAGCAGGCAGACAGCACCCCTCCTCCACAGGCCGCTTCCCTTACCTGTGTGGGTTCGCAGATGGGCCTTGAGATGAGAACTCTTCGTATAGGTTTTTCCACAGCCTGCATAATCACAGGTGTGGGTGGCCGTTCTTTTCCGGGGCCACGACCGTCTTCCCCTCTTTGGTTTGGGCTCCTCTGGCAGGCAGGAACCCGGTGGCATGAGCTCTAGGAGTAAAGAAAGTGGGATCAACCTCCTTCTGGAGAGCCTCTGAGAACTCCCCAAAGCCAAGCTCCCAGCTGCAGCTCTACCAACCCTTCCCCTCACTCACCTTGGTAATGGAGAGATGAGACTTGAGACTGCATCTGGTCTGGCAGGAAAGGAGGGTAGTTGGGCCCTGGATGGGGATGGAATCCTGGGGGAATTGGCAGGCCAGGGTGACAGTCCCTGCTGTTGAGCAGTTCCTCTGGACCCAGTGTAGGGGTAGTCCTGGTGGGGAGCTGCCGCCCCAGGGGGAAGTCGTGTGTGCTGGGCCGGTGCCCGTTGCTGAGCTGGGGTCCAGCGCTCAAGTGGGCCTCTAGGGACCGGCTGACTGTGCAGGAGGGGACCGCCTCTTGCTTAATCTTGGGACACATGCGCGGCGGGCCACCGCTGTAGGGCGCCACGACCACAGGGTGGCTGCCGTCCGGGCTGCCTTTGCTAACACTGATGACCGACGGGCTGCTGTACTCGCTGCCAGGGTTGCTCAGAGCCGCCTTCAGCACAAACTTGCCCATCAGCCCGCCACCTGGCGGCGGAGGCTGCTGTGGCGGAATGTATACTGGGTCCAACTCCGGCCGCAGGAGCTCAGCCACGAAGCCGCCCGAAGGGCTCACGTCACTGATGTCCGCCAGGTTGAAGGGGGCCGTGGGAGGTGGCGCCGATTCCCGGCTGTAGAGGAGACTGCCACCTGTGCTGCCGGCAGCCACACCTGGGTCACCCCCGGCCCGGATCGGGTAGCTGAAGCTGCAGGTGGAGGGCGCGCTGGCAGGGCCGCTGCTCACCGGGGAGGGCGAGGAGGAGGCTGACGCGGAGGAGGTCACAGTGGCGGCCACCGATTCCTGATGGGATAGCGAGTTGGAGAGGATAAAGTCTAGGTCCAGGAGATCGTTGAACTCCTCGGTCTCCCTCCGGGGTAGGAGGGCCGGGTTGTTACTGCTGCAAGCTGCGCCAGCTCCACCGCTCTCCAGGTCTGGGGCCACAGTTGCCGCCAGGTCATATGGGCGGCTGGGAAGTGGGGGAATTCGCTTCATGTGAGAGAGCTCCTCTCGCCAGCGCTGCAAGAACAGGGAGGGAGAGAGAAGCTGTTAAGTTGTAGCTCCGGTTGCCACCCCTAGTATTGCCTTGCGGGGGTGAAGCACGCCAGCGCCCCTGCCATAGGAACTGGAAAGGACAGGAAGGCAGCCCCGGGGACTCCAGGTGCCAGCGCTGCAATCTCAGCCAACACCAGGGTGAGAGGTGGCACGTCCGTGCCCCTGTAAGCTAGCGCCACAACCCCGCCAGCCCAGTTCTCTTCCCCGCCAGTTCCCCGGGACGCTCCGGCCGCCCACAGAATTGGGACACTAGGACACTGTGGCTTTCTCCCCATGCACTATAGCCACCCGGTCGCCTACGCGCTAAAATCACGCGGGCCCAAAAGGGTCTCAAGACTTGCACCTACAATCCAGTGGCCTGCGTGTGTCCACCCCACGGGCCGGACGCCCTGAGACCTGTGAGGCCCCGCGGTGCGCCCCTGGAAGTTCCGGAGCGCGGGGACCACACGCACTAAGGCCGACCCAGGGGCCGAGGAGCCATCCTGGGAAAGCTGTAGCGTCCCACTGGAGGGCAATCCTTGTCCTAGCTAGGGCTCTTGGCGTCCCCCGGATTCCGCCCACCCACCCCTCTCCTTCTGCAGAGATCTGCCGGGCGCTAGCGCGACACTCACGTTAGTCGGGGCACCTGCTGGACGCAGTGTCTTCTCCCTTCCCGCCGGGCCAGACGCGAACGTGGAGAAGGACGGGAGCAGAGCGTCGCTGACAGCCATGTCAGACTCGCCAGGTGGCTGCCTGCGGGCCGGGCGGGGCGCACAGGGACCAGGAGTCAGGGACCACCCTGGCCACCGCTCCAAGGTTTCCCCAAGAGTCCTCACCCCCTCTGTCCCCCAAACCCAGTGTCTCACCTACCTCATTAATGTGGGGGGCCCAGAAGGTCCTCCGGAGTCCGAAGAGGAGAGAGGGGTACCCGAACCCCAAAGTCAACGAGGATTAAAAAACAACTTTAGAAACGAAACCCCAAACCAAAACCCCCAAATTGCCCGAGATCCTTCTTCTTTGGATTCAGTATAAATCGGAGATGTCTTTTAAAAAAAGTTCCTTTGTATACAAAAATTCTTAGAAAAGTTGTAAACTCTTAGAAAAATAGACAATCAGCAAGGCAAATAAGTAGGTCCGATGGCCAGGCTGCACGCTCTTGGACTCAGCAGCGTCCCTCACCGTTGTCGCGGCCACTGTGGCTGTCGGCGGCGCGGTGGCTGTGGTCCGGGCGGTGGGCGGGCGGCGCCGCCAGGTGAGAATGGCCGCGGTGGCGCGGAACTGCGAGCTGGGCGGTGGCGCGGGGTGCGGAGTCCTGGGGGCTGCGCCGGGTGCGCGCGGCCATGGGCGCGGGTCACGGGCGGGTGGCTGGGTGGGGGGCCGGAGGGGCGGGGAGGGGCACTCGGCGGCTCCGGGTGCCGCCGCCGCCCGCCACCGCCTCTGCTCCCCGCGCGCCCGGAGCCGCGCTCGCTCTCTCGGCCGGGGAACTGCCGGCGGCCGCCGCGCGCTTCTTACTTATAACTTCTCGCTTCCAAGCTCCCCGCCTCCTCCCCGTGGCGCGCGAGGCTCCGCCGCTAGGCCCCGCCCCCTGCCTTTCTTCTCCCCGCCTCCCCGCAGCCCCCCCCCGCGCGTTGCCATGGCAGCTAAATAAACAAACTCCGCGCACGTGGGGGCGGGGGCGAGGGAGGGGCGCGGGCGGGGAGGGGCCGAGCCGTGACGCCAGCCGGGCAGCTGGCGGGCTGGAGCCGCGCTGACGCCGGCGGCGGCGGCGGCGGCGACAGCGGCTTCGGCGCGGGGAGCCCGGCGAGGCTCCCGCGGCCGCGCGACTCGGGGACTTCTGCGCGGCCGCGGCGGGTGCCCTGGGCTCGAACGTCTGGCCACGGGAACCCCGGCAGGGTCCTGGGGGTGGGAGGAGAGGCTGCGGCGCGCCCCCGTCCCTGCTCGCGTTCGCGCCGGCCGAGTCGTGTGCGTACTCCGGAGCGCGATTATCCGCGTGACTCATGCGGCCCGCCCTCCCTCGCGTACGCAGGCAGAGGCCGGACCCTGTCAGCGCCAAGCCCGGCGCGGGTGCTGTTGGGACCTCCTGTAAGGTGGGGGTGGGGACCGGGCGATGGGGGCTAGCAGTCTCCCAAGTTCGGAGGAGGGTTCGGCGCCTGCTGTGGTGGAAAAAAGGCCCGGGTCGGGCACGTAGTTTCGGTCTTGATAATGGAAGGTGCGAGTAAGGGAGTGAACGCGTTCCAGGCTTTACTTTGGCCGGGACGGGAGGGGGGTGGGGTGGGGTGGGAACGCGGAGAGGAACCGAGGTGCGGAGATACCTTTCACCAGGGATCTCAAAGCCCTTTACAAGCTGTGCACTCGCACTCTCCAGTTTGAAGATGAGAAGTGAGTCATAAAGAGGTGAAGCGGCGAGGTAAAGGTCATGGGACAGCTCGCTCCTTAGCTTAGGTTTGAGCTGGCCCGCCCACTCAAAAGGACTTCCCTGGGAGGTGACCGTGTCCCGGGAAGCGGAGCGCTGCGGTGGGACCTCAGGCCCTTGCCCACCGGGAGGAGGAAAGGCAACCGGTCTTTACTTCAGTCTTAAAACAGCTTTCCCATTACCCACTACTCTTAGTGCGTGATCAGTAATTTTCCAACCGGGAAATGTTTTCGCCCTCATCTCTACAAACAGTACTTGAAAGACCAAACAAAAGAAAACAGAACAACAACAACCAAAAACCCGTGAGTGTGGTGTTCAGTATCGTTCGCTAAACGTAGACTAGGTGTTTACTTTGGATCGGGGAGCACACACAGAGTTGGGCCCCGCCGCCCTCACGCTTGAACCCCCTCACTCCAGGCAGAGGCGACTGAGGGCGGAGATGTGGGTGGGGAGAGAAAACGGGACTCCGGAAAGGGGTCGGTGACCCAGCACAGGCAGCGAATGCTCTAGCTCCTCTTGTGACGTCGGTGCCACGTCCTCTGTCGTTTCACCTGTTTGAGTCCCGGAATCCTGGGACCTATATTCGTTTCCTTCGGAATATTTGTCATCCTGAATTTTCCACTTCTGGCTGACCACAGAAACAATCTTGGAATGCCTCTCGTCCCAATGAAATGGGGCTGCCCAGTCTGTCAAAGGCACATCCAGAGCAGGGCGCCTTTGAGGAGCGAGTTTTCATCCTTTCTCTTGGTTTTGACAGAGGGCTGGGGCGGGGGTTGGTAGTGGTGGAGGTTCGGGATAAGGACTCGGGGGGAGAGCAGGACTTCCGCTGAAAGTGGAGCCCCTTCCTTATGTGATCTCGAGGGCTTCAACCCTACTCTCCTGGGACTAGATCAGCTTAACTCTGAAAATACTACTCTTTCAAACAACAAAACACCTGTTCCTACCTCCCATTGTGATGGAAAAAACAAAATAAAAACAACTTTACTTGGAAAGATAGGATTGAGCACTCCTTGGAAAGTGAGCCACTTCCAGGCCAAGGTCCCAAACCCTTGATGAACTTGGAAGAGCCAGTGCTTGACAGCCACCACCCTTAAGATGTAAACACGTAAGTCAGGGCTTGGAATTTACAGCTGGGGCAGTCAGCCAGGGCACTAGATTCTTTGAGCTCCGTTTGTATTTACCTAGGACAGGAGCCCCCACATTTAACCAGTAACCACCACAATGAAACGATTTCACAGATGAATTGGAAAGCCACTGTTGTTATGTCATATAATCAAGGCAAGATTCTGAAACGCAACTGAAAAAGATGAAGTTTCCCAACAGCCTTCTGGAGGAGAAAAGCCGGCAGGCAACTCTCGGGTTATTCCTGTGATTGCATCATAAGAGGAAATCTGTAGATTCACCCCAGATTTCTAAGAGCTGTGAGGTTCAGCTCACAACTCATCTCCTTTCAAGGCAGGTGGCGGGTGTGACAACAGGGTTATGACCCTCCCTCTCATCAGAACAGGTAGGGCCAGAAGAGTTAAATCCCTGCCCTGTGTAATTTATAAACATGAGGCCGTGTAAACCTTTGATGACTAAATTGCACTCTAAAATAATAATAATAGAAGACACCCTTTAAAGAAGAATTAAATACTGGTGACTTTATTTCAGCAAACTCATATTACAAGTTTTGTGGTATGGAAGTTAATTATTGATGTCCTTGGAGTTTTAAAGTACTTTTTTTTTTCCAGCACAAACTGCAGTAGTTGGTGGACGGGATGGGAATGGCCAGTGCCAGGTGGACAAATGCCCAGCTATGGAGGAGACTGCGAGTATCTTAGGTGCAGGGATCTATACCATAGCTAGGCATAGGTCTGGGCACATGGAGTGCGTGGGTACCTGCCTCTTTCCTGGGTTTTCTGTAGATAGCTGCCAATAGGAGTCAAGAAAGGTATTTTTAATTTTTAAAACATTGTTGTAGTCTCACTGTTGCCCAGTCTGATCTAGAACTTACTAGCTAGCCTAGTCAGGCCTTGAACTCACTACAGTGCTGTCTTGGCCTCATAAATGCTGGGGTTATAAGCACCAGTCACCAGGCCCAGCAAAACCTGCTTTATTTTATTTTACTTTATTGAATTGAATACAGGGCCAAACGTGAGCAAGGTGAGCACTCTGCCACTGAGCTATATCCCTGGGTTGACAGCTGTTCTTAAAGGCAAAAAGAAGGGCAGAAAAAAAAAGGCAAAAAGGGTGGCTTTCAGGGTCCTAGTGACTGCTGTAAAATCCCAACTGTGAGGACTTGAGTCCTGAAAAGTAAGGTACCACAGTCTTTTTCAGTTTCTACTGCCATCTGTAAAGGGCACCCTCATTCTAGTGTCACTATTTCTGTTTGTTTTTGAGACTTGGTCTTGCTATGTTTTCCAGGCTGGCCTTGAACTCTAGGGATCAAGCATTCCTCCTGCCTTAGCTCTTGAGTGCCTGGAGTCACAGGCATGAGCCACCATGCCCACCATTCTTGATGGACTTTCAAACTTCTGCAGAGCTTAAAAAAGTTGGTTTCAAAAGTCGGGTGATACAGTACATGCCTGTAATCCAGTGTTGGAAGACTGAGGCAGGAGTATCTAAAATTCAAGGCCACATGGGCTACATAGTGAAACCCTCTCTTGGTAGGAAAAAAAAAGTAAGAAGGTGGCATTAACACTAAATTTTCTAATTTAACTTTGCTGGTGTGTAGCTTGGCAAGGACCTCACTTTGCCTGTTTCTTCTTCCATAAAATAGGGGTATTACTGGTTGCCGCTTTTTAGAGTTAATGAGGATGTAATTAGATCATCTAAAGACGTGAGCTCAACTCTTGACACTCAGGACTTAATAGTTTTTAATATCCAGGCACCATACACTTCAGATAGATGGGAGACCATTGTTTTATCCATGCCTGTATCTCCAGCTGTTCATTAGGACCTTTCCTGACACACCTTGTGCTCTGAGTGAGTAGTGCACTTTCCCTTTTTGTTATCAGGAAGCTGGTCTTTCAGCTCCTTAACTATAGACTCATTAGCTGCCCACTCTTCAAAGTGAGTGCTCTCAGACTCTTACAACTTCATCTCTCTTCCCCAGCTTCCTACATTGAAACCTGCATTTTCTTCAAGTTTTTGCTTACTTTGTCCTAGGCATATAGACGTTCACAGAAGTTGGCAAGTTTGATTCCTAAATTGCTCCACTGTTTTTTTTTTTTTTTTTCTCTCTTTACTTGCTTCTGCTCATGGCTGTGGTCTCCTGACTGGCATCCTGTTCCTTTTTTGAGGCAAGGATTGTTATGTATCCTAGGCTGCCCTCCTGGAACTTTCTAGGTAGCAGAGGTAGAAAAGGGAGACCTTGAACATCAGACCCTTCTGCCATGCCTGAGTGCTGGTATTATAGGGGTACACCACTAGGTTGCTGCTTTGTGCTTATTTTGTGTTGATAATTGAACCCTGGTCCTCTTGCATACTGGGCAAGCACTCTACCAACTGAGCTATACCCCAAGCCCTGTCAACAGACAGACCTCTGCCTGGAGAAGCAAAACCTAACTGCTTTTCCTTGGCAAGATCAAACACCTCCTGCTTTGGCCCTAGATAACCTTACCAGAATTCTTCCTAGAGACCAGTCCAAGATTCTTAAACTCTCGATTCTCAAACCCATGAATCCATGATGTTGTTTTCATCAGCTGTTTTTCCTGTCTGGAATATCCTTTGCTGGGCTCCAATCATAAGCAAAGCCCAAAATTGTTCTTTTAAAAATATTTCATTTATTTATTTAATCAGTTAATTGATGTGTGTGTGGTACATTAGAGGTCAGAGGACAACTTTCGAGTTTGGCACTTTCCTTCTACCATTTAGGTCTCAGGGATTGAACTCAGGGTTCCTGGCTTGTCCTTGTCCTCTGAACCGTCACTGGCCTCCAGTTCTTTTGTTCACATCTTTCTCTAAGTCCAGTGTTGGCAGCGTAGGACTTAATGTTTCATCCCTTTTATTCTTCCACCCACTCTTATTTTTTTTCTTTGTAAAATTCTCTGATTGAGACAAAAATAAAATAAAATCCTTGACTTTTGTCTTCTCAAAGCAGCTGGACAAAGTGAGTGAACAGCCCAGACCCAGCCATTGTACAAAAGCAAACTTGAAAACACAAACAAAAATAACCAAAACCCAAACCAAAACCAAATGGAGAGAATCGACTCTCTTCTGCAGCCAAATTCATTGCCTTTCAAAACCCAGAACTTCAAGTATTGAAGTTTTTAGAGCAGAAAATGAATCACAGACATTTAAGAATCAATTCTCAGAAATTTAATTAAAATCTTTTTCGTGAACTCTTAGGTTTGATCACTTAAGTTGCATTCTTAGCACAAAAAAAAAAAAAAAAAACAAAACCAAAACAAAACAGGCCCAATACATCCTTTAAGCTATTTACAGAGGAAATCTAAAATTAATGAGTTTACCAATTATTTTTAAAAACTTTTGATGTTTTGTTTTGTTTTGTTCTTGACACAAGTTCTTATTGTAGAGCCCAGGTTGCCCTCAAATTCATTGCAATCCTCCTGCCTCAGCCTGAATGACAGTGTTGAGACCACAGGCTGAGTGAGCTACTGTGTCCTGTTTAGGTTTCTCATTTTTACCTTATTCTGGTCTTTGAGATAGGGTCTCACTATGTAGCCCTGGCTGGCCTGGGACTCAGTAGGTAGACCAGGGTGGCCCCAAACTTACCAGATCCCTCTTGCCCCTCTCCCCATTGCTGATACTAAAGATCTTCCCTACTATGCTGTTTTTGTTTGTTTGTTTACATAAACAGGGCTATCTCTTCAGAGTAATATATTACAGTAATAATTCTCTAAAGAAATTAAGGACTATTATAAGCCATCATTAATTGCATGATTTCTTTTTAAGCACACAAGAAGAATCCCACTGGATACAATGGTCATTTGAAACATTTGAAAGTTGAACAGGTGTAGTGGTACAAGCCTGTAAACCCAATAGTTGGGAGGTGGAGGTAGGAGGATCAGGAGTTCCTAAGTGAGAGGAGAGTGTTTCTAAAAAAATAAAAATAAAAATAAAAACCTAAGTAGACTAAAGAAAAAGAATGAGTTGAGCATGACTGTGTGTGTATGCATGCATGCATGCATGTATATTTGGGGGCTCAGAAGATTAAAAAGTTGTAATTTTCTTCCTCTGAGCATAGGGAAAACTGCCCCAAATAGAACTGATGACCTGTTCAAATTTCTACTTTTTATAGGTGGGCGCTTTGGTACATGGATTATTTGGTAGGTTCACTCATCCTTCAGAGGAAAACAGTTTCATGGTGTCTATCATATTGGAGATTTTAATATATATATATTTTTTGCATTAGGAAAGTGTTGGATATAGGAATGAGTTGAAAATGAAAGCTTCACACTCTGAGAAATGCAATCAAGAACTAAGCCATTCTGTGTTTAATTTTCTTCTCAGTTTGTGGGCTGGAGGATAGGTTATTTTGCCAATATGACTATGTACTTTGAGCCAGGGAAATGAATTTTTTTTAATTAACAATGCATTTGATTACTCTGATTATTCTTTTCTTTCACATTCCATTTGTTAATCAATTTTAATGGCCTGGCTTGTGGAAGAGTGCAGGAAAGATGACTAGAGCCAATGTTCAGAAAGGGGGAAAAAAAAAAGCCAAGAGAACTTTCTAGCAGCACTTTTGCATGACCGATTGTGTATTTGATGCATTTGAGTCAATAACTTGAACCTAGATGCTTCCATATACATATATGGAAAGACTAGAATCATCTTTGAAAAGAAAACCCTTGGCAGTGTTTCCTAATCTTTAGAAATTCCCAAAATCATAGTAGATATTCAAGGAGTTAATCCATTCCAAGTAAACTAGTCTATGGAGTTAGTTACTGATGCATTTTTCTGGTTGCTAATTTTAACCAACATAGGTCTCAGTGCCAAGTGTTGTGGGAAACACTGAAATGTTGAATTTAGTGTTCAGATGTTTCATTCAACAAGCTCAATGGCCTGGAACAGAAACTCATTTGGGTGCCTTTCAAGACAAGGCAGCATCTTTGGTTTATACAAGTGCTTGTTATTGTTATCTGAGTTCGATTCTCTGAGCCGTTTAGGTGTAACTCACTTAAGGAGGTGTGTGTGTGTGTGCGCGCGCACGCGCGCACACGCGCGCGCGCGCGGGCGCGGGGGGGGGGGGAGGGGAGAGAACTTGCCAGAATTCACTGGACTATGGAAGATGGAAGAATTGGTAGGAAATGAAAGCATGCCCAGACTGTTGGGGAAACTCATGAATGTTGCTACACAAGTAATTAGCGTGAGGCCCTGATGACCTTTTGTACATTGATTATATAGGAGCAGTGCATTTGACTGTGAGGTAGGTCATGAATATTTCAGCTTTATACGCTATTGTGGACGTTAAGCGAAAGAGTAGACAGAGATGTGCTAGTAATATTACTTTTACCTCTCAGTCAATAAGACTTGACATAATTACTTCCTCAGTCCCCAACACTGGGCCATCTCCTGATTGTAGTCCTTCAGTTGGCATCACTGCAGATGACGCAGCAATCTAGGACTAGGTTTGCTTAAAATTCACAGATCTTTTTTTAAATATAGGGCTAGTTGCAAACTGAGACTGTATACTAAGTGGGGTCGTGTCACAACTGCAAAGCCTTGTGCTTATGTTTGTCTTGGTTTTGTTAAATCCAGAAGATAGTGTCACTGAGCTATACAAGCTAGTTAAGAGCCAGCTAGGCATGTTCCTGTACTTCTGTAAACCCAGAACTCCAGAGGTGGAACAGGACGATCAGGAGATCAGGGTCATCTTCTACATAGCAAGTCGAAGGTAGCCTAGGCTGCCAGAGAACACGTGTGAGGGACAAGTGCTCAGCTGGTAGAGCACTTGTCTAGTGTGTCTTTGAGGATGCCCCTGACTCTTGATCTTCCTGTTTTCACCTCCCAGGTGCTGAGATCCCAGATATGCACCATTGTGCTTAGGTCTCACCAAGTTGCCCAAGTTGACTCATTCTGTTGTTCTGGAAGGTTTTAAACTTTTTATCTTCTATTCTCAAATTCTTCAAGTAGCTCCGAGCCTGGACAGTGTGTGTGTGTGTGTGTGTGTGTGTGTGTGTGTGTGTGTGTGTGCTGGAATTTAACTCAGGCTCTCACATATACCGGGCGAGCAGTTTACCACTGAGCTACATCACTAGCCCTTTATGTAGGGTTTTAACCGGTAGTTAAGTTTTCATCCCTGACCTGCTTCTCACTTTGCATATTGCTGTTGACTGTTCTTGACACGCCCTTCAGGGACCCTTCTCTCAGTCTATTTTCCAGCTCTCTCTGGTCTAAAGCTGTGTTCGTCCCTCCATGTGTAAAGCTGCTTATTCTGACAGCTCTTAACCTTTGATTCCTTCCTAGTAATTTCAAAAGAGACCCAGGACCCCAGAAAGTATTTATGGGTTATACCATGCTTAGTAAAAGTCCTTTGCTTCTTTTAGTTCTTTATTTTATTTTATTTTTATTATTTATTAATTATACTTTATTCACTTTGTATCCCCCCTGTGGTTCCCTCCCTCCTCCTGTCCCAATCCCTCTCTTCCTCCACCCTCTGCATGCATGCCCCTCCCCAAGTCCACTGATAGGGGAGGACTTCTTTTCCTTCCTTCTGATCCTAGTCAATTAGGTCTCATCAGGAGTGGCTGCGTTGGCTTCTTTTAGTTCTTAAGGGTAGCTTTTTTTTGGGGGGGGGAGGGTCTGATTTTAAAAGTAATACCTGCTTATTATTTATTTATTTATTTAAAAAGTAACCAAAGCATGTATTTTAATTTAAAAAATTCCCACCTATCACCTATTTAGATATAGCCCTAATGAATAGCTTTATATATAATTTTTCAGAGTTCTTATATTAATATATATGGAAATCCTTTTTTTTTTTTTTTTAAACAGGGCATTCTTACATAGCTTAGGTTGGCTGAAATTCAGTGTGTAGTGTAGGTTGGTCTCAAAGTCAAGATCCTTTGTCTTACCCTCCTGAGTACAGAGATCATAATGACGAGATCACAGGCAGGCACCACACCTAACACTTAGCTTCCATTTTCTTTTGAAACAGGGTCTTCCTAGGCACCTCTAGATCGCCTTGAACTTGTAGAGGCTCTCTTGCTAACGCCTGCCAAACGCTGAGATTAGTGGCATGCACCACCAAACCCAGATTGTTCCCTCTCTTCCCTCCCTCCTTCCCTTTTCCTCCTTTTTGGCCAAGGATTTACTCATGCTAGGCAAGTGCTCTACACATACGCAGATGAGCTGCCTCCTCCCACCTGCCCCTTCTGTTATTTTCTCGGCATGCTTCCCAGGACGACCTGTTGTAATCTTGCTCTATATTGTGGTTTAAATCTAAACTGTCAGCAGCAGGTGAAAGTTTTGAGTACTTGGTTCCCATCTTATGACAATGGTGTGGAAGCTGTGGAGGCCTCGGGAGGCAGAGCCTGGATGGCAGAAATAGGTCACTAAGGGTGGGCTCGTGCACATTGCACTGTCCTCTGGCCAGTGAACAGCCATCCGCACAAGATCTGCAAACTCCAGACTGGACTGCTGCTTCATCATCCTCACTATGGATGCTGAAATCTCCAAAACTGTGAGCTGAAATCAAGTTCTTCTTTACCATCTGTCTGGCACTTTGGTCGCAGCAACACAGATCTAATCGGCATCCTCTTCTGTTTTTAGGCACCAGCATCTTACAGATAAACATTTGGTTTACTCAGGCCTAATGGCAGTAGCACTGGACTTCTCTCCAGCTCTGAAAAAATGGAAGCTGTGCCAAGTTGGAATGGAACTAGCGTTGCACTGCCCTAGCCTGTGCAGACAGAGTCAGAGGCTTGCTGAGCAGAGGGCACTGGGATTGGAAAGCAGGCATCTTTCCTCCTGACCAAGCTCAGGCATCAGACAGCGGTGATTGAGGAAGCATGTGCAAGTGCTTCTGTGAGCCTCTTTCCCATGTCAGTACACACCTGGGCAAGCAAGCCTTCCCCGAGGGCCTTTTCAGAGTCCAAATCTGCCCAGGCACTTGGCATTCATACCCACAACAACCCAGCACAGTGGTCTCATTGGTCTCACTAGTCTTCCCTCCAGAGGTAAGGGGGAGATTTCCTGGGAGGACTGAAGACATTCGGATGACCCTCTCACCCTCCATACTCTCGTTCAGTCATCAGAATCAGTATCAGTATAAGCAACATGTCAAGACTGTATCCCTTTGACTTAGGATTTTGTCTACCCTGGAGAGGGCTATACAACTGAACACAGTCCTTTGCTGGGGGAGCCCCTGTTCTGGAATGGCTGAGCTGTCCAGTATGGCCAGTGCGTAAATGTCAAGTAAACATCAAATTCAAGTGCAATCTAACCATTGTCCTGAAACTGTTTGCTTTAGATACAATAGTTAGCAGGAAGGGGAGGAGAGGCAGGGAGAGAATGTATGTCATTTTGTAAAGCAAAACACGAACATGGTGGGCCCTCCCTCTGCCAATGTGTTGAAAAGACCAACGTCAAATAAATAAAAAGCCTGCACACTGTGCTGCAAAACTAAGCATGTTTCTTAGCTTGTAAAAAAAAAAAAAATTAGATGAGGGAACATTTTCCAGTCAATCACACTGCAGCAAGTCATCCTGTTGAATTTGTGACTCACTGGCTCTCTGTGTCAATAGACAGCATTATGACTTCACTGGGGGATGAAGCAGAAGTTGAGATGAAGCAGGGCCAGCTTTAAACAGGCTCTGAGCTCTGACAATAAATAGCCAAGGAAACACTGAACACTGGGCAATCACATCTGTTGTTCCTGTTTATTTCTTGCTTGTCTCCTAGGAAATAACTAATTTAAATTTGACTTTATAGGGGGCTACAATTGGGAATAAGTTATAAAAAATAAAAAAAGCAAAAACAAAACAAAAATAAATTTACTTCATCACTTCATCCTTTTTTGCCTTAAGCTCAGAGGCTGTGATACTCACCTGGCTTACGACTAATGGAGCATCTCTTTTTTCCTGAGCCCTATACTTCTGTCTTCACAGCAATCCTAGGAAGTAGAGATATTTTTATTTTATTTTACTTTATTGTCATTAATTTGCATTTTGAGATGGGTCTCATGTAGTCCAGACTAGCCTTAAACTCATATGTAGCCCAGGATGACCTTGAACTTCTGATCTTCCTTCCTCTATTTTCTGAGTTCTGGGATTGTACAGGTGTGTACCACTTGTAGCTTGTTTATGTCATTCTGGGAATAGAATTCAGGGCCTTGTATATGCTGGGCAAGTATTCTGCCAACTAAACTATAACTCAGAGCCTTAATTTTATCTTTTGTGGTGCCAAGAATTAAACCTAGGGCCTCATGTCTACCAGGCTAGTGCCCTATTACTAAATGACATCCCCAGCCCATTGTGTTATTTTATAGGTAAGAATATTGAGGCCCATAGAGGCTAGGTAACTTTTCAAGCTTCTACCTCATAATTTTAACCCATATATCTCTGGCTTCAATATCTACTGTGTTATATCTTTGTTTGACCATTAGTTTCATAGAGCCCAGATTGGTCTTGAGCTCTTTCTTCTACTCCCTGAGTGCTAGGACCATAGATATGTGCCACCAAGCCTAGCTTTCTCTGGGATATCAATATCTTGTTTTGCTGACCTACTATGTGCCAAACACTGGCTTAGGTACTTATGTGTCCCACCTCAAAAAAAAAAAAATTAAGACATACCTCCTGCCTTCTCAGGAATGCCTGTGGGGATAGAAAAACCACAAAGAGATAATAGACATGGACCAGTGTATGGGGGTAGAAACCACTTACCTGAAAGCAAAGCTTCAGTCACTCAGCAGTTGTGTCCTGGATAGCAGGGAGAAGCTTAATGTTTGCTTTCGCCTTATCACACAGGTGATATGTGCAGGGCTGAGGCCGGACTGCTGAGTGGGAAGGCCTAGACTCCAGTCTGGACTTGGCTGCTACACATGTGAGCTTGGGTCAGTGCTGTGATCAGTTGGTATGATGAGTCCACTGTTTGCACGGTAGAAGAGGGAGCTAGAGCAATTCCAAGGCTGCAGATTGCTATGGATATATAAATGAGTTCTTGACCATTGGTCTGGCTAGCCCCAGCTGAGGTAGTCCCAAGGGACCTTCTGGTTCTCAGGATTGCAGCATGCCGTTGCCTCCATGTTCTCCCTTTCTTCCTCTTTCCTCACCAGGGTCTTACTGTGTAGACCAGGTTGAACACCTCCTTTCTTAGCCTCCAAAGTCCTTGGACTTCAAGCATTTATCATTCTTATGTCTATTTTATTTTTGTTTTGTTTGTTTTTGACATAGGCAGGTCTCAAACTCTCTATTTTAAGGTTGACCTTGACCTCTGATCCTTTTGGCTCCTCCGACCCCAGTGCTGTGATTGCAGACATGTAGAACTATGCCTGGTTTATGAGGTACCAGGGATAGAACCCAGGGCTTTGTGCATGTGTGGCACACACTGAACCCACTGAACTAGACCCCCAGCCTGTCTGCTCTTTATAACTGTGCTGAAGACCAAGTCAGAAAGTATCTTTAAGATTGACATGGTGACTTGACCTGCAGTCCCAGCAGTGAGGCTGAGGCAGGAAGACCACCATGAGTTTGAAGCTAGCCAGCAGTAGAGTGAGACCTCATCTTAGAAACAAGACAATGAAACAAGACCAACAAAATCTATGTGTTATCCTTTAAAAAAACGTAGTTGTCTGCCTAGACAAATGGCGCAGAGTGGGTTTGCCTTCATTTTAATATAGCATTACTCACGACTTCTTCCTTTTTGTGGTCTCTGCGTTTTCCAAGTTCTGAGAAGTTGTAACAGGTTTCCATGTCATCCCAGTTCTTTCATAGTTTGTTACCTGGCTGGAGAGTTTCCTGAAAGGACATGGCCAACTCTTGCCTGGAGTATAGTTTTTAAAATTTTATTTTGGTTATAGGTTGCTTGTCAAACCTTTACCAGGTCTTGAAAGTGAGGGTGCTCCATTTACCATTCTGAATTTTTTCCTGTGCTTGTTGGCAAACCTTGCATTTCCATTATAATCTGCCTGAACAAACAAACAGGAGAGTTTACAGCAGCCCTGTGCCAAGCATCCACCCCCTCAGTGAACTGTATACAGCAGTCTAAGAGCTAAGAGACCAAGTGCACATGTGTGTGTAAAACAAATCTATTCCTGTGCTTATGAAGTTGGTTTAGGAAGCACCATGCCTGTGTGTGGCCCAGAGCTGGACACTGACAAGGAATAGCAGCATAAATGAAGATGCAATCCTAACCTACAGGGAGCTGAAAGTGTCATCAAATGATCAAAAACATGCAAACAAACTAATAAAATAACTGCTATGTGGAGGATGCAGTGCTTGACATATTTCTGTTAGTATAGCAAAATACAGTAAGAAGACAAAAGCTGCATTTTGGCTTCTGGATTTAGAGGTCTGATTCCTTGCTAATTTGCTCTTGGGCCTGTTAAGGCAGCACATCATGGAAGAAACTCACAGTAGCGGAAGCTGCTCACCTCATGGAAGCAAAGAACAGGGAAAGTGGAAAGGCTAGGCACCACGGTACCTCAAAGGTGTTTTCAATGATCTTAGACACTTTTTTTTTTTTTTAAGAAGACAGGATCTTATTCTATAGTACAGGCTGACCTCAAAATCAGTATGTTGCTCAGTTTGCCCTCAGGTGTACTATGATACTCCTGCCTCAACCTTCATGTGCTAGGATGATAGCTTGAGCTACCACATCCCAGATCCAAGTAAGTGGCTAAGTCACAGCACTGTATTTCCAGCTTTGAGTCTGGGGCTGTCTAGTGTGTCTAGGCCCAAAGTCTTGGATTTTATTTCTGCTTCCTATTCACTTAGCAGATAATTCCTGAATGCCTAGAGTGAATAGAAGGAACTCTATTATATGGTGAGATATCCAGAGAAGAACACGAATGGTATAAATTGTGCTGTCTATGTCAGAGATATGCAGAAGAGAAGTCTAAGAGTTGTTCTCATCCCAATCACAATGCCTATCAAGAAGATGAAAGACCACAAATTCTGGGGAGGACATGGGAAAAGAGGAACTCATATTCATCGCTGGTGGGAAGGTAAAGTTGAGCAGCCACTATGGAAATCAGTATGGAGAGGCTTCAAAAAACTGAAAATAGAATGATCATATGCCACAGCTATTTACTTAGGCTTATACCTTAAAAATTCTTAAGTCAACATACCACAAGTACTTGTATGCTCATGTCCGCAGCTGCTGTTCTAGCCAGAAGGTAGAACCAGCCAAGAGGCCCATGGACAGATGAGTGAATACTGGAATTCTATTTACTATAAAGGAAAGTTAAAATCATTACAGCAGGAAAATGGGTGGAACTGGGAATTATGTAAAGTGAAAAAAAAAAGCCAGTTTTAGAAAGACAAATGTTTTTTTTCCTTATATAGAGAAGCTAAATTTAAAATTATATATAGCAGGTGCTTGTATGTGTTTGTATGTGTGTTTACATATGTGTGTTTGTAGGTCATGAGACTAGAAAGAGGATCATGAATGGGGAGGGTGATGGAGTATGTGTAATTGAAAAGTAGGTGGGGAGACTAACTGCAGGCATAACGACCCGTGGGAAGAGAGGAGGCTCTGAGGGGTGTAGAGTGGGGAAGGAGATAATTAAATGTGATGATACAATGATGAGACCCTATCTTCAAACAAAACAGTAAAAGCAAAGTAACCCATCACCACACATACACACACACACACACACACACACACACACACACACGGAAACACGCACGCACGCACAACACACCTATGTGTAATTTTAAATTTAGGTTCTTTATATAAGAAAAAAACTACTAGACCTGATGTCCAGGAGCATTCATGGACAAAGTATTACTTTGTGACATTCTGTTATTGCTTCTAATGACTCAAAGAGAATGTATTTTCTTTTTCTCTCTAAACTTAACAGTGTAGAAATAGAAAACCAAAGAGCTGGCACAGGACAAGGTCACCATGATTGTCAAATCTGTCTCCCTTTTTCCTGGCAGCCAGGACAGAAAAGGAACAAATCCTGCCTACACCTCTCCTCAGAGGGGAAGAAGCCCATGGTTATTTTGGTCCTTTAAACCCCATGCTCAGTTCTCACCTGGAAGCCCACATAAGGACATTGATAGACAC
The DNA here is from genome assembly GCF_030254825.1 of Meriones unguiculatus. Classification (NCBI taxonomy): domain Eukaryota; kingdom Metazoa; phylum Chordata; class Mammalia; order Rodentia; family Muridae; genus Meriones; species Meriones unguiculatus. The sequence continues at coordinate 45,698,104 of NC_083351.1, forward strand.
AATAATTAATGTTTTTGGCAAGAGCTTTACCGCAAATGCCAATTTTTGTCTGCCATTTCTTGTGCAGGCCTTTAATTAAGGTCAAGGGCTTAACACTGAAGCAGACATCGGTGAGGGCTTGGCTAACCTAGTTCAACAACTGACTGCAACACAAAGCAGGCTTGGCATAAAGGGCCGGTTAGCACTACAAGCAAGGTGGAACAGCAGCTCAGGATCATGCAGTTTCCTGTGCAATGGGGCACGAAGCAGGCTCTGTGAGAGGAGGCAGCCTTGGGACTCCATGACTAGGAGACACCACGAAGGAATTGGGGTGAGGGGCAACCTAGGCTTGGTGTACAAGCGCAAAGGCCTTATAAAATGAAAATTCTTGACCTGTTTGGACCATATCAAACTGTCTAGAGTTGAGAGAAGGGATTCTAATAAGACTTCCATAAAAGAAGTAGGGTTTGCCACTTGGACATTTTCTGGTTCTTCCAAGACAACTTTTTTGTCGAGTTAAGCGAAAATGAATGAGAATCAGATGGACCACATTTCTCTTGAATACACACGGGCTTAACAATGAAGGGGGAGAAAGAACTTGACAGAATGTGTCCCGGCTTCTGCCAAACCCAAAGTATTTGAGGAATCACACAGGACGCAGCTCGAACCCAAACACATGCCTGGATTCTCCAACTCCTAATTGCAGCTGCAGCCGGTTAATACAATGAAGTGTGCCCAGGAAAATGGGGTCTGAATGGAGGGGCCATGTGAAAGAGAATGACTGCTACAGGGCAATTATCTGGCTTCACCCTCCAGGAACCAGTTCATTGCCTTGCAGGGACGAGAGTGGGCCAATGTGCAGTTTCTTAAACAAGCTATTGAATTCAGCTCTCTTGTAGAGAACAATTAAAATTTGTTATTTAACTTCATTGTGTCGTGTGTGGAAAGAATTCAGCTTCTCTTGTTTCCTACATTCAGGAGTATACAAAAGGGAAGAAGTATGCTTTGCCTCAGGGTCTACTCACCCAAGTAGGTACCCAATGGGAGATGGTCAGGGAAAGAGAGCAAGACTCTAGTGTACTGTGTTTTCGAATTCTCAACTCTTAGCTAGAAGCTTACGAGTATTTGAAAGCTAGAAAGAACTTGAGACCCAGAGAAGTGAACTGATTTGTCACTGGACCACACACAACTGGTCAGCTGTAGAGTGGGAACTCAAAACCGAAGCTCTGGTTCTGTTGTTTTTCTTTTGTAAGGAAGTGTCTTACGTAGCGCAGGCTGCCTCAGACTTGCTGCATAGTTCTTCTAATCCTCTGCCTCTACCTCCTGAGTGCTGAGATCCCAGGCTTGCACCGCTTTTCTTGGTTTATGTGGTTTGAGGACAAAACCCAGGGCTTAGTGCATTCTAAGCAAGTACTTTACCAACTGAGCCGTTGCACCCTCCCCTGCCCTGTTCTTCTTCATAGAAAGCACATTTTCCTCTTAGTTATACTCAGGAACTAAAAATAAAAATGAAAATATAACATTGTTAAAGACATGGGCTCATGATGCCCAAGCTGATCTCTAACTTGCTGTGACCACTTGATCCTCCTGGCCTCAAGTGCTGGGATTATAGGTACACATCAGCGTGTGTTGTGTGTGTGTGTGTGTGTGTGTGTGTGTGTGTGTTTTGTTCACTATTCAGCCTAGACTTGTCTGGGGCTTGCCGTCCTCCTGTCTCTGCCTTTCCAGTGCTGGAATTTCAGTGTCGTGCTACCCTACCAGCATTCTATTTTAAATAGACATTTAGGGAGTATTCAGTGGTGACAACAGGCTTGAACACCTCTAAAGTCTACTCGGCTGTATTCAGGAAAGACTGCCCATGCAGCCTTTTTATTGTGAAGTCACAATGCTTAGATGCCCAAAGAGGAGCAGTGGCTGGACGCAGTATGACAGAGATGGGGGGGTGGCAAGATAGAGGAGAGCTTCACTTACGGGGAGGCATTGAGAGTGATTTTGAACCATAAAAGATGGTTGGCTGCATAGATCTGCAGCTAGAAGGCAAAAGAAACATGACCTATAAATGGCCAGTTGGAGTGGGGCAGTGAACCTAGAAATTGTAGAAGAATTTTAATCCAGAACATGGCTTTTCTGGCAAGAGATCACATCCAAAGACCTTCTAGGTCTGTGTGATTGAGCTGGAATACAGACATGCCTTTAATCCCAGGAGACAGAGGCAAGCAGATCTCTGAGTTCAATGCCAGCCTAGTATCGATCAAGTTTCAGAGAAAGAAAAGCTTAGGTCCAGCCGTGGTGGTACATACCTTTATTCCCAACATTCATGAGACAGGAGATCTCAGTTTTTGGCAGTGCTGTTCAGGCAGCTCAGTAGAGTCAGTGAGTTGAGAGGCAGTGCAGTGGAGTTGAGTTTGTGGCCATTCAAATCATGGGTCAGAGGCAGTTTTTACTGAGAGAATTTTACAGAGATAAGCTGAAGAGAGAACAATCTAGACACAAGTGAAGACAGAGCAAGCCAGAGAATGAGAAGGAGCCCGAGATTAGAGCAGATTGGTAGAGTTAGATTGAGGCCGAGCAGAGCTGTCAATGAGAAACTGAGAGAAGACAGTCAGTTAGAAGAGGAGTTTGGTTCAACAGCTGAGTTGAACCAGCCAGCCAGGGTTCATAAAGAACTAGAAACAGTGAGCTTATTCAACAGTAAGTCTTGGAGGTGTAAGACATTATTGGTCTAGATAAGATTGTATAGAGGCTAGAAGCTTCTAGGACTAGGCCTAGGTGAGCAGACAGAGACAGTAAGCCTCAGGCAACAATTAAATCAGGAGAATAAAAGATACTTTAACAGAAAGTTGGCTGGGGAAAAGCGTGCGATGGTGGAATGGTTGAGGGAGAAGTGAGCAAGTGGCAGCAGGTATCTCGGTCTCCACGTGAAGGCTGTTTGAGCTTGATGGTCTTAACACATCCCTGGCTGTGAACGCCCATTTTTCTGAAATGAAAATCTCCCCACCAATTCCCCACCCCTCCTCTATTTTGTTTCTTTTTAAAAAACTATTTGTTATATTAATTACAGTTTATTCACTTTGTATCCCAACTGTAGCACACTTCCTCATTCCGTCCCAATTCCACCCTCCCTTCCTTACCTCCTCCTCTGCTCCTTTCCAAGTCCTCCTCTCCTTTCCTCTGACCCTAACCTATCAGGTCTCATCAGGACTGGCTGTATTGTCTTCCTCTGTGGCCTGGTAAGGCTGCTCCCCTCTCAGGGGGAGGTGAACAAAGAGCCAGCCACTGAGTTCATGTCAGAGACAGTTCCTGTTCCCATAACTAGGGAACCCACTTGGAGCCCAAGCTGCCATAGGTTACATCTGTGCAGGGGTTCTAGGTTACCTCTATGCATGCTCCTTTGGTGGAGTCTGTTTCTCTCCTTGTGGAGCTCCTGTCCCCTTCAGGTCTTTCTATCTCTCCCTTCTTTCATAATTCCCTGCATCTTGCCAAAAGTTTGGCTATGAGCCCTCAGCATCTGCTTTGCTACTCTGCTGGATAGAGTCTTTCAGAGGCCCTCCATGGTAGGCTCCTGTCCTGTTTCCTGTTTTCTCCCTCTTTTGCTGTCTATCCCATTTGCCTTTCTGAGTGAGGATTGATCATTTTACCTAGAGTCGTCCTCCATGCTTAGCTTCTTTAGATGTACAGATTTTGGTATGTTTATTTTACATTATATGTCTAATATCCACTTATAAGTGAGTATATACCATGTGTGTCTTTCTACTTCTGGGATACCTCACTCGGGATAATCTTTTCTAAATCCCACCATTTGCCTGCAAATTTCATGATTTCCTTGTTTTTAATTGCTGAGTAGTATTCCATTGTATAAATGTACCACAATTTCTGTATCCATTCCTCAGCTGAGGGGCATCTGGGTTTTCCCAGGTTCTGGCTATTATGAATAAAGGTGCTACGAACATGGTTGAGAAAATGTTCTTGCTGTGCACTTGAGCATATTTTGGCTATATGCCCAGGAGTGGTATAGCTGGGTCTTGAGGAAGCGCTATTCATAATTGTCTGAGAAAGGGCCAGATTGATTTCCAAAGTGGTTGTACAAGTTTACATTCCCACCAGCAATGGAGGAGGATTCCCTTTCTCCACATCCTCTCTAGCATGAATTGTCACTTGAGTTTTTGATCTTAGCCATTCTGATGGGTATGAGGTGGAATCTCAGGAGTGTTTTGATTTGCATTTCCCTGATGACTAAGGATTTTAAACATTTCTTTAAGTGTTTCTCTGTCATTCAATATTCCTCTATAGAAAATTCTCTGTTTAGCTCTGTACCCCCCTTTTTTAGTTGGATTACTTAATTTGTTGCTTTTTAACTTCTTGAGGTCTTTATATATTCTGGATATTAGCCCTCTGTCACATATAGGGTTGGTGAAGATCCTTTCCCAGTCTGTAGGCTGTCATTTTGTTCTGATGACCGTGTCTTTTGCTATACAGAAGCTTTTCAGTTTCATGCAGTCCCATTTATTGATTGGATGGGACCTCGTGAAACTGTCTTTGAAAAATGAAATCGAAGAAGATATCAGAAGATGGAAAGATCTTCTGTGCTCTTCAATCATTAGGGTTAACATAGTGAAAATGGTCATCCTGCCAAAAGCAATCTACAGATTCAATGCAATTCCCATCAAAATACTAACACAATTGTTTACAGCCCTGGAGAGAACGATTCCCTACTTCATATGGAACAACAACAACAACAACAAAAAAAAAAAAAAAACCAGAATTGCCAAAAGATCCTGTGCAACAACAGATCTGGAGATCTCTCCATCCCTGATCTCAAGCTATACTACAGAGCAATAGTAATAAAAATGGCATGGTACTGTCATAGAAACAGAATGGCAGATCAATGGAATCAAATAGAAGACCCAGAAATAAACCCACACATCTACGGATACTTGATTTTTGACAAAGAAGCCACAACCATACAATGGAAAAAAGACAGCATCTTCAACAAATGGTACTGGTCTAACTGGATGTCTACATGTAGAAAAATGCAAATAGATCCATCTTTATCATCCTGCGCAAAACTAAAGTCCAAGTGGATCAAAGATCTCAACATAAAACCAGACACACTAAAGCTGTTAGAAGAAAAAGTTGGAAAGAGCCTTGAACTCATTGCCACAGGAGATAATTTCCTGAACAGAACACCAACAGCACAAGCTCTAAGAGCAACAATCAATAAATGGGCCCTCCTTTATTTTCTGAGACATGGTCTGGTAATCTAACCCTGGGTAGCCTGGAACTCACCATGTAGACCAGTCTAGCCTCTAACTTGCAGCCATCCTCCTTCCTCTGCTTCCCCTGTGCTTACAGGCCTGTTCCACTATGCCCATATTGAAAATTGTGGAGTTCAGGTGAAGCTTCCTGTCTGTTTTCATACCAATATTTCCTTTATTCCTGACGTATGTGACTATTCCATATGTAATACAGCCAAGATGAAACCGTCAATGAACCGTGAACTTCAGAATCATGTTCATTTTTGTATGTCTACTCTCCCACAACAATCAGGAGAATGTGCCTGAAAAGGAGAGTCTTTAGCAGCTCTGGAACTAGGAGGAGTCAATACAGACCATGGCAACATACTGAGGCTACATAGGCTCAAAGCAAACACCGGGGAAATGAGAGACATGCCTGCCAAGCACCACTCATTCACACTCTGAGGAGAACAGGCCTACCAAGTACTTCTGCCTGAGGTACACAGAGCCTGTCAACATGCCCAAGGTCATCCTTCCATATCTGTTCCTCAGTTTCTGCTTCCTTTCCCCTGCCTTTTTGCCTGTTTGGAGTAGGGTATCCCAGGCTGATCTGTTGGGATTATTGGCATGATTTACCACATCTGATCTTGACAGCAATGTCGACCTTCTGGTCTGATGAACTTTACTCCAAGTCATTCTTTCATTATTTCTTTCTGGCAGGCTTTCGGGTAGACTGGGCTGGCTTGACTATTTTGTGAATATTCTATTATATATTCTATATAGCCAAGGATGCCCTTGAACGCTTGATGCTCTTGCTTCTATTTATCAGGTCCTCTTGAGGTAGGTAAGCATAGTTAGAAGCTCAGATAACCTGGTACCTTTTTATTTCTATGCAATTGAAAATATTTTTTTCATAAACTATATACAATTATGGTTTTCCCTTCCTTTACTCCTCCCAGTGCTTCCCACCTCCCCTCCCATTTGGATCCATCCCCTTTCTATCTCTCTTTAAAAATCAAACAGGCTTCTAAAGAATAATAATAAAATAAAAAAAGATAAAACAAAAACTAACACAGAGGACAAAGCAAACATAAGAAAAAGAGTTCAAGAAAAGGCACAAATAACCAGACATAGATACAAAGATTCAATTTTTCAGACTCTCAGGAATCTCAAAAAACCCACAAAACTGAAAGCTATATTATATATGCATAAGACTTGTAGAGAAAAAAAGAAAAATACAAATAAAAAATAAAAAGATACAATTAAAAAAAGAAAAATCCCTGGCAAAACATGAGACCAGGAACCTCCAAACTCGCCACTGGGTTTATTCTCTGCTGGCGTCTGCTGTGGGCATGCAGCCTGACCTTAATAGTAGTTTCCTCAGTAAGACTCCCTTGGAGAGAACTAAGTTTTTATTTTCAAGTGGTTTTCAGTTGGAGAGAGCTTCTGGGTTAGGTATGTGGACAAGTGTCCACATTTTCTCAGCTCTTGGACTCCATCTGGTGCAGACCAGTGCAGGCCCTGTGCACGCTGCCCCAGTCTCTGTGAGTTCTTATGTGCATCTGTCCTGCTGTGTTTAGACGCCCGTTTCCTTGGTGTCCTCTATCCTCTGTGGTTCCTACACTCTTTCTGCCTCCTCTTCTGTGGAGTTCTCAGCCCTGAGGGGAGAGATTTCATAGAGATACCCTATTCAGGGCTGAGTGTTTCAAGCTCTCTCATCTGCATATTGTCTGGCTGTGGGTCCCTGTATTTGTTCCCATCTGGTGCAGAAGGAAGCTTTTCTGATGATGGCTGAGCAAGGCACTGATCTCTGAGTGTAGTAGAATGTCGTTAAGAGTCAGTTTGTTGCTATGTTCCTTTAGAAGAACAGGATTTGGTTTTCCCTTAGGTTCATGGGCTACCTAATATCTGGTTCTTTGTCACCGAAGCATTCGGGTTATGGGTTCCCTCATGGAGTGGGCCTTAAGTCAGACCTGATAGCGATTTATTACTCCCAAAAGCTTTGTACCACCATTGCACTATCATAACTTGCAGGTAGGACACAATTATAGATCAAGTGGTTTGGCGCTGGGTTTCTACTTCTGGAGTATGCAGAGTATATTCTTTTAACAAGAACACAGGGCTAAGAAGGGTCTCTGTGGGTACCAGCTCTACACTGTGTTCAGTGAGTTGTTTAGGCACTGTCTTTAGTTCAGTTTGTGCAGAGCAACCTATAGTTTTGGCAACAGCCTGTTTTGACAAACAACCCTGTTTGGGGTTCCCATGGGATCCCTCTGGCCAACAACTTAATTAGATGTACCTCATTCCTGGCATTGGAAGCTTCATTTGGTGACAAGAGATGTGGGGGTTCTGTCTTTCCTGTTATTTGGCAATTTTATTTAGATCACCTTCATGTATGTATGTATTTTAGGAAGTTTCTACTGTATTGAGTTTTCACACTACCCCTCAACTGACCTTTAGTTTTAGCTGTCTCTGTCTATATTCCCTACCTCATTGCCCTCTTCCCCCCCTCTCCTCTTTGATCCTCCTGTTCCAGCCTCCGTTCACCTCTTCCATTCATAACTCTTTCCTTTTCTTAAAAGGGAGATCTATCTGTCCCTCCCTGGTTCCTTATTTAACCTCTGTGGTTCTATAGACTGCAGCTTGCTTATCACTGACAGCAGCAGCAGCACCACAAACACAGCCACAAAATGAGAACATTGATTTGTTTGTTTCTACTGTAGTTCAGGCTATTGGCTGTGAACTCCAGATCCTCCTGTCTCTGCCTTCCAAGTGCTGAAATTATAGGTGTGTACCTCCATGACAAGCTGGAAGAATTCTTGACATGTGAGCATGGTCCAAGAGGCCATTCATTCACTCATTTGTTCTTTCAGTTGCATAACCTCATTTACTCTTGGAGGCCCTTGGGAAGGTTACCTCGCACATGGTACATATGGGTACAAGATGTGCTGCTGATGTCATGTGTTATCAATATTGTTATAGTTGGTAAATAAATAGCCACTGTCCCTAGACTACTGTGACTCCTTCCCAAGAATATTTCTTTACCTGGGAAGCCTTGATCCCTTTTAATTTTTATTTTATTTATTTTATAGTTGGGAATTTAAAATTTTTTAAAAAGTTTATTTGTGGGGTATAAGTCACAACACAAACACATGGATGTCAGAGGACAACTTTGTGGAGTCTGTTCTCTTCTTTCACATGTACATAGGTTCTAGGGTATTGAACCTAAGTCATCAGGCCTCTAAGCAAACAATTGTTGAACTCTCTTACCCATCTTTTTTGAGACTGAGTCTTCATATATATGTAACGCAGGCTGAATTAGATATGCGATATAGTCAAGCATGACCTTGACCTTCTGATCCTCCTGCTTCTACCTCCCAAGTGCTGGAGTTAGTATGGCTCCACCCTAGGCTTTATTTTAGTTTGTTTTAGTTTATCTTGCTGTCTATCTTTTTCCAGCTTTGAACTCTTGGCATCTTCCTGCTGCAGTCTGCTGAGTGTTGGGATTATAAACCCCACACATTGGGCAGCTGTGGCCCTTCCTTATAACCCAACAACAAAGGGGTTATATCTGGAAGTGGGGAAAGGGACAGGCATTTTTTGCTCTCTACCTATTGCAAATGTCCTGCCACATGGATTATTAAGTGTGTTCACTGTCACTACTGCCTGTGTGTGTGTGTGTGTGTGTGTGTGTGTGTGAAAAGATCCATTTTATAGATGCATCTTGGATTAAGCACATTTCCAGGGTCACTCAGCAGGCTCATGGTTTCCCTGCTTGAGAATCCAGGGTTCCTCCCAGGCCTTGGTCAGGCCTCTGCCTGCCTCATCTATTTGGTGTGCTTCCAAGCATCTTGGTTTACTAGAACCTGACCCAGTTTTGACAGATTCCTTTGTGCCCAAGGTGAGACTTAGTGTAGCCAAGAGCTTGAGAATGGTGTCATATTTACCCAAGCTTAAAATACAACACCAAGCAATGGGCTCTTTCTTCTCCTGGTAAGAATGTGTGTGTGTACGTATGTTGCAAATTTAACTTGTTTAAACAAAATTCCGTCTGCATGGAGGCATAGTGGAGTATTATTCCTGCCTTAAACATGTAACTGCTTTCCTTTGGTTAGAGCTGCTCCCCTTCTCCACAAACCGTTCTGAAGAACGGTTTTCTGTTTCTTTTTTTTCCTGCTTGCACCTCACTGAGGGAGAGTGGTGTGGTACAGGCAGAGTGCAGAGCATGATATTAGTGCTGGTTTTGGACATAAGGTCTAAAAATATACTTACAAATAAAGACACGCTTCCAAAGGCCAACACCTCATACTCTAAAGCTCACTGTCTGCTCCCAACTCTGCCAACACCAGCAGAGCTGATGGACTCCACATCTGCCAATCTGCTGTATGGGGGCGATACCAGTCCTCTCTGCCAGCAGAGAACCAGGATGTCCTCTGGGCCGGGAGCTGTGTCTGCACCTCCAGCTCCATCAAAAAGGCCTGTAGTAGCCCAGATGTGCTGCCAAACTACCATTCTGGAAGCTTTGAACACAAGTCTAGGGAAATGGTGTTTTGTTAACACAGGGTCTCTATAGCCCAGGCTGGCCTCAGACTCACCATGTGGAAGAGGCTAGTCTTGAACTCCTGACTCTCTTACCTCTCTAACTCACAGGTGCTGGGATTATAGATGTACATTACCACACCCAGCTTACTCTCCTTTTGATTGGCCTATGATGTGCCACAAACTAATAGCAAGCCCACAGTTATTGAATACCTATTGTTGTTAGATGCTAATCCAGGAGGAAGGGATTGTCTGTATGTTAAGTTTAGTATACCCCTCCTCCGCCCAGAACTTATTGATTGATTACCATTCTAGGAGTCAACAGGATCTTGCCCTGCTGGGTGAGTGCTGTGCCACCATGCTACAGCCTCAGGCCCTTTTAACATTTTCAAAGTGAGAGTAGCAGGGTATGATGACCCATACAAGTAATTCCAGTACTCAGGAGGTAACCAGAAGACCAAGATCAATGTCAGGTACGTTGTGAGTTCAGGCCAGCCTCAGCTATATAAGACTGTGTCTCAACTACCTCCACCCTTCAGAAAAAAAAACCAAAAAAAAGTACCATTAAAAATGAGAGAAAACAAAAGAAAAACTGACAGAATAGGAGTAGGTATTATAAACAATGGCTGACAGTTGTAGACCGACTGGGCCTATCAATATGTTAGTGCCTTGATCATTTGATTTCATGTGTAAACGCACACATACAAGGCACACAAGAAGGGTGAGTGATGGCAAATTCTAAGTTCTGAAGAACGGTTTTCTGTTTTCGTAGGGGAGGGATGTCCCACTGAGCAACTCAGGCTGACTGAGAACATCTGGGCAAAGTCCACCTTCCTGTCTCAGTCGTCTAAGTAGCTGGACAACAGGGCTCATGCCATCACAAGGGTTAAGAAGGTACTGTGTCATGGTGTAATTGGAAGCACTTTTTCTTTCTTAGGTAAAATAATGATGACTGTAAAAATTTGCTGGGGTGTTGTACCCCACAGTGACCACAGTTAATAGCATTGCATTGTGTTCTGAAATTGCCAAGAGAGTAGATCCTCCTACCACAAAAATGATTAAGTATATGAGGTAATGCATATGTTAATTATCTCATTTGAGCTATTCCCCGATGTCTACATATTTCATGTCCAATTTTGTTTTTAAGACGAGTCATAACTATATAACCAGAGTGGGCTTGGAACTCACTTTGTAACCCAGTCTGGCCTTAGACTTGTAGTAATCTCCCTGCCTCAGCTTCTTGAGTGCGATAGTTACTGGTATGCACCATTGTACCTGGATGAAAATGCATAATTATTTGTCAAGTAAAATAAGAAATTTCATGGTCATGTCAGGAATTACAGTGAGGTCAAGGCCAGCCTGGCTATATAGTAAAACCCCGTTTAAGGAAAAAAAAAGCAAAATTATAAGATAAAAATTACTAAATAAGCTTCAAAAAATAGAAGAGGCTGCAACTCAGTTGGTTGAATGCTTGCTTAACACTCAGAAATCTGGGGCTCAATCTTCAGCTGCCTGTAAACCCTGGCAGGAGCACACGAAGTTCATGCTCATCCTTGGTTACAGACTGAGCTTGAGGCCAGTCTGTGGTACATGAGAGCCCGTCTCAAAAAAGAAATAAAATAAAGAAAGAAAGAAAAAGAGAGAAAGAAAAGAAAGAAAAAAAAATGACTTAGTTACTTTTATAGTGTGGTGATAAAACACCATGACTAAGGTAATTTATAAGGTAATTATAAATTTATAATTTATAAAGTGTTTAAGTTGGAGGCTTATAGTTTCAGAGGGTTAGAATCCAGGCTCATCAGAGGGGGAGCAGGATAGCGGGAAGTTAGGCATGGTGCTGGAGCAGTAGCTGAGAGCTCTCATCTTGATCCACAAGACAGAACCGGGAGTGGTGTGGGCTTTTGTAATCTTAAAACCTGTCCTCAGTGACACACCTCCTTCAAAAGGTCCCCATTGCCTAATCCTTCCCAAACACTTCCACTAACCAGGGACCAACTATTCAAACATATATGCCTATGGGGACCATCCTCATTCAAAACATTTGGTGAGATATGACATCTGAGAAGATGGAGCCTGGGAAAGCACAAAGGAGGTGGCATTTGAAACCAGGATATGTGACAAGATAGGCCTTCTGGCTAGAGAGCACAGGCAAGAATATGCCTGCCTTTGGGACAAGATGGATACTTTGTTCCCAGTCCAGTGATAGAGAGCCATATGTGCTTGGATACATACTGAAAAGTCTGGTTCTGTTTTGGGGAGGGATATGTTCAGGCCTGTGTGGTAGAATGGTATCAGCCTACAGTGTGGTAAAGGGCATGAAGACGAGAACTGTGAGGCTGCATATTGGTCCAATAAAGAAGAGCATATAGGGCTAGGGATGGAGTACTTGTCTAGCATTCATGAATCTCCTGACTTGAACCCCGCAGCATAAACCAGATGTTGTGGTGTACATCTGTAATCCCAGAACTCAGGAGGTGAGGGCAAGAGGATCAGAAGCTTAAGGCTACACCTTGAGCTCAAAACCTGTTTGGATACATGCCAGAGGGGGTAGGGAGGAGAACAGAAGCAAAGGAAAGAATTAAAGTCAACATTTAAAGGCAAGGTTAACAGGGTGAAGGCCAGGCTACTGATGAGTAGTTGACTGTAGGGAAGCAGAGGTAAGGGCAATCCTACTCTCCATTTTCTGGTTTTAATTCCATCATTCACATGGTTGCAATATCTGAGCCTCCCTCACTGTAGCCTACACCTCCATTCTGGGTACCAGAGGGGCAATCCCCTATGCTGACTACTAGGGAGAGCCTCTGGCAGTAAACTCTTTGTCCCCACACCAACCAAGTGCAGCAAGAAGGAACAGAAGAGCAGTTCTCACCCTGTGAGTGTCAAATGACCCTTTCACAGGGATTGCCTATCAGATATCCTGCACAGAGATATTTACATTATGATTCATAACAGCAGCAAAATTACAGTTATGAAGTAGCAATGAAAATAATGATATGGTTTGGGGTCACCATAACAAGAGGAACTGTATTAAAGGGTTGAAGCATTAGGAAGGTTGAGAACCACTGGAGTAGAAGATTTTGCCATCCCTCAGTAACAGTGCTATCCCACCAGGAACCGGCAGCTGCACACCGCTTCCCTGTTTGAAGCCCTCTTATGTATTTAAGTATTTGGTTCTTTATACATGAGTACACTTCTATCTTAGGGTTCCTATTGCTGTGAAGGGTCATCATGACCAAGGCAACTCTTATGAAAGAAAAAGAGAATTTTATTTGGGGCTGGCTTACAGTTTCAGAGGTTTAGTCCATTATCATTATTATGGGGCAGCAGCATGCAGGCAGACATGGTGATAGAGAAGGAGCTGAGAGTTTTATGTCTTGACCTACAGGCAACAGGATAGAGGCTGTGTATCACACTGGGTGTAGTTTGAGCATATGAGATCTCAAAGCCCACCCCCACAAAGACACACTTCCTCCAGCAAGGCCACACCTACCTCAGCAAGGCCACACCTACTTCAGCAAGGCCACACCTACCTCAGCAAGGCCACACCTACCTCAGCAAGGCCACACCTACTTCAGCAAGGCCACACCTACCTCAGCAAGGCCACACCTCCTAATAGTGCCACTCCTTGTGGACCAAGCATTCAAACTCATGAGTCTATGGGGTCATTCCTATTCAAACCATTTCTCTTTAAGTTTCCTGCTCCATCCCTTCCCTTTCTCTCCTTTTCCTATTCCTATCTCTTTCCCTTTCTCTCTCTCTCTCTCTCTCTTTCTTTCTTTGTATTTTTTGAGACCAAGTCTTGCTGTGTATTTCAAGCTGGCCTATAATCCAGGTAGAAATCAATAGTGAGTCTCTCTTTCACACTCACACACTCATTCACAGAAATACTCAAATGTAACAAATAAAAACATGCTAAGAATAACTATATAATCATTTTATAGTTTGAGAAAGTTCTTCCTTGAATATTTTGTAAAAATAAAAAGTTTTAATAAACAGATTTTACTATAAAACATTTAGAGCTGATATATATATCCCATATATATATATATATATGGAAAAAAGTCTACCATAAATTAAAGGAAGAAGCCAAACATGGGAAAAATACCAGCAGTCTGATGGATGAATACTTCTTTCCTTCAAAATGTCAAGAAAAATTTAATATTAAAGTGGTAAGGATCTATGAACTGCCAATTACCAAAAGAAGGAAGGAAGGAAGGAAGGAAGGCCAACAGCATTTGTAAGGTATGGTCTTTGTGCCAGACATGGTATCTGTCCTGATTAGCTTTAACTGTCAATCGGCAGCCTAGAGGCATTTGAGAGGAGAGCCCTAACTGAGGGTTACCTTGAAGACTGGCCTCTGGGCATGTCTCTGGGGCACTGTCTTGATTGCCAGTTGATGTGGGCAGAGCCAGTCTACTGTGTACAGCCAACACCACCGCTAAGCAATGCCAGCTGAGTATAAGCAGGTGAAAAAGCCAGGCAGCAAGCAATACCCTCTACGGTTTCTGCTGTGCTTCTTGCTTGTGGAGTTCCTTCTTTGGTCAGCGATAATACTGTGTAGAATATCAAGCTTTGTGTTTCTCAGTGATGAGCTGTGGCCTGGGCTTGTAAGCTGAAATAAAGCCTTTCTTCCCCAAGGTGGTTTTGTTCAGAGTGTGTTTATCATAGCAATAAAAAAAGAGAGGAGAGGAGAGGCTCATGTCTACAGTCCCAGACTGAGGCTTAGACAACACCACTGTGAACTTGGGTCTAGCCTGAGCTATACAGTGGGGTTCAGGCCAGAGCTTGGGCTACAGAGCAAGACTCTATATCAGGAAATTAAAAAAAAAAAAAAAGAAGAAAAAAAAAAAAAAAGAAACGAAACCCAAATGAAACCCAAACCAAACCAAACCCAAAAACCTCCCCAAACAGCTGGGAATAGTAACACATCCTTGAAATCCTGGCACTTGGAAGGCAGAGGCAAGGGGATCATTGCTAGTTCACCCTGTTTGGTGCATTTTTACTCGTTGTGAAGCGATATGGAGCGCCACATCGTCTATTTCACCAGTAACACTGACAAAAGATGGAGAAGGAGGGGGAAAAAAAAGCAAGTAGATGCCTCTAGTGTATTTTACTGCAATCTCTCGGGAGGGTGATTTTGCAATTTGAACCTGCAGAGAAATTAAAATGACCTTAACCTTGAGTGCTAGGAATGCACTCTGGGGACGCATTTCAGAATAGGCAGAAAGCATTGGGTCTTTGGATGCGATTGGAAACACATGTTGTTTGCTGTGTGCGTCTGTTTGTTTCTCCAGCCTGGTCAGAGCTAAGCCTTATTCCCAGGGGTGTATTCAGACTTTAGCAAAATGCCAAGCAGAGAAATGGGAGTGTTTCATGTCTGGGTAAAGGGACAGACGGAAGACAAAGGAATGAAGAGAGGTTTCTGTTGTAGATGGAGAGAGCAGATACTGTGTGCAGCTCCAAGCACACAAGCAGGATGCTGGCAGACGTGGCAGCGTCCTGGCCACCTCCTCGGACCTGGGCATGGACAAAAACGTGAGCAGATAACTTTCCGGGCTCCAGTAAACCTAACATTAAAAGGAAAACCTGGGGCTCATTTGAAGCCTGCCCCAAGCCCTGGGTTCGATTCCCAGGGCCACATAAACAGGGTGTGGTGGCACATGCTTGGAATCTTCCAGCACTCATTGGGAGGTGGAGGCAGGAATATTAGAAGTTCAAGGTCATTTTTGACCATGTAGTGAATCCTAGCCTGACTCCATGAGATTCTGTTTCAAAACAGCAATAGCAACAACCAAACCAAACCAAACCAAACCAAACCAAACCAAACCAAACCAAACCAAAACTCCTAATACAAAAACTGGATAAACCCAGCATAGTGGTGCAATGCTTTAGTCCAAGCACTGGGAGGTAGAGGCAGACAAATGTTTGTGAGCTCAAGGCTAGCCTGGTCTAAGAAGAGAGTTCCAGGATAGCCAGAATTGTGTAGATAGTCCCTCCCTCAAAAAAACAAACAAATACCCCCCCCCCAAACAAAACAAAAGCAAAAATCCAACCACCACCACCACCAACAACAACAACAAAAACTCCAGTGGAGGAACAAACACTCTCCCTGCAGGAGCCAGGGCTCGACTCGCTGGGTCATCTGAGTGAGCCGATACCGAGGCTTCCAGACATTCCTGCTTCAGCCCGTCAGTGTGCACAGTGTGAGGGTGGGATGAATTTGAATTTCCCTTTGCCCCCATTCAGACTTCTTTTGGCCTTTCAAATATAGAATCGTGCCTCAGTATCTGCTGGAGATTAGACTCCAGACCTGGCAACACCAGAAATCTGCGGATGCTTCACTCCCTTGCAGAAAATGTGCAGATTCTGCACATTTCTAGTCATTTTTTCTGTACTTCCTGTCTCCCAATAGCTTACCTACAATACTCCGTGCAGTGTGAATGTTAGATAAGTAGTCATTACGCTAGATACATTAGGAAGTAGCAGTGAGAAAAAATCTGTATTTAATTAGCTCCGAGACACCCTTTATACAACCACTCGGCCCGTGAAATGGCTGGGCAGGCAAGAACACTTGCATGCAAGCCTGGCAGCTTGAGTTCAGTCCTTGCATCAAGTAATCGAGCCACACATCTTGTGGCTCAGACATGCCCCACACAGCGTGTGCTCTCTCTCTCTCTCACACACCAATATAATGTACACATATGTTTAAATGCTAGAAGATCAGGAGTTCAAGGCCACCCAGAGATCCATGAGATGGCTTAGAAAACAAATTGCTGGGCTGTTTCTAATCTATGATTCATGGATTGGTAATCTACTGAAGTGGTTGGCCAAGTGTGTGTGTGTGTGTGTGTGTGTGTGTGTGTGTGTGTGAAAGAGAGAGGGAGAGAGAAAGAGAGGAGAGAGAGACTCAGACTATGCCGCCCACTGTTTTCCTACTTTATATAGATGACTCCATTTTTATTTTTGAGACAGGGTTTCTCTTTGTAGCCTTGTCTGTCCTGGACTCACTTTGTAGACCAGGCTGGCCTAGAACTCACAGAGACCCACCCTGCTTCTGTCTCTTAGATGCTGGGCTTACGGGCCCGCACTGCCGTGCCCAGCTGATGGCTGCATTTGATCTCACTTGCAGGAGCTTTTTGCTCACTACATCATGTGATTTGCTGGCACTTTGCCAGATACACTTTTGCAAATATACTTTCTCAATCTGTGCCCTGTGTTTCTAATTCCTTAATGGAGTCTTTTGATGAGGAGTCTTGTTTTGTTGTATTTTGTTTTGAGATAGGGCCTTATGCAGCCAACGCTGATCTTGAACTCCTAACTCTCCTGCCTCCTAAATTCTGGGTTTGCTGGCTTGTGCCACTGTGCTTGGTCAATAAGCAGTTTTTCTTTTGAAATTACATTTATTTAATGTTTGTGTATGAGAAAGTGCATGTGTGCAAATGTATGTGTCCTTGTGCCAGGTGTGCAAGAGGAAGTCAGAGGACAGCTTTCAGAAGTAATTTTTCTGCTTATATCATGTGAGTCCTAGGGATAGAACTCAGGTCATCAACCTTGATGGCAAGTGCCTTTATGCACTGAGCCATCTGGCTGGACCATCAGATCTTGGTTTTGATGTTGTCCAATTTATCTGTTTGATGCATAGTGACTGGTCATTCTTGTCCTCATCAAGAAACTTTTTTTATACTACGTCTTAGTCTATGTTTTGTGTATACTATGTGTATACCATGGACATGCATACATACTGTATGCATGTATGTGTACATGTATATTATAAAAATTTTTATTTTGATTCAATATGTTTTGATTCAAATATGTTAACAAATTTATCTGGAATTAGTTTTAATGTGTTCTCTTATTTTTTTAAAAGTGTGTTTATCCGGTTGATCTGGCCTGACTTATCAAAAGCAGCCACCCTCTGTGCTCAAATCATTGGGCTACGCTTGAATCTGTGGATTCTCTTCCAGTCTTCAGTGTGTTTGTGTTGAATCCACTCTGCTGTCCTTCTGCCATTGTGGGATGTGGGGTATTGTCAGAGCTCCAGCTTGGTTCTTTTGGTCCTTCATGTTCATATAAAATTTAGAATCAGCTTGACGCTATGTACAAACACCTCCAAATCTGCCTGGTTGGGGGCTGGAGCTCAGTGATTAAGAACACATCCTCCTCTTGCAGAGGATCAGAGTTTGGTTCTCAGGCATGCCCCTCATCACGTGGGGCTCTGTTACTCACGTGCACATATCCCTGCCCCCATATACACATAATTTAAAAAAATGCAACCAGAAAAACAGCTAGGTGTAGTTTTTTCAAGGGCGTAAGCCAGGCATTAAGACCCTGATACAGGAAGGCCATCTTGAGTTTGAGAGCAAACCAGGACCTGGCTGTTGATGTGGGAACTCAAACATAAACACACAGATGTATAGATGAGTAATGTACTGCAGTAAAAAGTGTCACTGGGGCTGGAGTATTGCTCAGTGGCTGGGCACTTGTCTAGTATGCAGTGGCCCTGAGCCTTATTTCTAGAGTTTGGAAAAAAAAATCTGTTAAGTAATGCAGAGCTGGTGCTGTAGGTCAGTTGGTAGCACCCCTGCCTCATAGGCATGAAGTCCTGGGTTCAATACCCAGCATCCCATAAGCTGTATTTGGTGGCTTATACTTCTGGTCTCAGGGTTCAAGGGGTGAAGACAGAAGAATAAGAAGTTCAAAGTCATCCTTAGGTACACAGTGAGTTCAAGGCCAGCCTGGACTATATGAGAGCCCATCTCAGACAAATAAGATAATAAAATAAAATAAAAGTCAAAAGCCCGGTGACATGGTCCAGGCATGTAATACTAGAAGTAAGGAGGTAAGTGCAGGGTGACCTCTGCAAGTTCAAGGCTAGCCTGGTCTACTTAGCAATTCCTAGGCTATTCTGCCTGCAAAGACACTGTCTCAGAAAACAAAACAAAACTCCACGACACCTTTACTGGAAGGAGTCTAACATGACCTGCACCTGCTTTGGAGACAGGGCAAATGACAATATAACTGGGTGCTGCTCTGGGCAAAGGTCAGGACTGAAATCAGAGAAAAGAACGGATGGTGCTGGTGAGATAGCTCAGCATGGATAAAGACACTTGCTATCAAGCCTAAAGACCTGAGTTTGATCCCTGCTACCCACATAATGGAAGGAGACATCAGAGTCCCCATAAGTTGTCCTTTGACTTACAAGCACATGCTACACACAGAGAAAATAAGTATAATTCTGAAAGCAAGAAAGAGAATGCAAGAATGTTAAGCAGGATTTGAAGTTCCAGGTTCAAGGAGCTATTTGAGACTTTTTTTTTTTTTTTTTTTTTTTAAGACTAGGAAGCAGGAGCATATGAAACTAATGTGCTAAATTGTATTTTTAATTTGAAACAAGGTTAACATTTAATTTAAGCCCTGACTAATTTCTGTGGAACTGTGGGGAAGTGGGTATGTTGTAATCTGGATGTGGAGTTTAAAACTGAGCATTTTCTAACAGGAGGAGAGGTGCCACACAGGCCTCTTTCTTTTCTATCCCTGGGGACAAGGAACAGGTTCCTAACCAACATAATTGTCCAGATGTAGCTTCACCAGTGGGTCAGTGACATTCTGTCAATATGCAAATGAGGAAGACCCAAGCTGTCTAAGAAAATAAACTAGAGTGAGCAAACGTATGGGGGAGCAAGCAATGGGTACTGTGAGGCAACCAGGGAGCGGGAGATGGAATTTTCTGTCTAATCGCTGGCAATTTGGGGGAAATCTCAAAGGACCAAATGTTCTGGAAGAAATTTTGTGTATTAAGAATGTCCCCAAATTAGACCTCTCAGCTTAATTCAGGCCTTCTGGAACATCCCCTCCCCCACTGGCTTTGAGAAGAGTAGTTTGATCACTTCCTTAGGACTATAAACCAACTGGGTTTTACCCAGTGAGGGTCAGAGTCAGGGAGAGATGCTTGGCTGACTTACACATCTCCCACTGGGTTCCCAGCAGATGGGATGAACTGCTAGTTCAAAGCCACTTTGTTGTAAAGTGTCTCTGCCTGGTGGAAAAAGCACGTTATGAAAGAGACTCCAAAAGATAGACCAATAGGGACTCCAGTGCTACCTTGACTCCTTTCCCATTCTGGTTTCCTTTTCCTGTTTAAATACAATGATAACATACACCTCAAATAACATTCACCTGATGAGAACAGATATGAGTGTGCCCAAGACACTGAGCACAGAATCCGGCATGTAACAGGCCTTCCCTCAATGATCATAATATTATTATTTTTGCAGTGCTTTCTGGCTGACGTCATGCTGGACGATAAATGCAGCATTGAGCAGCTCATTTTTCTAGGTCACTGTGTCCACAGTTAGTGAGCTGAGCCAAATTGCTGTTCACTTGGAACCAGCATTGGTCCTCAGGCAAACAATGGGAAACAGGCAATCGGGCAAGGTCTACTGACCTATTGATTGGTCTATCTGGCTTAGGAGCCTGGAAAACCCTATGTAATTAGTAAATTTGCAGCTTGTCCTACAGACATAGTAAGTTTGCCAACACAGTGTCAAATACTCTGAACCTATATTTTACACTTTCCTATTTCACTTTCAAGAACAAAGGCTAGATAGAACCCATATGTTTATTATTATTATTATTATTATTATTAATTTTGAGACAGAGCTTGTAGACCTGGTTGACCTTGAACTCACTTTCTAGATCAAGTTGGATTTGAACTAACTTGTGGGAATCTTCCAGCTTCAGCTTTCCAAGTGCTGAGAGAGCCACCACACCTGGCTTTTGACCACTCAAAGGATCAGAATTTGCACAGTGAAAGGCTAGTTTCTATGGAGCCCCCCAGGTTGCAAATGAAGAAACTGAGGTGAGTGACATCAGATAGTATGTGTCATGAAAGTGAAGGGATAGTGGCAAAGGAGTGACCCCAGCTGTGTGTGTCTCACAGCTTGCTGCGGTTTCTAGAAACCACTGCTCTAGGTAAAGCTTTATTCCGGGGTAAAGGGTCACCCCTGAGCAGGCTCTCAAGTGACCACTATTTTAAGGGCAGGCCCATTGCTAAGGAGCAGCGGTGTTAGCCCTTCCGCAGAGTTCAACCATGCCAATTGCAGGCAGAAGCCTTTTGTCTTGACCAGGCTGTCTCTGAACTGTCTACGCTGTGCTCAGGCAAGCTAGTTATTTCTCAAAGATCCATTATTCTTTGTGTTGGCTGTCCCCATTCTGGTCAAGTTCACCTCACGAGGTAAGAGATCATGCCTATGTCCACCAGCTGGGAGCTGGGACAAGTGCGTTCTGTGTGCATATTCATGTTCCTGTGTTACTCGGGTCCTTTTTGAATGATATTTGTCACTTTTCCTCCAGTTGTGGCTGGAGATAGAGTGGCCACTAGGACGGACTGGGTTTCTTGTTGAATGGCGTCTATCTTCACACAGCAAGCGTGTGAATAAAAATGCGACTGTTTTAGGGAGCACGGAGATGCTGGGAAGACATTGAAGGGAAGACGTGGTAGGTTGATAAGGGCTCTGGAAGAAGGCAGCGCTGAGAAGGGGCTGGGGATGCTAGTGACAGAGCACTGGGAGCCACCGGTCAGCACATGCCTTCCCAGGAGGCAGTACACGTAGATTCTGGAGAGTTGAGAGCCTTGCTGCCTGGAACGTCATCCATACTCATGGAGGCGTTTTCTGGCCTAGAAAGGAGCATAGATTTGATTGTTTTTGTTTCTTCCTATAAATGCAATAGGCGCCAGCCATTTGAACATCTTTTTGGCCATTCTTCTGTAAATTATGATGTCTGCCTCTGTCTACCTGCCTAAGATTGCTGGGCCTTTAATCAGTTGATGCAGCTGGGTGTGACTGTGCACGTTTTAAATTGCGGAGGCAGAGGCCGGTGGATAGCTGTGAGTCTGAGGACAGCCTGGTCTACAGAGTGAGTCCAGGACAGAAATACAGTCTCAAAAACAAACAAATGACCAACTGATGCTACATTTCAGGCCAAATCTGTTTTTTTTTTGTTGTTGTTGTTGTTGTTTTTGTTTTTCTTTTAAAAAAATAATTGAAAATTTTCATGTGTGTTGGTATTTTGCCTACACGTATGTCTGTGTGAGGGTATCAGGTCCTCTGGAATGGGAGTTATAGGCGGTTGTGAGATGCCATGTGGGTGCTGGGAATTGAATCTGGGTCCTCCGAAAGAGCAGCTAGTGCTCTTACCTGCTGGACCATCTTTGCAGCCTCAGTTTTTGTTTTCTTTTGACACAGGGTCTCACTGTATATCCCAGTGAGAGATATACATATTTCACAAGGTCAAATCTAAAGTCTAGGCTGATATCAAATTCGAAGCATTCTTGCCTCTGACTCGAAAGTGCTGGAACTATAGAATTAAAGGCGTGAGCCACCACAACTTGCTTGCTTCTCCTCATCCTCAACTTTGATCTTATCTTTCTTTTCTCTTGTTTGAGACCAGGTGTCTCTATCTATCTAGCCCAGGCTAGCCTTGAACTCACAAGGCTCATTCTCCCAAGTGCTGAGACTAGAAGCACGTACCACAACAATGGCAGCTTTAAAAAAAAAACAAAGAACAACTGCATTTTACTTGTTTGCTTATTATTATTGATCTGTGTGCATGCACAGTAGCGTGTACTTGCCGTGACTCTTGAGTAGAGCTGAGAGGACAGCCTGTACGGAATCAGGTCTCTCCCTCCACCGTGTGGATGCAGGGGACTAAATGGAGGTTGTCAGGCTTGGCAGCAATGTCTTACCTGATGACCCTTCTCAACCCAGACCTTTTCTTCTTCAAGTGAGAAAATTAAACTGATAGACGCGTGGCTACAACATCTGATAGGAGGCAAAGGAGAAGCAACCGTTCCGGATCCATCCACCAGAACCAGCACACTCGTCTTTCTTTCAATGTTCCAGTTCTTGTCCAGATGTATACATTTGATATCGTCGCTTTGGAGAGAATGAGCCATGACAAAATAGAAGTGATTTACTAGTTAATACATTCACTCATTTCTGTCCTCCAGTTGACCTCCCTACTTAAAGCACAGCTAACTTTGTTATCCATGCTCTGAGACATGCATAGGACAAATTGTTCTAAGTGTATTGACATTAACATGACTTTAATGAGTAGGTGTGGTTGTTATCATTATTATTATTACTATTATTGAGAGCATCTCATGTGGCCTAAGATGGCCTGAAACTTGCTGTGACCTTGAACTTCTAGTGCTCTTGACTCCATCTCTTAAGTGTCAGGATTCTCAGGCCTATTTTAATGTAGCACCAACAATCGAACCCAGGGCTTCATGCATGCCAGGCAAACACTCTACCAGCTGAGAGGTCTGGAAAGATTGGATACATCTCTAAGATTATACAAGTTGTCACCAGCAGTGAAGCAGGCGAGCTTCAACTGTAAAATCTCAAAGCAGTTATGCAAAACCCCCAAGCTAGACTGCGATCTAGAGCCCTCCCTCTGGCTCCATCAGTTCTTAGAAGGCTGGGTGTTTTTCTGCCTCTGCCTGGTGAGGCAAAGACATGGGCTATCCTTAGTTTTCCCTTATTTATCTTACAGACTTACCATAAGTACTTTGGATTGTTTATATGCAGACAGCTTTGCGAACAGCTACTGTTTACCAAAAGCTTTCAAGTATAAGACCTCATTTGATGCTCACTCAGTAGCCAGGAAGGATGGGTCATGTAGTGTCCTCAGATGTCACAGGAAGAAGGGAGGTGGAGACAACAGCCGTCAGCTCAAAGCCATCTCGACTGTAAGGAGTTTGTGGCTGCCAGAGTAGGCAGATAGATGGGCATTTGCTGGGCGGGTGGACTGCACTGTGGGCTGGTTTTGAACTTCTTTTTAGTAAACCCAACTGTGGCTGATAATAGCAGAAAAAGAAATGTTTTCAATGTACAGAAAGGATATACACTGTTCCTGCTTATGTTGGCACATACCCATAATCCCAAGGCAGAAGGATTGGCTAAGGCAGGAGGTTTCTGTTAGGCTTGAGGTCAGCCTCTGCTACATAATGACTTCAAGATAGCCTATGCTAAAGAGTCATACTCTGTCCCAATGAAACCAACCAATTTTGGGGAACGCAGCTCAGTTGGTACAGTGCCTACCTAGCACAAACAAGCCCTCCAGGTATCATTTCCAGTATTGCATTAAACAGGCATAGTAGCATGGCTCTGGGAACCCAGTGGGAGGATCAGAAGTTCAAGGTCATACTGAATACACAAGGAGTTAGAGGGTACCCTGCGCTAAATAAGACCTAAATAATAAAAACAAAACAAAATAAACCAAATTCTCTCTCTCTCTCTCTTTCTCTCTCTAACACACACACACACACATTCAAACACACACACACACACACACACACACACTCAGACATGTATGCACACATGACATCCTAAAACATGCACATATGTACAGAGAGACACCCTAGACATTTTTGCTATTGAGTACGCTAAGACTTGCGCCTGACTCAACTTTTGGAAGCCATTTGCCATTCTCAGTATCACTATCTTCCAATGAATTGCATGAAATAACAAAAGCAAAGTACATGTGCAGCTAGCCCACTAGGTTGCAGGGAGCTAGGCTGCTTGGTTGGACTTCCGGAGTTGGTTCACTTGCTTTCTAGCCACACAAAACCCACAGTACCAGCCTCACAGGATTTCGTTGCCCACGTCAGCAGTGACAGCAGAACTCACAAAGGGCTTTCAAGGGTTGAAAGCACAGAAAAGGTGTCTCCATCTACTCTTCCACCAATCCCAGCCACCAGCTAGACTCCTATGTGCGATCATGATGCAAGTTAGGAAACTGAGTTCTGAGTTCCAGCTCTAAGTAGAGCTGGAAAATTGATGCAGGCAGAGTGAGAACTAGAGTCAATTTTGTCCAGGATAAATCCACATTCAGTGTATGCTTTTATCATGAAACCATGCCCCCTCCAATAGACACGAAACATTTAGCAGTCCTGAAATTGCTAGTGTGTCACTCTATCTCATGATAATTCCCTTTTAGATTGCTCTTTGGGCATCATCTGAGCATCTGGCAGATGGTCGGCTGTCTCCTCATGGCAGCTGGAGACCAGCGTGTAAAACATTTACCAGGTTATTGACATAATGGGTCCCGGTGTTTGTTTAGGTATCAGTTAGTTGTAGATTGCCTTTAAACACTGTTTTGAAATGAAAATAAATGTGACAGTAAGTCCCAAATGACCCTAATAGAATGTCAAGAATGATCAATACATAGTTATGATACATTTATAGCCGTGGGAGGCAGTCCAGAGAAAAATCATGGGTTCTACCTGACTGTGATGGAGACGGGAACAGTTCAGAAGGTTTTGGAGAAGAAACTGGAGGAAGTGGCTAGAGTAGGAGTGATAACAGCCAGGGACTTAGGGGGTAGACTTGTGAGCTCTAGGTGAGTCATCTCAAATCAGTCAAAGGACTCCTTTTTGGTGGAACCCAGAAGCTAGGATCATAGTATAACCTCTTGCAAATGAAGCCTCACTGTGGGTGAGACCAGTCATATGCAAAATTGAGTAGACAGATGAGTGGATCAAGGCCTTCAGGAGTTTTAGCTTTTCTGAAGGAAAAACTAGGTTAATCCAAAGGAGGACAAATCATTCCTGGAACCTTGAAAAATGCACAGCACTCAGAGTTCTCTATCAGGCTTATGAGAAGTGCTGCAGGACAGGTTAGATCAAATATGCTAATTGTCAGGTCACCATGACTCAGGACCTGTGATGATGACATGGCTTCCGTGGGCAGGAGTGTCAGTATGGAAGACATCAACTGGCCAACCTCAAGGGCCTGGAGTACTACTGAGACCTGCTATTCTGAGAGTAGTAAGTGTTCAGGATCCTCTCCAGGTATAAGAAAGATGGCTATTCAACAGGTGGAGTTGGCCAATGACAGATCACAGTAACTTTGGTAGGACTGTTTTGGTTAGCAGAATAGGAGTCATGAAAGAAGAGTAAGAGATAGCTTCGGCAATTATAATAACAGATAAGGCCATAGCCTCAGAGAATGGATGTAAAAGGATTATTTATTTATCCATTTATTTTTATATTTAATGTATACATGTATGTGTATGTATGTATGTGTATGTATGTATGTTACTGGAGGATCACAAGAAGAGAAAAAAAGCTGAGTAAAGTCATCAGTGAGGCAAGCCTTTAATCCCAGCACTCTGAGAGGCAGAGGCAGGCTGATGTCTGTGAGTTCAAGGCTAGCCTGGTCTACAAAGTGAGTCTAGGACAGCCAAAGCTACACAGAGAAACCCTGTCTTGAAAACAAAACAAATCAATCAACCAACCAAACACAAAAGAACTGGAGGGGTGGTTACTGGCAGGGAGGTACTCTGAGCAGAGGGGCAGTGAGAATAAAGTAGATTGATTCTAAAAGAATTTCTCTTGCAGGGCAGGAAATGTGAAGCACTGAGAGGGAGGACTTGATGTCTTTATTAAGACTTGATGGCCAGTCTTGGGTGGGTACTCCATGTTGGTTTTAGGAAGAGGTGCTATCAGCTGCTGAGAGAGCTAAGGGAGGTGTTTCTTCAGCAAGGGTAGATCAGAATTACCTTCAGGTCCAGGACAAATCTCCAATACATCTGTGAAGACTAACCTCCAAGGACTGCAGCCACAAGTAAGAGTCAGTTGAATCCTGTCATAATTGTCAGTGACGGTGATATTACAGAGGATCACGATGTGGTCCAGATGTCTTTTTCTTTTTTGTTTACCATCCACTGCATGTCTTTGCTGGCCTCTTATCTTAATTTTATCCTTTAGGATCAAGGTCTCCCTTCTACTCACAAGCTGGAACCTCAAGTCAGCAGTGCTGGGAGGAAAAGGGAGCAGGATGCAGAAATGAGAGCAATGGCAAGCCCTGGGGGCCCAGAAATGCACTTCTAAGAATCCCAGGCCTGGAAATAGGAGCTGGTAGGTGTCCCCTCATCTTCTCATGGCTTGGTTTCCTTATCAGAACGGTGACCATGATACTAGGCTCAGGGCTGCTCTGAGGGCCACAAGCTCTGGTGTAATCTGCAGTCATATGTGAATCAAGGTCCCCACTGCAAATATGACTTCCCATACATAGCTGTACTTGCTGAGAAAAACACTCAGTTAAGCTAGGCATGGTCACTCACACCTGTAATTCCAGCACTTGGGAGGCTGAGGCAGGAGGGTTTCTGCAAATTTGATGGTAGCCTGGGCTACGCAGTGAGTTCCAGGCTAGCCTAGGCTATATAAAAAGACAAACGTATACGAATCTAAAAAAACCTCCACAAAATATAATAAAAAATCCCAACTCCCTGTAATAGTTCCTTTTCTGAAATTCAAACATGATTGACATTAGATATCTTTCTTTTCCTATATCTCCTTAAGCTCAGCATTCAGCTATCTTCAGCTAAAGTACAAGATCCAACCCCTTTTGGTATTTTCCCATTTATATTTTGTTGTTTATTTTGTTTTGTTGGGTAACTATTTTAGGGCCTTTTACATACCACTTCCTTTATATTAATCTCTCTTACAAAAATATCTTATTTTTGTACCATTAAATCCTTTTTTTTCTACCCAACACCCCCACACAGACACACAGATGCGCGCGCGCGCGCACACACACACACACACACACACACACACACACACTTTTCCTTGTTAATACCCAATCCCAGGGCTGAAGGTAAGCTTTGTTGGTGGAGTGCTTGCTCAGCATACATCATCCCTGTATTCTCTCACCATCACTGCAAAAAGCTGGTATGATGGTACATTTGGGAGGCAGAGGTGGGGGATCAGAAGTTCAAGGTCATCCTCATCTACAAAGAAAGTGTAAGGTTCAGGAGACTAGATGTCTCAGCAGTTCTTTGGCCTATGATGGAGAACCAAAGAAATAGAGCTAATAGCAGTGATGGAATGACTCAGCAGCACGATAAAGGAAGTTTCAGTGAGAATGAGAGCAAGGAGGCAAAAATTAAAAGCTTCCTTCTTCTATGTCAGTGGTCTCAACTTTCTTAATGCTGTGCCCTTTTAATATAATTCCTCATGTTGTGGCGACTCCCAATCATAATATTTTTGTTGTTGTTACTTTATAACTTTAATTTTTCTTCTTTTATGAGTCATAATGTAAATATTTGAGCTGCAGGATATCTAATAAGCGACGCTTGTGAAAAGGTTGTTCAATCCCCAAAGAGATCAAGAACCACAGGTTGAGAGCCTCTGTCCTATGTCCTTTAATGTGGACTGCCACCAGAAGGTGTGGCCCAGATTTTAGGGTGGGTTTCCTGACCTCCAATGATCGAGTCAAGAAGATTCCCTCACAGCTGTGCCCTGCGGCTTGGATTTTAGTTGATGCCAGATATGGATGTAGTCAAGATGACAACTAAGATTAGACACCACAATAGTTAACCAGAAAGATGAGAAGTCACTTGGCATGCTAGGAGAGGAAGAAACAATTTATCAGTGATTAAGTTCAGTGCATATATTATATATATGACAATAAAATCATATTAAGTATATGTATATGTACATTTCTATATGTATGTATGTATGTATGTGATGTACATGTACACATGCTCACGTGCATGTGTTCAAGTGCTCATGCGCGCACACACACACACACACACACACACACACACACACACACACTTCCTCTCCTAAACATCACCTTTCTACTAGTTCCAGATGGAAGAATTAGTCTAAGACACCAGCAAGGTGATAAAATGAATCGTATTTAAATCTGTCCTTCTCATAGCTTAAACGCAGGCCAAGCGACAGATGTGATATCAAGATTTTTGAGAATGTTTGCAAAGCTACATCACGGTGGTGAAAAGCACAACTACAGCTTTAGGAGGAGCAGAGTCCTAACGCTGGAGTGTGGGTTCTCCCAGCTAACCTGATCTGATCTCTCACAGAGATTTATTCCAACAGTGGTTCTAAATCTTACCATATTGACAGTCAAGACCGACCATCACACCCAGTAATTCCACACTGTATGTAGCTGCTATGATCCTTGGGGGCAGCCCTGGTGACAGTTGCTGTTCACCGCAGCTGCAGCCTTCTTTCTTTTCTTCTTCTCCTTCTCCCCCTTTTCCTCCTCCTTTTTCTCCTTTCTTCTTCCTCTTCTTTACCTTCTTCTTCATTATTGTCATTGTTGTTGTCCTCCTCCTCCCCCTTCCTCCTCTTCTTCTCCCTCCTTCCCTTTCTCCTCTTTTTATTCTTCTGGGCTTCCTCCTCTTCTTTGTCTGCAGATGTAGACAATCATACCTGCACACTCGGCCCTTCATTTTTCGCTTTTGTTATGTGTAATATGTGTGTGTGTATGTTTGCGGGGGTATATACGCACATGAGTGCAGCTGCCTGCGCAAGGCGAGTGCTTCAGACTTCCTGAAGCTGAAGTTACTAGTGGTTGTGATCTTCCTAAGGAGGGTGCTGGACACTGACCTCTGACCCTCTGCAAGGGCAGTACATACTCTTTTGTTTGTTTTGTTTTGTTTTATTTATTTTGTATTATATTTTTTATTTTTAAATAATTTTATGCATTCACTTGTATCCTAGCTGTAGCCCTCTCCTTCTTTCCCTCCCAATCCTCCCCTCCCTCCCTCATCTCCTCCCTGCCCCCTTTCGAGTCCACTGAGAGGGGGTGTCTTCCTCTCCTTCCATCTAGCCCTAGCTTATCAGGTATCTTCAGGATGGTTGCAATGTCCTTATCTGTGGCCTAGCAAGGCTGCTCCTCCCTTGGGGGGGGAGGGGGGAGGGAAGAGGGAAGCTCAATGAGCCAGACATTGAGTTCATGTCAGAAACAATTCCTTTCCCCTGTAGTAGGGAACCCACTTGGATAATGAGCTACCATGGGCTATGTCTGAGCAGGGGTTGTAGGTTATATCCATGCATGGTCCTTCGTTGGCTAAACAGTCTCAGAGAAGACCCCTGTGCCCAGATATATTTGGACCTTGTGGGGCTCCCTGTCTCCTCTAGGTTATACTAATTCCTCCTTCCTTCATATGATTCCATAAACTCTGCTGAAGGCTTGGTTATGGGTCTCAGCATCTGCTTTGATACACTGCTGGGTAGAGTCTTTCAGGTACCTTCTGTGGTAGGTTACTTTCCTGTTACTTGTTTTCTCCTACTTCCAATGACCATCCCCTTTGTCTTTCTAGATGAGGATTAATCATCTTACCCCTGGTCCTCTTTCTTGTTTATCTTCTTTAGGTGTACATATTTAAGTATGTTTATCCTATCTTATAGATCTAGTACCCACTTATAAGTGAGTATATACCAGGTGTCTCTTTGTGCTTTTCTAGGGCCAAGTGGCACTGTTCGGGCTGTTCGCAGCCCTAGGCCGTTAGAAAGCTCTGGAACGCAGGGATTTGACAAGCTCCTTAGAACCCTCCATGTGGGAAGAGGAAAGGTGGGCTGTGGAGTAGGGGAATAGTGATCGGGAAGTGTTCCTGCCACCCCAGTGAGCAGCGAGGTGTGTGTGAAAGCCACACTCTTCATCCACATTTCAAGTTCTTCTTTGTTTTAATAGCAG
The DNA here is from genome assembly GCF_030254825.1 of Meriones unguiculatus. Lineage (NCBI taxonomy): Eukaryota > Metazoa > Chordata > Mammalia > Rodentia > Muridae > Meriones > Meriones unguiculatus. The sequence goes on from NC_083351.1 coordinate 45,728,366, forward strand.
TACATTCCCTCTTCCTTTCCCATCTACTTCTTCACTGTTGATATAGGAATCACATGCAAAACACATTTTCTTTAGTCTTGATATGCCTAATGGGCTTATATTTGTGCTTAACTCCAATGAGCTTCCATTAGGATAGGCTGAGTTGCTGAGTTTGAACCATCCCTGGCTGGCATCATCCTCAAGGATTTACCTGGAGCAGCAGATTGGGGTTCACTGAGGGCTTTGTGTGCACTAATGGTCACTTGTGGCTGAAAACGTCCTGCAAATTCAAATGTTGGAGCAGAGTCCCAGCACATCAGTACTGAGAGATGGGGCTGGGGTGAGGTTTAATCCAAGGCTGAGTTAATGTTGTGGAGGTAGTAGGCTTCTTATGAAAGGATGGGCTGGTGTCTTCCTGCTTTCTTTCATACTCACTGTTTGCTCTTCTGCTACAAAATAATTCAGAAAGGCCTTCTCCAGAGCCTGGACTGAGAGTCCAGAAGCATGCATCAGTTTCAGTTAATTTCTTTTCTTTTTGTGGTGGCAGCACAAATTATAAATACACTTGTTCATAAATATCTATCTGTCCATCTATCTATCTGTCTGTCTGTCTGTCTATCATCTTTCTATCACCTATCTGTCATCTATCTATGTATCTATCATCTATCTTTATATCATCCATCGATTGATCTATCTATGTATATATCTATCTATCATCTATCTTTCTGTTTATCTATCTATCTATCTATCTATCTATCTATCTATCTATCTATCTATCATCTGTCTATTTATCTTCTCTATCTAAGTCTGCGATGTTGGGGTAGAACCAGAGCCGTGTACATGGTGGGAACTGCTCTACCACTGAACTCTGCTGTCAGCTTACTGATTTTACATTTACCAGTGAGATTCCTAATGTCCCTTTAAGACCAAGCCTCACAGCCCTTATCTCAGTCACCACCATGAGATTGGGTTACTAACCCCTTACCTCTTATCTCCTACCTTTTGTGACAGGGTCTTGTTGGCTAGCCTAACTCCATTAAAAAAAAAAAAAAACCTTCAGGATATCTTCCATTTGAGTACTAGGATACCACGCATGTGCCACCATGTCCCTAATGGTGTGATCGAAGCAAATTATTCCATCTATCCATGAAACCACCCATTGATTCAGTTCTCCATTCATCTACTGTCTATCACTCCCCCAGCCTTGATGAATTAATCTTTCCACTTATCCATCGATTCATTCACTCATGCTTTGAGCACATTTAAATCCTTATTTTGGGCTGGTAAAATAGATCAGTGGATGAAGATGCTTGCTTTCAAGATGGATGACCTGGGTTTCATCCCTGGGACCCACGTGTCAGAAGGAGAGAACTAACTCCTGCAGCTTGTCCTCTGACCTCTGCGTGTTCACTACGGTGCACGCAGGCACACAGATAAAATGAATGGGGTAAATTCCTACTTTCTTAAATGTTTGACTTTTTTTTAAGCCATGATTTATTAGTGACAGTTCTTTCTTCAAAAACAAAATCTACCCTGTATCCCCAACCTTTCTTCTGACTCATTCTCCTTCTCCCTGTATCTAATCTGTCTCATCTTTCCGTTCCTAATATACGTCTGTAAACCCAGTCAGACCTCAATAAATGTTTGTTGAATGAATCACATGCCAAGCAAAGGTGTGAGTGTACCTGAGAGCCCTCTAGAATTTCTTTCAGCACTCTAGGCAGTTCACATTTATACTGGTGGAATTGGACTAGATTAGCCACTTAAAATACTAACCTTCAGGCCCTGGCTGTCCTCTTAAAAGCCCTATAGCTAAGCCACCATTTGCTTCTGGAGTCACTGATGTGGATCTGCGGGGCCTGATGCTTATAAGGCAGTTGTGGGCTACGAGTTTTGTGAAAGGAATTTGCTAATGGTCAAGTACTCGGCATTTGTGGGTTAATATTCCTATTCCTTCCCCCACCTAAGAAAATTTTTATGTCAGGAATCCCAGAGCACACTGGGAACGGCATGGGTCTTTTGAAACCTCAAAGCCCACCCCTGGAGACATATTTCCTCCATCAAAGCCACGCCTCCTAATTCTCTCCAAACATCCACCAACTGGGGATCAAGTATTCACATGCCTGAGACTCATGAGGACGGCCCATTCATACCACCTGCATTCCACTCCTTTGCCCCCAATAATAGTGTGTCTATATCACAACACAAAATGCATTTAGCCCAACTTCAAAAGTCCCCGGAGTCTTCTACAGTCTCCACACTGTTTTAAAGTCCAAAATCTCTTCTGATACTCAAAGCAAATCTCTTAATTGTCTCCCTCTGTCAAATCCAAGAGCAAATTATACCTTTCCAACATACAGTGGCACAAAATATACATTACCATTCCAAAAGAGAGCAAATGGGACAGAGTAGGGAGATACTGGACCAAAGAAATACTAAAACCCAGCATGGCAAACTCCAAACCCTGTAGCTCCAAGTCTGTGAGAACTCAAGTGACTCTGCCCTTCCAGCTCTCCTGACCGAAACGCGCTCCTTGCCCTAGCAGAGGTCACATGGCTCTCTTCTTAATTTCTTTATCTTTTTAGTGCAAACCTTGGCTCTAACCTCAAATTTCTGGTGCTTCATTTTCTTTCAAACTGTATATTTTGTGTATGTGTGTGTGTATTTGCCCCACTTGTTCTTTTTCATTATAGACCCAGGTAAGATTGGCTTGTAGGCAAATCTGTGGGGCTTTTAATTTTCTAAGGCTGGATGTCAGAGGGCCTGGCCCACTGGGAGAGGTGCCATCTCTGGGCAGGTGGTTCTGCAGCATTTAAGAAAGCAAACTGAGCACGCTATGGGAAGAAAGCCAGTAAAAAACACTCCTCTCTAGCTTCCACTCAGTTCCTGCCTCCAGGTTCCTACCATGGACTTTTCCACTGTGACCTGGGTGGGATACGTCAGCTGTATCCCTAAGCTGCTTTTGGTCATGGTGGTTTATCACACAATAGAAACCCCAACGAAGGCACACAATATACCACCACTACTACCACTAGTACTGCTATTAATAATAAATAATGTACCTCAGAGTATTCCGTATTTAAGAAGTAATTCAGGGGCCAGGAAGGAGCAAGGAGATTGATTCTCCACCTCTTTCCCTTCCCCATGAACTACTGGTAAAAGCACTCCCTCACAGAGTGGGACCACAGCCAGAGTGAGCCTATGACCAGAGTGGGTCACAGAGTATGTAGCTGGGGTTCTCTTGGGTGGGACGGTGGTGGAAGCAGCTGCCCCACACTCATGCCTGGCAGCCGGGACAGTTACTGTGAGCTGAGATGGACTGACTCCAGTTATGGAATGCGATGGGGTGGCTACCAGGCTCTAAGGGACTGAGGAAAATCTTGCTCACTTAGATGCCAAGTCTTGGGCTTTTCAAAGGCTCCTGGTACCCCGAGGTGGTCAGACATCCAGGGGGATGAGGTTAGGCTCAGTCTGCCTCTTCCCCATGAAGAGAAAACAGATGGCTACTGGGCTGTTGTGGTCTGGCCCGAAATTCCAAGGTCCTGCGGGTACCTTGTCCTCGGCTCACCTGGGCCAGCCCTGGAGCTTCTTATGGAGAGAGTGGTACATGCTGGGTTCATTTGGGGGGTGAGCAGGGTGCGCCAGACACATAATGTCTGCTCACAGTGGCTGAGCAGGGTACGCAGTGGCCTGCTGAGTGGTAGAAGGTTATGCTAAGAGGAACCCTGCGGTGTATGCTGTTTAAGAAAGACCTTTCTCTCAAGAAGCCTGTCCTGCTCTGTGCAGCCTGGAGAGGGAGGGCATCCTTTAAACCCTGTGCCAGCTGCTTCTCCTACCTCACACCAATACTTACCATGGTCTTGGGAGAAGATAAGCCCAAGGAAGCCGCTACCAGGTTTAGCCTCATTTTGGTAGTATCTGAGAAGCTTATAAAATTACTGACTCCCTCCAGAATCTTCATGTCTGTGGACAGAGTCTTGCAATCTTTATGAGCCAGCTTCTCTTCTGGGCATGATCAAAGGGCCAAACCCAAGAAAATACAGGCGTATGGATTTATCTAAATCTAGGGGAGAGCTAGGCCTGGTGTCTCGGATCCATAATCCCGCTGCAGAGAAAGATCTCAAGTTCAAGTCCCATTTGGGCTGCAGAGCAAGTTCAAAGCCAGCCTGGGTACTTTCTCATGACCCTGTCTCAAAATAAAAATTGAGACTGGAGGTGGGAGGGTGTGCACCATAATCCTAGCACTCAGCAAGAGGGTAGTTGTAAAAGCATGTCTACACAGCAAGGTCTAGGCCAGGAGTACACAGTGAGACCCTGTCTCTAAACAAACAAACAGCAATCACCTCAAGCCAAAACAAATAAAAATAAAAAGGAAAAAAGAGTGTGAGGCCCTAGGTTCAACTCCCAGAACTCCCAACCCAAGCCAATACATCCTGAAAACATTTGAATTCCACAAAAATCTATAGAAGGTAGAGGTGCAGGAAATTTAATCAACAATCCCAAGCAGGGAATTCATTCATTCATTCATAGCCACTTAGCTAACATAGAATAGATATCTACTAGAGTATGCATGAGGGTATTGGTGCCTAGAAGGATACAACACACACACAAATCAGTGAAAGGGAGAAGTGGAGAGTGTGTGGAAAGCAGTCACAGAAGGCTTCCTGAGGATGTGACAAGGCTTGTATGGTTTCACCCTTTATGGAAAGGCATTCAGACAGGGAGTAGGGTATAGACAAGGCTGGGCTTTGTGGACTGGTCCATTCAGGGAACAGCACATATGTGAGGATTCATCCTAAGGAGGCTAGCTAGGTAGGCTGGACCAGATGACCGTGTTGGGATGGTTCTCTGCAAACAGGGAAGGCTACGGAAGATGACATCAGTCAGGTGGCTTTGTCTAGCAGGAGTGCTGCGGGCCGCTTGGGCAGCTTGTAAAACGGCAGGTTGGGGGTGGGATGGGCTTGGCACTCTGCTTTCCAAACACATTGGGGGTGGAGCAGGAGACTTGCTGATGCTTTGAGTCCCTGGGTTATACTTGAAGTAGAAATTTTTTTTTAATGAAAAATGTTTTAAAATGCATATGTGCATATAAGTATGTGCATGTGTGTGGAAGCAGGAGGGTCATCTTGAGTCTAATTCTGTGGTACTATTTACCTCCTTTCTTTTAGACATGTTTTCTTTCCATGGCTTAGAAATCACCAATTAGGCTGGGCTGGCTAGGCCCCTAGCCCCAGACACCCTCCCTATCTCCTGGATTACAAATACAGCCATGGTGCTCGCAGCTTTTGGTGGGTTCTGAGGATTTAATGCAGATCCTCACACTTGCAAAAGTGAGGACTGAGTCCCCAGCCTAGAAGGGTCTTAAGTAGTTCTTCTCCAAGCCAGTGTGGAAGGTGGGCTTGGGGTTGGCAGTCGGGTGTCCGGTGGCAGGAAAACCATCGACCAGGCACAGGTCAGGTGTTGACTTTCTAAGAAGACCATAGCTCTCTCTAGCTTTCAGAGCAGGCCCTTTGGGGCCCAGCGAATGTCACCCTTTGGGTATCTCTCACCCACAAGAAAACCCACCACAGGTCAGGGCAGACTGAGCTTAGTTTCTGTAGAGGGCGGCCCATGGGAGATGCTCAGAACCTATTGTTGTTTGCTCCATCACAGGACATGGAATGGTTCTGAGAGCAGGAACTACGTCTGCCTTCCTTGCTGTGGTAAATGCTGAAAACCACAAACACGGTCTCCTAGACTGTGACCAGCTGCCCCGGCGGGTTTCTGTTACTGTTGGTGAAGTCTTCATTTTTGTCATCTGCAAGCAGAAGCGTGATGGCAGTTGCCAGAGGTTGGGGGGTGGGGTGAGGGGGGATCATGGGATAATTTACATTTGAGAAAATTCCATTCATTGACTTAATTATTTCTGGGAATTCAGAAAAGACCACCATGATTCTCCAGCCACGAATATGCTAGGGCTGGCCTTGAAAGTACCAGAATCTTGCAGCAGCAGCTTTTGAGAAACCCTGGCCTATGCAAGTTTTTAGTCTGAATAGTTTTCTTTTGTATGTGATATTTTGAAAACTTTAAATAGCGCTATGGTACTAGATAGTTGAGAGGCTTCGGAGCAAGCTCTCCTGGGAGGACTCCCCCAGCAGGCTCTGGGCTCTGAATTTCTTTCCCAATGCCACATAAGGCAGGTATGCCAATGCATACCTGTAGCTCCAGAACCCAGGAGGCGGAGGCAGGAGGATCAAAAGTTCAAAGTCATCCTCAGATACCTGTCAGATTTGAGGCCAGCCTGTTTCACACCCTATCTCATAACACGAAACAAAACAACAAAACCATCAAACAACAATAACTAGCTAATTTTGGCGATAGCCGTGTAAGGTGAGGTTAGCTCAGAGCGAACGTAGTTAAAACTAGTGGGGACTTAGCACAATATTTTTGCTTTTAATTTAAATTTTGAATCAGGGTCTGGCGTAACTCAGGCTGGCCTCAAATACACTGTGTTGCCAAGGAAGACCTTTGCAGTTCTGATGATCCTTTCCGCTCCTTCCAAGGCTGGGACTTCAGGCATGCATCATTGTGTTGTGCTGGAATTGACCCCAGGGCTTTGGGCACTGTAGGCAAGCACCACCAACGGAGCTACATCCCTGGTGTACCGCACTTACCTTTTGGTGTCACCGTTTTCTGCACTCACCTCCCAACACTTCATCCCTAGACGGTTTACGTGTTATGTGTTTTCCACGTGGTAGTTACATTCCACCCTATTGGCTGTTCTTTTCGTGCATCCTAACTGCTCTTCTATGCTTTCCACAGGCCGGTGGTCAAGTTCATAGGCCGCGTAACTGACTGACTGGATGTAGTATAGCTTATTCAGACCTTGCTATTGGCTACTTCAGCCAGTGATGCCGTTAAAACTGGAACGAGCAGCAGAGTTAGTGGGAGTGTGAAATGGCACAGTCCTTCGGGGGAAAGGAATTTGGCAATGTGTATTCCAGACCTGAAAAATGTTCATTTCCTTTGCGCTAGTCATTCCACTGCTGGGAATCTCTCATAAGGAAATAATTCAAAGGGAAGAGCTGGATTCCTGCACAGGCATCAAAAAATCCATGTTTAGTAGATGAACACATAGAACAACCTGAACTGTGTGAACATGAGGAAATATGAGGTTAATGGTTATACTGAGAAACGGAATATTATATAACTATTTAAAATATGTATTCGAAGTTTATGAAGAGAAAATTATTATGATTAAAATAAGCTGATATAGGACTGCCTTTATACAATAATCCCACCGATTAAAACTAGGCTCGTGGGTGGGCTGCATGGCTCAGCAGGCTGCTTGCTGCCAAGGCTGATGATCTGAGTTCAATTGCCAGGCCCCATATAATGTGTAACGAATGAATCACTGCCTGTAAGTTGTTCTTTAATCTCCACATACACACCATGGCAAACACAGCCCACCTCCTAGGCACGCATGTATGCACAGACATACAAAATAATTTTTAAAAGTTAGGCGTCAAACTGTGTAGAAAAATCCTATAGGGAAGCATAGTAAACTGTCAACAGGGGGTGTTAAAAGTGACTGAGTGTAAAAAAAACAACAACAACAAACAAATTTAATAAAAATACAAATAAAAAAGTGATTGTATTTTTCTTTCACTATTTTATGTCTTTAAAAAAGCACCCCAGAAAGCCTTTAATAAATTGATTTTGAGATCAGATCTAATGAAACCCAGGTTAGCCTGGCAGTTGTCATGTAGCTCAGGCTGGCCTGGTAGTTGTTATGTGGCTCAGGCTGGCCTGAAACCAGGCATCTTTAAACCTCAGCCTCACTGTTCCACTGTACCTGGCAAGACCTGTATTTTGTTCTGACAAAAAAAAAAATTAACATCTATTGAGCAATGTTGCAAGCATTTAAAGCAATCTGTAACATATAAAATTAGCCCCTATTTGTTGTTCTTTTTACTATTTATCTAAAATGTATTTCTAGAACTGATTTGGTGAAAGAATGCCTTGTTATGCCATTTGTGAGACCCAGAGGCAACTTAAATTTTATAAAATGCAATTTTACCATTATCATGTCTGGATTGTTGTTTTACACAGAAGAAAGGGAGGACGAGGTCAGCATCAGGAAACTGGGCCTGGCCAGGCTCAGCAGCAGACATTCCTGTCAGGCTCAGAGCTTCCCGTATGTGGATTCACATCAGCTGTTAGCCAGGGAGGGCTGCGTGATTCTAGCCAATTCAGATTCACTCAAAAACTGCCTTCACCAGGAAGTTAAAATAGAAAGAAATCTCTGTATTTCCCAATGCTCTATGTAACCAGTTATTTACTGTATAGTAGTTAGACTTTATTTATTCACTTGTTTGTCTTTGGAGACAAGATATCTTGTAGTCGAAGACGTCTTTGAGCTTGACTCCTGAGCCTTTTGCTTCTGCTTCCCTAGTACTGGGATTACAGGCACGTGCCACCATGTCCACTGAGAATTCTCTAAAATGCAGAGTCAAGCCAAGGATGTAGCTCAGATGGTAGAGTAAAATCCCAGCATGCACAAAGCCTGGGTTCCATCTTCATTATAACTAAGCCAGGCATGATGGTGCAAGACAGTAATTCCATCACTGACCATGAGGAGGACCAAAAGCTTAAGGTCATCCTTGGCTACGTAATGAGTTTGATGCCATCCTAGGCTATATAAGACCCTGACTCAACACAACAAAATAAAATAAACCGAAGGCTAAAATTCAGAGCTATATCACAGGTCTCTCAGGGGAGAGGTTTAGGAAATTATAGGCCTCCTATCCAATGGGCTACACAGCACCATCAAGCATGACAGAGCCTCGTATATCTGGACATTGACAACATATGCTAATATGTCAGTAAAGTGATAAGAAGCAAACTGTAAAAAAGGAATCCTAGCACTCAGGAAGCTGAGGCTGGAGGGTTGCCACAAGTTCAAAGAAGCTTGGTTTACATGGTAAGTTTGAGGTCAGTCAGGATTACATAGCAAGACCCTGTTTCGAAAAACTGAAGAAACAAACAAAACCCAAACATAATACACGCATAATCTAGAAAAGGATTTGCCATGACAGAGCACAAGTTATCTCTAGGGCAGAGAAAGAAAGACAGCTCATTTTACTTATTTGTGTGTGTGTGTGTGTGTGTGTGTGTGTAGCATCTGTAGGCTTACTCTGCAGATCAAATTCAGGCCTCCAGGATTGCTTACACAGCCCTTTACTCACAAAGCCATCTTACTTGCCCCTGTAATTGTATTTAAGAGTAAAGTTTTAAATGTTGCTAATTGAAAATTCTGTATCTTTAAAAAGTAAAATTTAAAAAGTCCCTATCTTCTTTTAATCCAAGATGAGGAAAAAAAAAAGTGAGCTTGGTTTCCACATGGGAGATGAGAAGCCACTGAAAAATGTTTGCTCAAATCTTTTTTCTGATTCAGAGACAGGGTCTCATTTGTGTAGCCAGGACTTGTGTGACCTCCCTGTGTTGCTCAGTCTGGCTTTAAACTTGCAGTAATCCTCCTGCCTCTATCTCTTGATTGCTGAGATTAAAGTTATGCACCAGCATATAATTAAGGCCCTCAGAGCTTTAATCTGTGCTCCACCTAAACCAGGCTACTACTTTCCCTCCCTCTCTCCCTCCCTCTCTCCTTCCTTCCTTCCTTCCTTCCTTCCTTCCTTCCTTCCTTCCTTCTTCCTTTCTTCCCCTCTTTCCTTCCTCCCTCCCTTCCTCCCTCCCTCCCTCCCTCCCTCCCTCCCTCCCTCCCTCCCTCCCTCCTTCCTTCCTTCCTTCCTTCCTTCTTCCCTCCTTTCCTCCCCTCTTTCCTTCCTCCCTCCTTTCCTCCCCTTTCTTCCCTCCCTCCCTCCCTCCCTCCCTCCCTCCTTCCTTCCTTCTTCCCTCCTTTCCTCCTCTCTTTCCTTTTTCCTTCCTCTCTCCTTTCCTCCCCTCTTTCCTTTTTCCTTCCTCCCTCCTTTTCTCCCCTTTCTTCCCTCCCTCCCTCCCTCCCTCCCTCCCTCCCTCCCTCCCTCCCTTCCTTCCTTCCTTCCTTCCTTCCTTCCTTCCTTCCTTCCTTCCTTCCTTCCTTCCTCTCTCTTTCTTTCAGTGAGGTTTCACTCTTAGTCTAGGCTGGTCTGAAACTCACTATGGAGTTATTACAGGTTGGCCTTTGAACTTGCTTTGGGTTTTCTTTTTTCTTCTCCTTCTCACCTACCTTCTTCCTTTCTCTCACCCCCCACTTCACCCCACCTCTCTCTGCACATGTGTACTTGTGAGTGAGCAAGCATGGTGTATGCAGGTATATTTCCCCATGCATATGTGTGTGAAACCTATTGGTTGACTTTCATATCTCCTATCTCTTCCCACCAAGGTTTGTTGAGACAGGATCTTGTACTGAGCTCTAATAATCCCTGGATCTGTCTGTGTCCATCCTCTAGCCCCAGAGCTGCCATGCTGATCTGGGGATCCAGCTGAGATCTTCATGCTTGCACAGTACTTTTCACATTCAACAGCCTTCTCAGCTGTGGCTTTAAATTTGCAGTGACCCTTCTGCCTTCTGTCTCTCAGGTACTGGGTTTACAGGCACGTGTCAGCACACTCACACAAGGCTCAAGCTCTATCCTTCCCTCATCTGCTCCTTGCCTTACCAGATCAACACTAATTGAAATTTTATTTTTAATTTATCTTTAAATTTATTATAATTTATTAACTTTGTATCCCAGCTGTAGCCTCCTCCCTTATATCTTCCCAATCCTGCCCTCCCTCTTCTCCTCCCATGCCCCCCTCTCAAGTCCACTGATAGGGGAGGTCCTCCACCCCTTCCATCTGACCCTAGCCTATCAGGATGAGTCAGGACTGGCTACATTGTCTTCCTCTGTGGCCTGGTAAGGCTGCCTGCCCCCCTCAGGGGGAGGTGATCAAAGAGCAGCCATTGAGTTCATGTCAAAGACAGCCCCTGTTCCCCTTACTAGGGAACCCACGTGGACACTGAGCTGCCACAGGCTACATCTGTGCAGGGGTTCTAGGTTATCTTCATGCATGGTCCTTGGTTAGAGTTTCAGTCTCAGAAAAGACCCCTGTGCCCAGATTTTTTGGTTCTGTTGCTCTCCTTGTGGAGCTCCTGTTCCTTCCAGGTCTTTCTATCTCCCCCTTCTTTCATAAGATTCTTTGAACTCTGCCCAAAGTTTGATTATGAGTCTCAGCATCTGCTTTGATACCTTGCTGGGTAGAGTCTTTCAAAGGCCCTCTGTGGTAGCTTCCTGTCCTGTTCTCTGTTTCCTCCCTCTTCTGATGGCCATCCCATTTGTCTTTCTGAGTAAGGATTGATTGTCTTTCCAGAATCCTCCTTCTAGCTTAGCTTCTTTAGGTGTACAGATTTTAGTATGTTTATCCTATATTGTATGTCTAATACCCACTTGTAAGCGAGTCTAATCCATGTTTTCTTTCTGCTTCTGGGATTTTATTAAGAAGGAGAAGCATTTCCTCCAGGAAGCCTCTTGCTACCACTGGGAGTGTAAATAGGTATAAATAGCACCCAGTCCTAGCCCTTCTTCCTTGAATGCTCCTATCACTGTTTGGAGCCTTAGGGTATTACTATATGAGAAATGAAAACATCATTATCAGGGCAGAGCAGGGCTGTACCCTAAAGTAGCAGTAGGTGTACAATCAAATTTGCTAGAGGGTCAACTCAAGAGCCTGTCTTCTCCAGGGTGGAGTGCTGATGGAGAATACTCACAAATGATTGTGCTGTGGAGGAAAAATGTGGATCAGGGATTGCATTGGGCGCTGGTTTTATCTTAGTCCTACCCTGATCTTCAAAAACCATTATCAATCCTCAACTTGCAGATGAAGAAACTGATGCCCAAGTTGTCGCAGCCAGAGAGAGAGGCAGGCAGGCTTTGAATCTATGCCTATTTGACCTGGGCATGAGAGGCGCCAGACGGGTGACTCAGGATGGAAGGCCAGAGGTCTCCTTGGGCAAATGTTGTTTCATGCCAGGTGGCTAGGATAAATGTGTACTGCATTTACTTTTTATTTGGGGATTTTCTGTTCTGGATTCCACGTGCCAGCAAAGTGGTAAAGGGAGAGGCTCACTTACTCTTCCTTCCTTCCTTCCTTCCTTCCTTCCTTCCTTCCTTCCTTCCTTCCCTCTTTCCCTTTCTCATTCCCTCCCTCCCTCCTTTCCTCTCTCCTTCTGATCCTCCTCCCCTCCTAACCCCCCTCTCTCAAATATCAAGCTATTGGCAGTGTTTTCCCCAGTTAGAATTTAACTTCTCTCATTTAGTTCTAGCCCTGGCCAGTGTGGCCCCTACCCTGAGTGCTATAAAACAATCAAGGTGTTTTCCCATTAAAGACAGCTGACTACTGGCTTCCTTTCTCCGGGCTTCCTGATCACCTCTGCCGAGTATTACCAGGCACCAGCTATCTATGAAAAATGAAGACGTGCAAGATGGAAAGGTGCATGAGGTTGGAGGTTAGCAGAGTGCTACCTAGAACTCTGGTTGGGGTCCCTAGGTTCAGTCCCCAGCAAAGGGTAAACAAGATGTGATGGCATATGCCTGCAATCCTAGCACCTCTGAGACAGTCACAGGAGGATCGGAAATTGAAAGTCATCCTTTGCTACATGGGGTTTGTAGCCCAGGCTTCCCTCAATCTTGAGGCACTCCTCCTGCCCCCACCTTTCAAGTGCTAGAGTTCCAGGTGTGAATCATCACATACTCAGCTACTTATGGTACCTTTACAGTCATTGATAGACACACCACACTAAAATATCAAATCACCTAGGAGTGTTTCTGGCTGAGGGTTTACAAGACATAAAAGAAGAGAAATAGGTGTGTTTCAGAAGAGTTATAATCTATAACTCATCCAAAATCATTCTTAGTCCCCTGGAGTGACTGTCCTGCAAAGCTGACAGGCGTTAAGGAATACCTCCTGAACCATCCAGAGGAAATGCAGTCAGATGCCTCTGAATTCCTGGTCACATTCCACCTTCCCACTTCCCCCACCAATCTATACCTGGCTGCGTTTTGTGAGTGTTACTGGTTTTGTTTGATTTGCTTTTGCTTTTGTTGAGACAGAGTCTTGTTATGTATCCCTGTCTCCCTGTCTGGCGTTGAACTTGTGGCACAGAGAAGCTCCTCAGCTGGGAATATTTGGGGTAAATTGAAGCTTTGAGTATCTGTGAATGACTGTGGAAGTACCACGAGCAACTGGGTGTTGTGGCTCATACTTGTAAGGCGGGGGCAGGGACTGCCTTGAGTTGAGGGAAGCCTAAGTTATGTAGTGAGTTCTATGTCAGCCTGGGCTAGAGCGAGACCCTGTATCAAAATAAAGGTAGGATTGATGAGATGGCCAAATGGGATTGATGAGATGGCATTTGCTGCTAAGCCCGATGACCTGAGTTTAATCCTAGGTACTCATGTCATGGGAGGAGAGAACCAACTTTTGAAATTTTGACCCCCACAAATGTGCTTGTGACACATACACACCCCCTTATAAGTACACACCCAAAATAAATAACTAAAATATAAACAAACAAAATGAAAAGAAAAAAAAAGCATTGTAAGCATTTATTTGGGGGTTAAAATGAAGGTTGATGAGGAGGATAGTTTATAAATACAGAATGTTTGAATTCTGGGGATTGATAGTATGATGGATTAATATTATCAATTTGAAAAGATCTAGATCTAGAACACCAAAGACACACAGGGCATGCCTGTGCAGGTCTCCTTAATTAGGTTATTTGATGTAGGAAGATCCATCCTAACTCCTGACTGTGGCTGTAATATAAGCAGCTGTTTCAAGCTCCTGCTGTTCTGATTCTTGGCCATAATGGGCTGCACTACCCAGCCATGCGCTCAAATAAACTTCTTCTCCCTTTTGTTGTTTCCATCAATTTACTTTATCGCAGCACCAGGAATAGTAACTAAGACAGTGACAGTGTCCCTGAGAACTGCTGGGCTGAGCATCTGGTAGGCTGCTGAGATCTGGGGACATGTAAAGCTGCTTCTAAGACACACTTTCAACTCTAAGAAACCAGCTTTTCCTCCAGGTCCCTAGACCTAGGCCAAATTTCCTAGACCTCAAAGGAAGCTACGAGGAAGGGAACCAGAGCTTTCTGATGCTTTTCTGGGGCCTGCCTCTCTCCCCCGTCCTCCAGTTGTCCTGCAGAAATCCCACTTAGCCTAAAGACAAGCAAGGGAAACAGCAGTACATGGAAAGCTTCAGGCCTCACCCAAAACGTTATAAAAGGAGTTGTAAATCCAGGGAACACAGTGTCTGCACACTGTGTAGCTGTCCAGAAAAATTCAGGCCAGACAACTGCAGCGGGGGAGAGCAGGACACAGGGTAAATTCTTCACACTCCTGCGCCCAGTCTGCTGCAGATCCGCAAACTTCATTTCCCAGGGGAGGCCGCCGCTGAGCAATGGCGTCACCGTGGCCCAACCCAATGTAAAGCTGGGTGAACTCTCCAGGCTACCTGGGATCCAGCATCAGAACTGGGGAGTCTGTGTGTCCCCCCAACTTGCCTTCTTTTTCTGGCTTTTGAGTTGAAACACACCAGATATATGAGATGTTGATATCTATTTGGTGAGGACTGAAAAAACCATTGTTTGTAGGTCTAAAGGGATTGGTGAAAATTTTTTTTAAAATTTTCAATATGTATTTTTTGAATACCTATTACATAAAGTAAAGCAGGGGGAACCATCAAGGTGAGTTTTGAGTTGAGTATCTTTCAGATTGGGCCCAATGTGAAAGAACTGACTAGAACATTGCCCAGTAGAATTAAAATGTGGATCTTGTTGGCACAGTTAAATAACCAAATACTTAAATATATAAATTATCTGAGGCCACAACAGAAAACTTAAATGGGTAAAATTAACCTACATATATCCCTAACGCTCTATTTATCCTATTTGTGTAAGCCAACGAATGAAAACATTACCATTTCCATATATAACCCAAAATGAACTTGTTTGTTTGAGACAAGGTCTCTACAGCTGAAGCTGGCTTAGACCTCCTGCTATACATGAGGCTGGCCTGTTGCAGATTCTCAAAACTCAGTTCCCAGTGGACTTCCTCCTTCCTCTTCCCCTCATCGGCAAGGCTATAGGAAGATGCCATCCTGCACAGAAGAGTGAAGGGAGTTCTGAGTGAAGCCCTCAACCTGCCTTTTGGCATTCTCTCAAGTCAAACTCCACAGACAGACTAAAGGATAGAGGCCAGGTGTGGCATGGCCAGGTATGGGGAAAGCAGTGACAACCTGAGGCGTTCAGTCTTGTTGATCCCTGTCTCTGACAACACACAGATGGGTCATTCTTTTGGAGTCTCAGTTTCTGCATCTGCATGCTGGGGCTAGTATGGCAGCTGACCATAGACACTGCTGTTAGTATCAGTACTTGAGATGCTAATCGCCCGTGAAAGAATTTAGTGACTTGTGAGGCCAGCAAAGGGGCTAGGACCAGATAACAGATGTACAGACAGTGAGGTAAACTGAAGGGAAGTTCCTGCCTGTGGTGAGGCTAGATTACACACACACACACACACACACACACACACTCCACTACCAACAACAATAACGAGGGCAACCTATGACGCTTGAGAAGGAAGAACAAATTTCCAAGTTCACTTGGCTGTTAAGTCCTTTAGGAGACTGAATTACAGTAAATCTAAAAATAAGGCCTGGTGTGCTTTTTCCTTAAATGCACAAAAGCTTTCTCTTTTTTACCTGCCTAGGGAACAATGTAATCCCACAGGCACATTTCGGCCAATTTTGTTATGCAGGACCCAGAAAAGCTCAAGGGAAAAAAAAGAGTTCCTGAGATTGTAGCTCTTGCCTGAAGATCAAACCCAAGGAAAGTTATTTTTATACCTAGTGGGTTTTTCCCCCCTCTTCTTTCAACTGCCTGGTGTTTATCTTTGAAATTAGGGGTTTGTGTTGTTAAACAAAGTACTTTTTTTCCCTTCTTGATTATAAAAGCTATACGTGTTCATTGCAGAAAATTAGAAACTACAGAAAAAGGGAGAAGAAAAAAGATGACATCTTGTCATTTGAAGACAGCCCTGGCTAACACTTCTATACAGTGGCAGGAGCCTTGATTATATGCATTTATTTATTTGTTTGGTTTTCAAGGCAGGGTTTCTTTGTGTAGCCTTGGCTGTCATGGACTCATTTTGTAGACCAGGCTGGCCTCGAACTCACAGAGGTCCGCCTGCCCCCGCCTCCCTGAGTGCTGGGATGCATTTGTATTTTTTATATTTGTATTTTTTATTTTATTTTATTAATTACAGTTGATTCACTATGTATCCCAGCTGTAGCCTCCTCTCCATCCCCTCCCAATCCCACCCTCTCTCGCTCTTCTTCTCTTATGTCCCTCCCCCAGTCCAATGATAGGGGAGGTCATCCTCCCCTTCCCTCTGACCATGGTCTATCAGGTCTCATCAGGACTGGCTTCTTTGTCTTCCTCTGTGGCTTGGCAGGGCTGTACCTCTTGTGGAGGTGATCCAAGGGCCAGCCTGTGAGTTCATGTCAGAGATGGTCCCTAGTTCTATTATTGGGGAACCCTCTTAGACACTGAGCTTCCTTGGGCTGCTTCTGTGCAGGGGTTCTAAGTTATCTATATGCATGGTCCTTATCTTTATTTTTTTTCTCACAGCAGTCTAGGGCCTTGTACATGCCAGGAAAGCACTACCACTGAGTGTATTCTCTCAGCCACATTCCAGTTTTTTTTTAAAATAGTTTAATGATTTATTTTTATATGCATTGGTGTTTTGCTTGCATATATGTATAAGGGTGTCCTGTCCTTTGGAACTGGAGATACAGGCAGTTGTAA
Source organism: Meriones unguiculatus (assembly GCF_030254825.1). Classification (NCBI taxonomy): domain Eukaryota; kingdom Metazoa; phylum Chordata; class Mammalia; order Rodentia; family Muridae; genus Meriones; species Meriones unguiculatus. The sequence goes on from NC_083351.1 coordinate 45,745,170, forward strand.
GCTGTCATGTGGGTGTTCGGAATAAAACCTGGGTCCTCTGGAAGAGCAGCCAGTGAGTGCTCTTAACTGCTGAGCCCATTTCCCCAGCCCCTTCAGTTTTTAGTAATATTTTCACCCCCTACCCCAGCAGTAATGGGGATCAAATTTAGGGCTTTGTCCATACTAGGAAAGAGCCCTATCCCTGAGCTGCTAGAATTGTGCAGTGCATCATTCCATGAACTAGAACAATGGCCTCTGTGCATTTAAATAGTTAAACCCAGAAGATGCACATGGCCTTGTGTCCACACTTGTGAAGTCTCTGACCCTTGGTGGAGCGTGCCTGTCTGGCTGACGCCTGGTGAGTATTTCTTTCTAGTTTGCTAACTATTTCTTGTTTTTCATACATTGGGATGTTGCTTATCGAAACATTGCTTAGCTTTGCAGGATTTGAACTTTTTATCAGTGTCAGCACAGTGTATGTCGGGACTCATGTCAGGAAGTCATAAAGGACCACTGGTCACCTGAAGATTCTGAGGAATCCCATGGTGGGTGGTCCTGGTGAGCTGCAGATACAAATAGATCATTTTCTTTTTTATTTACAATTTTTATTATTATTATTTTTTTATTTTTGAGACAGGTCTCATGTGACCCAGGTTGGCTTTGAACTTGTTCTATAGGTGAGGATGGTCTTGAACAACTGATCCTCCTGTCTCCACGTTCTGCTAGGATTACATCAGGGCCTGCTCTGGCCTTTTGCTCTTTTTCAAATGTTTTAACAGTTACTCTGGAAAGCTGTTTGTATTCTGTTTCCTCTCTTTTCCTCTCTCCCTGCCCTGTTTCTCCCTCTCCTCCAAACAACAAAACCTGTCAAAAAAAAAAAAAAAAAGAAAGAAATCCAAAAGATCCCACATTTTGTTTTTCTCCACTGAGGTCTTGACTATTGTTTATTGTAGTTATTTTTGTAAAGCTGAGCAAGGTGTCACACACTTCTTTTCCAGAACTTGGGAGGTAGAAGATCACGTTGAATTTCAGGCCAACTAGAGTGACATAGAGACCTATCTTTTAAAAATTGTTTTATTATTTAATAAGTTGTGCTGTATCTCTGGATTTATTTATTTCCCTTTCATGTATATGGGTGTTTTGCCTGCATCATGAGCATGCAGTATCCATGAAGCTAGAGGAGAGCAGAGCAGAGGATCCCTGGGAACTGAAGTTACACATGCCTGCGAGTCTTCATTTTGGCGAGAATCGAACCCAGGTCTTCTGGGAAAGCAGGCCGTGTTCTTAGCTACTGATCCATAGCTCCAACTCTTATATTTTTTAAAACAACAACAAAAAAATATTAAGAATCAAGAAGGGCAGGCATGGTGGGTGTAAGCCCGCAATCCCAAGCGATTGGGATACCAACAATGAAGGGTCACAGGTTCAAAGCCAGGGCAAGTTAGTAAGACCCTATCTCAAAATAAAGTCAAAAAGGCCTAGGGATGGATATGGAGGCCAGCAGTAGGAAGCCTGCATAGTCGTGCCTAGAGGGCCAAGTCTCAGTACCACTGACTAAAATCATACAGAACCCCAGATGAAACAAGCTAGCTCTCTGTGGAAATGACAGGTGAACACCAACATGCCCATCCAGCTTATCTTTTTGAATTCACATTAACTCATGATTATCGCATTTAAAAAAAGTAACAATTTTGTTTGCTGAAAACGAGCTTGCTTATTTTTGTTTCTTCTTAGTAACTTCTAGTTTCTGTTAGTGCTTTTATGGATATCATTATTTGTAAACTAAAAAACTTTATCTGCACACATGAGTTTATGCTTCCCCAGCACCTAAAGTCAATCTAAGCAAAGACTGTGTATGAGGCGCTCTTCCTAGCACTTTACCACTAAGAATGTTTGCTTTGGATTTTTGTAATTTTTAAACTAAGGAAATTTCTATTTCTAGTTTTCTAAGTTTCTTGCCTCCAAATCATGTGTTACTGTTGCAATCTAAAAGACATTTTGCTCACAGTCTTGTGGTTTATTTCCCTTAATGTGTTACTGTGAGGGGGCTGGAGAGCTGGCTCAGCACTTGTGAGCATATACTGCTTTTCCAGGGTATCCAGGTTTGGGTCCCAGAACACATAACTCCCTGTAGCTCCAGCTCCAGGGTATCTGGACATCCTCTTCTGGCCTCTGCGGGTGCCCACCTCCACAAACATGCACACATACACATAAATAAAAATAAACATCGAAAAAACGTTACAGTGATGGATATAAAAAAATGTATACAAGTGGTTTAAGCCAAAGCAGCACTGCTTAGAATGCAGTGGTTGTCAACCTGTGGGTCGCAACCCCATAGGGGTCACATGCCAGATATCCTATATATCAGATGTTTGCATTATGGTTCATATCAGTATCAAAATTAGAGTTATGACATAGCAACAAAAATTCTTTTAGGTTGTGGTCACCACACACGAGAACTGTATTCAAGGGTCGCAGCATCAGGAAGGTTGAGAACCGCTGGGCTAGATGAACTAACTACACCGTGCATACAACTTTGCATCTAGGCTCCCCTGCAACTGTGCTGGCTAGTGTCCTTCCTTCCTTCCTTCCTTCCTTCCTTCCTTCCTTCCTTCCTTCCTCCCTCCCTCCCTCCCTCCCTCCCTTCCTTCCTTTCTTTTCCTCACTTAGACATATTTTCTTCAGCAAAGAGATAGGATATTTATTCTCTGTGTTGCATGGCAGAGTTCAATCTGTCACTCACCTATTCATTAGCATGTAGTTGAAGCTACATGTTAATGTAGCTTGGCATTGTTGGATCTAGGAGTTCTGTTTATGAGGTGGTGCTGTATGACATACGTACCCTTTATGTGCAGGTGCATGTGCTGGGGGCCAGGAAAGGACATTGGGTAACCTCATCTATCTCCATCTACCTTATTCCTTTGAGACAGGCTCTGTCACCGAAGCTGGAGCTAGGCTGGTGGCCATGTAGCATCTTCAGTTTTCCTTCTCTGTTCCCCACAGAACCCGTATTATAGGTGTGCACATGACCACATGAGCGCTAAGGGCTGAGCTTAGGTCCTCAGTTTATTGTGGCAAGCACTTTTACCCGCTGAGCCATCTCCCCCAGATCCAAGGGAGTTCTTTTTGACATGATTTAATATATTTAATATATGTACTATACACATATAGTATATATATAATATGTATTTAGATATAATCTATCTATATATTTCACTTCTTTAATGGCTAAAGAAAATGGCAGAATTTCTAATCACTTTTAGTAAACTTTGCAGATTATAATTGTATGAGAGTATAAGTTTCTTTTATTTATTTTAATTTACTGGCATAAAGTCACCCACAATATATGTACTTTTCAATTCTGGGTATTAATCCTAGGCTTTGTACATGCCTGGCAAGCATCTTACCACTAAGCTGCACCTCAGCCCACTCATTCATAGCATTGATTACTATCCGTTCACAATTACACTATCTATAATTGCATTCCACTTTTATCACTCCCTATGTCAATTTTTGTTATGGTTGTTATAGTATGGAACACTGGGCCTCACACATTCTAGAGAAGTGCCTCGGAGCTACACTGATAACCTCTCTCTCTCTCTCTCTCTCTCTCTCTCTCTCTCTCTATCCTTGCAGACCACTAACTCCAGCCACAATGCTGTTTTTCTGAGCTTTTATAATTTTCTTGATCATTCTCGCTCAAAGCTTATCAATCATTTTAAAGTTGACGAAGAACCAACTCTGATCTTGTTAAAACTCGGGCCTGTTTTAACTTTCAGTGATTTCTGCTCCCGTTTATGTTGGTTTTCATGTTTTCTTTCCTTAAGTTCATTTTGTGTTTATTTTCCAGGCCCTTAAGTTGGATATTTAGTTTTCAGTACTTTTTAGCACTTCTTCTATTCTTACCTAGTGCTACTGTGAATAACTCCTCCACAGGGTTCATTAGGCCGTGCATACATTCTAGCATTGTCACTGATAGTTTCACGTACGTTACGAGTCACAGTTTAATTTCTTCTGTGATCTTAGCCTTATTTAGACTTTGGCTCATACCTTGTCAAAACAATGCTCCTCTTGTTATCCCTTTTTTTTTTTTTCTAGATGAATTGTTTAGTGGTTGGAGAGCACAGCCCAGAGATTCTGTTTTTAAATGGCTTTGGACTTGATGTTCTGGTAGATAGGTTCCACGTGAAGTGAACACCATATAAAATTTTTTTGAGGCAAAAAATTTTAGCTCAGGTTGGCCTAGAAATTACTCTCTAACTGAGGATGACCTTGAACTTCTAATCCTTCTGCTCTGCCTCCACTGTGATAGGAGTTCAGGCTGTGCCACCATACCAAGATTATGTGGTGCTAGGGATCCAACCCAAGGCTTTGTGGATGCTAGGCTAGCAATCAGCCACTCAGCTATACTCTGCATGTTACTTTTGACCCTTTCCAATAGAGATGCTAAATAGAAACTGGTGTTTAAAAAGCCTGAGGGTCTGGGTGGTCAGGTTCCCTCAAACACTATTTTTAACTTACATCATTGTTTGGACAATCATTTGAAAAACCATGTAATAATAAGATGACAATAATAATACTCTGAGTTTATTCATAAATATGAGTTTAAGGACATCCAAGGGATTTCATATTTCCATGATTTCCATATCACTCATGTTAGCTTGTCATTTCTTTCTTTCTCCACTCATGCTATCTATTGAGGGCACTGGGCCAGGACCTGGGCCTTCTAGATCTGGCCTTGCCCTTGTACAGTTCACATCTGCCAACATGCCTGCTAGCATCCTGAGATCATTTATCCTTTTAGTGAAATATTAAAATGAGGCTCATAGAATATACTTGGAGGAAAACATTGAATAAATACACATTGCTATTTTGGGGATGATTGTTGTGGTGACAGCTTTGCTGTTATTGTTGGTCATTGTGTATTTTCAGTCCCTGCCCTGCCACATCTCTTCCCTCAGCCCCTGGTTCTGAGTCCCCTCTAAGTTCCCATCTCCAGCTCATTTTCCTGGTAGGTTTTATCTCATCCCATAATGACAGCTTTCCTGGAGCTGTCCCCCAGCCTCATGTTGATCTCCACATTTGTCTCAACTGGTTCTATTCTGTTCTTTTATCTCTTCTCTCTTCACTACTCTTCTCTCCCACTCTCCCTCCCTCTCTTCCTCTTTCCATCCCTCCCTCCCTCATTTTGATCTCCACCAGTTGATCTAAACTGGTTCTTTTATCTTTTCTCTTCTCTCTCCTTTCACTATTTTCCCTTCCTTCCTTCTTCTTTTCCTCTATCCCTCCCTCCTTCCTTTTCTCCCTTGAAGATTAAATCCTGAACCTCATGCATGCCAGACAAGTGCTCTACTGCTGAGTTATCTCTGTAGCCTTCTGTTGTTATATTTTAGACAGGGTCTCACTAAAGTACCTAAGTTGGTCTTGAACTCATCCTGAAACTCAGGCTAGTCTTGAACTTGACATACTTCAGTCTCCAGAGTAGCTGCGTTTACAGGCTTGTACAGCTAGGTCCAGCTTAGCTGACCTTGATTCTCTAGCCTGGTCTGCCTCCCTGGATGGCCCAGATTGATCTTAAATCTTAGATCTCTTGCCTCTATCTCCCAGGTTCTGGGATAACAGGCATGCGCACCATGCCCGTTTTTATGCAGTACTGGGGACTGAGCCCATGGTCTCAGTGCTTACCAACCGAGCTGCATCTTACCCCAAGAAACTTCAGATTATGTTCTTACTGTTACTAAGTGGTGGATGAATCACTGCCCCCTATGGGGACCACAGAGCCTTCATTTTAAAACAGGGCTAACTCAGCCACCTTCTTGGTTCACAGGGCTGTTGGATATCTCAGAGTGAGTAGAAAGCTTCTAGACAATGTGTGTGCTCAGAAAGGTCAGCTGAGAAGGCTGGCCTCCAGCCTTACACATGCTTTGTAGGTGGGGTTCCTGTGAAGTCACTTCCCTGGTGCTTCTCAATGGATAGCTAGCATCTGGGGTGCTGCCTGTCCTAGTAGCTGAGGTAGAAGACAAAATTTGAGAAACCAGAAGGACTTTGTGGCCAGAGTGAAGAGGGCTGGAAAATGGTGAGGGCTGAGTCTAAGAGGCAGGCAGGGCTGAACAGTCACAAAACATGCTGAAGGTTGCCTTTCATTTGAGGACACCAAGGAAGGTGACAAGAAGAGTGTTGCTGAAGCTAATAGTACATACTTATTAAATGGCATGTATTTCCAGTAATTCTTAATGCACCCGACTGTAAGGAGGAGTTAGGTGCTATTTCCATTCTCCTTTTGTAGACGAGGAAGCTAAGGTGCAGAGATGATAATCCACTGCCCCAAGGCCACACAGGTGATCTGGGGCTGACCCAGACCTCAAACCCATGTTGACCAACTCTAGAGGAAACCGCCTAAATTACAACTTTCTCCTCTTTGGTTGGAGCTGTACCTTGTTTGATTTGTCAGTTTCAAGACTGGGGTGGGGCAGGGGTGGGGCTAACATGGGCTTTGGCAAATTTGAGAGGCTTTATGACACTAAGATGAACAGCTGTGTGGATTCATTCATTCAGTACTTAATGAGTGTCCATGGACCAGGCCCCGAAATAGCCAGGTTGGCTTGACAATGTTCTGGAAAGGTCTGGGCGTTTGAGGGAGAGGGAAGAATCAAGAATGACCTCCCTGCAGAAGAAGAGCTCTTTCTATACTCAGTGTAGCTTACGCCACTGCTTTAGGGCAGAAAGGAAGGTTGCTGGAAGGTTCCCTCCTGCAGGTTGAAAGCCAAGACACCTGTAGCCAAAGCTTCTTACAGCCCCTCCTGGCTGTCATGGCCTCCGCTTTGGCTGAGGATGAGGTCTTGCCTTGGCTTTGATTCCCCATTAATTACCCTTGGAGGCAATCTTCTAAATGCCAGTAATGACCACAAGTTAATTTCCCTCTCTCCTGCCTGTCTCACTTCTTCCACCTTTTTCTTCTTTTAATGGGCCAGGCAAGCTTGTTGGGATGTTTACCAAAGCAGCCTGGTTAGAGACGTAAATAAATGAATTTCCCTTGTCTGAAGGATCTAGAGATGGAATTAATGTGAGAGGAGTAATTTACAGGTGAATAATTACTTGGATCTTCCAGAAGGGAGACCCGCTCAGCTTCTCTAATTATTTACCTTCCCCCAATTTTCTCTGCTTTGAACTGTGTGGCATGGGGGTGTATGGGGGTGGCACGGGGAGCCAGAGATCTTATTTTGGATTTCCCCTCTTGATTGTGAAATATCTCTTGGGGAGGGGCCTCATTAGGATGCAGGGCTGGCCATTCGAACACTGCGCCACAGGTTTATTTAGAGACCTTCCTTTGTACTTGGAGGGAGATGCTGTTGCCAGCCCCACTTACGGATGGAGAAACTGAGGTTCTATTGGGTGTTGACATTCTCCACAGACCTCTCAAGGAAGAAACTGCAGGCTGTGGCTCAAAGCAGCTTGCTGACTGTCCCTTGCCCCAAGCTGCTCACAGCGCATCCTCACCTGCCTGCTTGCTTTCTGGCATTTCCAGCCGGTGAATTCTTAAACATACCACGAAGCAGAACTCCCTACTGCATGAAGCCCCAGTGCTCTTTGCCAACAACCTGCTCTCTTTCCCTGTAGGCTGGTGGCCGCGCCCCTTCCTTACGCAGCTCATTTTCCATTTTAAGATTTCCTGTTTGAACTAAAGGGCAAAGATCTCGATGTATCAGCCTGGAGCCAAGCTTCTGTGTGTATAAAGGGGAGCTCTGGCCCCTGCCCTCTGTTTGTCCACTGGCCTTATCGATGGAGCCCAAGTTCCAAGTTCAGAGGCTCCAGTTCCTTCCCGATTTGCTGGGTAAAGTCCGGCCCTTCCGTGCAGGCGGCCAGGGCGGGTGGCCAGCCTGGAGCCAGTGGTCATTTACGGCCTGACAGGGCTTCCGTCCTGCCTGGCGATCCACTGGCCGCAGCTAACAGGCAGTTGGACAACTGCGGACAGGGGTACTAAGGGGAACTCTGTGCTGACTAAGCCAGGGCCCTGGGGGTCTGGGCAGCTGTGTGTCCCTGGGAGTGAGGCCAACCAGGCCAGTGCTGTTGAAGGCTGCTTGAAGCTACAGGTCTTCTTTCAGGGTCCAGACGTCTATCCTGGGTTAGCGTGAGCTCCCACATACGCGTAAGCACACTCCAGCTAAAACTAGAACTTCCCCAGCCAAGTCCTTTCCCAGAGAGACACTTAACTGGTGCCATTTTTATGGGGGATAATAAGGCCCATATCACTGCTGGCATGTTGGTTCCAAGGTCCTTTCATCTCCCACGTCTCATCTGATGTAGAGGACAGTCAGGAGTCGCCCAGATGGTTATCACCTCGGTGTTCCAGAGGAACCACCAGAGTCAGAATCAATGGTTTCACTGAGCAGTCCCTTCATGATTCCAGAGTCACCACAGGCTGGGAATGAAATGGTGACACAGGTGCAGTCCCTGTTCGGGTGGACAGAGAGAGGGTCAGTGATTAGAAGAAGGAAAAAGATAGCCAAGCTTAGGAGACCCAAGGTGGGTCAGTGTGTGCCTTGGGGCCAGAGAGTGGGGGTGGAGGTGGGGGCAGAGCCTGCTGAGCAGTTGTTCTCACAGGATTTGTTCCAAACCCCTGAGGACCAGGAAAGGTCTGTAGCTCTCAGTGGCACCCTAGGGAGATCCCTGTTTATCGAGGCTTCATGCAGACTTACCTGGGAGGCTCCTACTTCCTGCCCCCAATGTAGGAGGTATCTACTTGGTGACTAGATTTGTCTCCCGGTCCTGAGGGGCAGCATGGCCCAAGACACTGGATGAATGTTTTTGTTTGTTTGTTTGTGGAATGAACACCCACACCCATCCACATACACACACGGTGCCATTCTGTACCTCATAAGTATTAAATGAAGCTTTTAGAATAGTGTAATTTGCTAGCTGGGACTGACCCGAAGTAGAACTCTGGGTCATGTGTGCATGTGCTCAAGAAACCAGGGATTTGGTGTTGGGAGATGCTGATCTTGCTCATGTTTTTCAGTTTCAACTGGCCTCGCCATTTTCTGCGCAGGCCCCGGGAACCCCTTTCCTGCTTAATAATTGTTGAGTCTGGGAATGGGCAATAGGTCCCAGGGGAAAACTTCTCCAGGTGAAGGAGACTCCTCTTTCCAATGTGGACGAAATCTGGACTGTGCTGCTGACCCTTGTAATGATGAAGATAGCTGGCCCAGGTGCTAGGCAACCTGTGCCGGGATGGATGCTGGCTCTGTCCCCTCTAGACCAGTCTCCCCCTTTGCTCTTACACGATGAAATATCGGGGACCTCACGAGCCTGGGAATGACAGGCTATTCTAGGGCTTTCCTGAGCTGTAGTCAACCCTGGAGCTAGGTCTGTGCCACATCCTGGTGGGACTGCCCCTCTGCTCTTCTCTGTCCCATTGTGGCATTGCTGACAAGGGGTGTGATCTGTAGCAGGTGGAGACTCAGAGACTCTAACATTTCTGGGAAAGAGCTGGAGGTCTACGCTGGTTCTCCAGGCTATAGCTAGTGTCCTTCCTAGGAAGCCTTGCAAAGTTGAAGATGAGAACACACCCTCCCCACGCCGATCCTGCTGCCAGCTGTCCTACTTCACGCTGTTCCCAATGCGGGCTTTTCTCTACTACATCATTCGCCTCTACTTCCTCTCAACATTATCTTTTTCTATCCTGCCTCTCAGGGGGCAGCGTTGAACCTAAACCTCTAAACCCCAGGACTGCCGCAGCCCAGCTGTAAGACTTGGGCCTCAGGTTTTTCATCCATTGAGTAATTATTTCTTCCCAGGCTTGTGAAGATTCCATGAGATAAGAATGTACTTAAAGCTCTGGGCAGTAGTGAATGATACAATAGAAATAGGTGCTGGGCACCGTTCCAAGTAGTTTTGGACCCTCCAAAATCTGTTCTCATTTAAAGTAAGTCATGACCCAGAGTCAGATAGCTTGTGGATGGCGAAACCAGGATGGTGAATCCAGCTTTTCAGTTCTGGACCAAGTTCTCTTGCCCTGCAGAAATGCCCTGAGTGCTCTTTGGAGTCCATTCTTCCCAACCGATTCCCTTGCTTGCTAGCTATGTGCCTTCTTGAAACTCATCCTGAAGACACTGTAGAGGTTTAAATAAGATTTGTTGCAATAGCTGCAGGTGAGGCTGGAAGAGAGCTAGGAAATGGTCAGAGACGGGAGATGTTATGACCATTTCACAGACACAGAGGAAAGGTGAGGGGCTTCTGATTGACCCTGAACTGGGGAATTGTTGACTCTCTTCTTTCTTACTTTTTTTTTTTTTTAAAGGCAAGGTATTATGTATCCCAGGCTGGTCTCAGATTCATCGAGGATGACCTCAATTGCTGAGGATGACCTTGACTTTATGATCTGCATGCCTCCACTTCCTAAGTGCTGGGATTACAGGTTAGGCACCACCACACCTAGTTTATGTGGTACTGAGGAGGAATCAGGGCCTCATGCATACTAGGCAAGCATGCTACCAACTGAACTACATCCCTAGTCTTGCCTTTTTTTTTTTTTTTTAATAAGATCTCACTGTAGCTGTGAACCTGGGATGCTTCCTTTGCCTCTGTCTCTCCAGTGCAGAAGCCAATCCTTGTGACCTTTCCCATTTTAACCTTGTTTTTTACAACTGTAGAAGGGGGTGTGGAGTCTCCAGTACATGATGGCCATAAGACCCAAATCTAGAATAGAATCTTGCAAAGAGGTTGGTATTTGTCCTGAGAATTGTGGGGGGCATGCGTTGAAGCAGAGTGGCTCGGGACCAAGGTGCCGTGACCTGTTCCCAGGATACACACGCTGCGGCCTCCAAGAAGGCAGCAGCTTGAGTCTCCTCTCTCTTGGCAAGCCAAGGGCCTCTGGGCAGAGAGCAGGGAGCATGGACAAGAGGCCCCGAAGCGAGCTGCTGCATGCTCCAGCTCACCAGATCCGGGCTCAGTTAACCATGCCATTCTTCACACTAGGGATCAGGGTTTGGCGTGATCTTGGGCTGGGGAAGGTGCATTCTCTTTCTAATTTTCCTAAATATTTCATCATCCTTGAGTCAGCCTCTGCATGATCTAGGACAAGAAAAAAAGCAAGCAAAGCATCTCCCAAAACTTCACAGGGAGTCATAGATTTCTTTTTGAGACTTTACCCAAAGTCCCAAAAAGAGAAAGGTGGGGAGGGAGGCTGCTTAGGCCAGGACAGAGGGGAGGGAGGGAGGGAGACATCCAGTCTAAGACAACACTGGGTGAAGGTCATATTCTCAGTTCAGCACGCTGGTCTTGGGAGAAGTAAGATGTGTAGTCAACTTACTCATCTGTGGTGAGTTGCACCTAGACTTTAGAAAGAGCTAAAAGGGGAAAAAAAACTATCCCCTGCTCTGTGCACCCCCAGAAAACTAGGTGTGTTAGGATCGAGGGAATATGGTATTTGCTTAGAAATGAAAATCGATTGCCTGTAACTTATGATAAGATAATTGTGTTCCTCTGAGTCATTGTCATGCATTGCTGTCCGTAAAGCTCACTCATTAAGTAGTAAGGGTATGTGTTTTATCTTAATTCATTTTTTATAGGGCTGTGAATTCCTGCATTTATCTACCTCAGTTTTCCTGTGTAGACACAGGGCTGCCTGGCCTCCCAGAGGTGAGATAACTTATTATCTGGCCATTATTTTTCTGGAACTCAGCCTAGGGCTGCAGTGGGCCTAGTTCTGACTGGCTGACGGTGTGACTGGGAGGACTCCCCTCATCACCTTTCTTCATTTTCAGGGAAGCTATATATTATGTGTCTTTTGGCCCCCTTGGAAGGATCTAGTGAGAGACTGCTGGGTCACTGCTGTGAACAAGGTGCGGGATTGTGTGGAGTATGGAATGGCTTTAGTCATTCTCCACACTGTCCTGATCGTCAGGCACAGCCGCTTACGTACAGACTTGTGTTGAGTTGGTGTGTGATCTCCTGGGAAGGGCTGAGGAGGGGTCTGGAGAGTGGAGCCAGTCTCACAAGGCTCTGAGACTGCAGGTACACGTTCTGGTGGGCAAATTTATAATTGCTGCCCCTTGAACTTGCAATATCACAGCTCTTTTAGTCTTCTTTTCTTCAACTGTAAAATGACATGAATGATAGTACTGACCTCAGAGAGTACGTGGGGAAATTCCATGAGAACAACACAAGATGTATAAAATTTACCACAGGGCTGGGCATGGTGGTATGAGCCAATAGTTCCAACTACTCAGAAGGACTTTTTTGACCCAGGATTTCATGGCCAATCTGGGCAACATAGTGAGACTATGTCTCAAAACCAAAAGTCCACCAAACCACAAGACAATAGCAAACTAGTAGAGCAAGTGAGAACTCTGTTTAGTGTTTTCAATAAAAAAACATGTATCGGACCTTGTTCTAGACACAAACGAGCATTAAATGATCCCTGGTGAAACAGAGGCTATCTGTCATATGGTAGATGGAGAAGTAAGGGAGATGGAGCGTGTGAGTGGCAGATGAGTGTGTCTTCAAGCCAGCATGTCTAGCATTTCCCCGAGTTCCTAGGGACAGCCTAGCTCTCCTGTGACCCAAGACATAATGTGAGCTCTTATGCATTGCCAGGCTGGGCTCCATGCATGGTGCTTTTGAAAATCTGTGAAATGGAACTGCCTTCTGCCTCAGAGGCAGGGATCAGATGTTAGCCTCTGGCTTCCTTGGGTACCAAGCAAGCCTGTGGTGCACATATATACACAGGCAAACACCCATACATATTAAAATAAGACAATTACTTTTTTTTTAAAGAAAAGATTAGGAATCTGGAGGCAGTCTTCTTTTTTCCCAGATTCCAATCCAGGTTTTTTTTTTTTTTTTTGTTTTTTTTTTTTTTGTTTAATCAACTAACATCATGAACATGGCCACAGGCAAAACTGTGAGGGCTCTATTACCCACACGTGATGCTACAGAAACAGGCTCAGAAGCCTGATGTTTCCAGAGAAAAAAGACCAGAGGACTGCCCTGTGTTTCTGGCACTCTGGCAGCAAGAGCAAATCTGCATACAGATGGGCTTCGGTTTCAGGCTCCTGCCTTATCAAGAGCATCTGGAGCCAGGCATTTGGGAGGCGGCATCAGGAGGAGCAGGAGTTCAAGGTTATCTTCAGTTACAGTCAGTTTAAGGTTAGCCTGGGCTGTACAAGACCATGTCTCAAACACACACACACCATACCAAATACAAACAATACTTCAAAATTACAACAGAATACACATTAGTAGCACAATTCTGTAACAGAGCTATCTGACTCAGACCAGTTGGCAGATAAGCCTGGTGCCTGCTAAAAGTGCCAAGACAGTGGTGGCTCTTCTAGGTGAGCTGGTCAATGAAGAGCTGGCAAGGACTGGGCAAGTCACATTTGTTCCAGGGAGACGGTTCACAAGCCATCCCAGTTGATTCTGTAGTTGGTACCACTTCACATTCGGAGCTACACATCCTCTGGACTCACACTAGTGACTGGAGAACTGTGTGGACTACTTTGGTACCTTTGTAGAGTGTTTGTCCCGTGCCAGTGGTGTAGGCTTCATCTGCACATCAGGGATGGAGATGGTGGGAAGGAAAGTCATATTCGGTATCTACGCTGAACACAGAACAGCGTGCAGGGAGTGAATGAATGATTGACACTATCCCTCCAATGAGAAGACTTAGAGAACCAGTGGGACACATTCAGGGTAACTCATGGAGATGTGGCAGTTGTGCTCCATCCCTCCTGATCTTATTTTTGTGCCCTTAGCACCTCCCACTCTTCCTACCCCACACCCTTTGAGTGTGCTAGGTTTTTTTTTTCTTTTTTCTTTTTTTTTTTTTTTCTGGGACCATCTTCTCCAGGACTCTTTAATGCTTTAGAATCTCAGCACCCTTGCATTTGCTTCATTGTTTTAATCTTGTGGAGTTTCTTAGGAAAAGAGACAGGCCACGAGGGCAAGCTGATGCCAGCCTTGCTCAAGACTGTGGGGTCTACCACCTGGAACACTGATCAGTGCTTAGTATTTTGCCAAAGGTGAGGGAGGACCCCGGGTCTAGGTGTGAACTGTTCAAGCAGCTTTGTTAAGGTACGGTTTCCACACCATACAGTTCGTTTGTCTAAAGTGTTAAATGCTAAGCTTTTAACGTATTCACAGACTTGTGCATTTCAGTGCAACAACTGTTAGCAATCAGCTCCTATTCCCTTCCTGTACACCCTTGGCAACCCTCACCTGCCATCTGTCTCTATGGATTTATGTAGCCTGAACAAATGGCAGGAACGATCCATAGCCTACATCCATTAATAGGTGGGCATTTGGGGCATTTGTAGTGTTTCCACCCCTCCCTGCGTCCCTCCCCAACACTTGCTCTCCCTCCTCTTCACTGTGTCTTCTATTTTGTGTCTCTTTCCTTCCTTCCTTTTTCCTTCCTTCCTTTCTTCTTTCCTTCCTTCCTCCCTCCCTCCCTCCCTCCCTTCTTTCTTCCTCCCTTCCTTTCTTTTTTCCTCCTTTCCTTTAATTCTTTCATTCATTTCTTTTAGCCCTGAGCACAGAATCTAGATCCTCACACTTAATAAGCACCTTGCCGCTGAGCTGCATCCCTGACCACTTAGCTTTTAATTTTAATACAGGGCCTCACAGAAGTTGTTCAGGCTGGTGTGGAACTCACCCTGTAGCCCAGCCTGGCTTTGAACTTGTGGTCTTTCTGTACCATTCTCCCAAGTAAGTGGAATCAGAACTGTTTCCACCTTGAAAAAAAATGTGTTTATTTATTATTTATATATGTGTGGATGTGCATGGCATGGCTTGTGTGTGAAGGTCAGAGGAAACCTTTGGTAGTCTATTCTCCTTTGTTGAGGTAGGGTTTCTCTGGTGTCTGTCACTGTACTGTGTTCTCCAGGAGAGCTGGGCAAGAGCATCTGGCTGATTGTATCTCTACTTCCTAACTCACTGGAGTTCTGGGATCACAGATTGCATGTCATTGCATCCAGCTATTTATGGTGACTTCCAGGGATTGAACTCAGGTTATCAGGCTTGCAAAGCAAGCCTTTTTATGTGAGACCCATCTTCTTGGCCTATTTCTACCTTTCGGTGATTGTGAATAATTTCACATGCATATTTCTGTTTGAAGTATTTTTTTTTTGTGTGTGTGGGGGGGAGGCCATATTCACACTTATATATAAAAAATAGATTTCTCTCATATATATATATTTTTTAACTCTCTTGCCAATCAGCTACCTGATTTATCCTTTGACTGACTTGCTGGTGTGCTGTCTAGTTTTGTGTTACCTGGATACAAGCTGGAGTCATTGGAGAGGAGGGAGCCCCAATTGAGAAAATGCCTCTATAAGACAGGCAAGCCTATAAGGCATTTTCTTAATTAGTGATTGATAGAAGTGGGACTAGCCAGTTATGGGTGGTGCCATCTCTGAGCTGGTGGTCCCGGGTTCTGTACGAAAGCAAGCCATGGAGAGGGAGCCAGTGAGCAGCAGTGGCTTCTGCATCAGCTCCTGCTTCCAGGTTCCTGCTCTGTTCAAGTTCCTGTCCTGACTTCCTTCGCTCAGGGACTATGGTGTGAAAGTGTAAGCCAAGTAACCCTTTCCTTCCTAGTTTGCTTTTTGCTCATGGTGTTTCATCACAGGAATAGCCACCCGAACTAAGACACCTGGCTTCCCTAGAGGAACAAATCTGCCTCCCTGGTCTTCAACCTGCAGGGGCTCAAGCCCCCCCACCCCAAGGACTCCATGGAGAAGATGGAGAGTCTTCCCAGCCAGGTGGCAGGGAGAGCATGCCATTCTCCCTCCTGGGACTCACGTTCAGTAGCACCTCACCTTTCATCTTTATAGAGGGGAACAAAGATCACCGTGCCTTGTTCCCAGACAGAAACAGACACAGCACTGTAATGATTAACATTATAACTTTGTTATTGGCCTGCACAGGCCTCCTGCTCTCAGGCAGCAACGTATAGACAACTCTGCTGCCTCAGGCTTCATGACCCCAAGTTGGAGGATACTTGAACAAAGCCCGTGTGTATGTGCCAAAGTCCCTTGCACACTCCCCTTTGCCACAAAGGTCCACCTGGAGTCATCTGGC
This sequence comes from Meriones unguiculatus, assembly GCF_030254825.1. Lineage (NCBI taxonomy): Eukaryota > Metazoa > Chordata > Mammalia > Rodentia > Muridae > Meriones > Meriones unguiculatus. The sequence goes on from NC_083351.1 coordinate 45,761,226, forward strand.
TGCTTCTGAAAGATTTCCTTTAACCCAGAGGGCACAGGCACTTTTGACTTGTTCCCTTTCACCCATCTCAGGTGCTCTGCCAGGCAGGCTTACTATAGCATCATTCACTTTTTTGGTAAGGCAGCAAAGCTATTGCCACTAGCTCCATTTTACAGATGTGGATAGTGAGGTCAAGCTGGAATCTGTCATCACCACCTGCTATATTGTAGCCAAAACCATACATCTGGGAGTAAAAGATACCCACACGGAGCTAGCCAGACTGTCCTTGAACCTGCTCTGCAGATGAAGATTTACTTGAACTTCATTTATTATTTGTTTGCTTAGTGTGTGTGTGAATGTGTATGTGTGAGAGTGTGTATGAGTGTACATGTGTGTCTGTGTGTGTGACAGAAAGAGCAAGAGAGCGAGAGCGAAAGAAAGAGAAAGAGAGAGAGAGAGAGAGAGAGAGAGAGAGAGAGAACATGTGTACTTGCAGGTACACAGAACAGTTTTTGAGAGTCAGGTCTCTATTTCCAGTGTGTGGGTTTGGGGGATCAAACTTAGGCCATCAGGGTTGGCAGCAAGCAACGTTACCCACTGAGATCTCACTGGTCTACAACTTTGAAATCCTGAGGTTTCTGTCTCTACCTGCAAAGTGCTGGGAATGCAGGAATGTGCCACCATGTCTGATTTTACACAATGATGATGACTGAACCCAGGGCCTCATGCATGCTAGGCAGGTACTCTGCCAACCGAGTTACATCTTGGCACATCAAACACTTCTTTATCTCTTCCTTTGGAATGCCCACCCTCCTTTAAATTTTTTTCTCTGTAGAATCCTCCGACCATTTTTACTTTTTGAGGCAGGGTCTCATGTAGCTGAGCTGGTCTCAAACTTGCTAGCAAGACAAAGATAAACTTGAACTCCTGATCCTCCTGCTGCCACCTCTTAATCTACCTTATCTCTCTTCCCTGGCCTTGACATTTACTTTAGTTTATCTAGAGCAGACAACAAACAGCACAGCTCATCATTTTATTTAGGAGATGATTCACTTGGTTGTTCATTGGGTCCTCTACCCTGGGCTGATTTTAGATCTCCGCACCCAGCATCAGGCTCACTGCTACAGAGGTGACTATGGTGTGGTCCAGGTCCTCAGGGTTAGCCTAGTCTAGTGATGAAGTGGTGAGAGTTTCCTGCGTTCTCATTGTGTGGCAAGAATAACAGATAAGGTGTTGCTGGAGTAGGAAACTGAGGCATGAATAGGCGTTTACTTCTCATTAGTCCCTGGGCGACGGTGTTAGTATTGGTGCTAGGTGTTCTAGGCTTCTGCATCTAACCATCTAAAGTTCTTAGCCGACTTTTCTTGGGAACAGCTCTGTAGACCAAAGCTTGACCTTGGACCCTAGAAGAACTGATTCCTACGTAAGCTAGAGACCACTGATTGGGACTGTGCATGTAAAGATGAGCTAGCCTAATCAGATTCTGTTTCCTGGCAGTTAGATCTGGGACTAGAGAAATGGACCTACTGAGTACTTTGTTCCTTGTGCTTAGGTACCAGGCAGAATTGAGGTTGGAAGGCTATAGCAAATTCTTAGATACTATTCCTGTGTGTGTGTGTGGGGGGGTGTGGTAAGAAAGGAAGAGATTCCCAAAGTCTAGAAGAAGTGGGGTGGGTGTGGGGGCAAGAAAAAGAAGGAGAGGGAAAGTGGTTCTAGTGAGCTTTGGGGGTGGAGTGCATAGGGTTTTCCAGTCTCCTGTGTGGCCTCTACTTACTTTCTTGGTGTATCTGTATGAGTCCAAGAACAGCCACATTCCTCCCTGAAGAAATGTGCCTGCTTGGGTTGGAGATGTAGTTCAGCCTCGATTGTACAAAGTGCTGAGTTTGATTCCAGTGCCACATAAAATGGGGAATGGTGGTGCGTGTCTGTAATCCCAGCACTGAGGAGATGGAAGCAGGAGGATCCGGTGTTCAAGATTTTCCTCAGATACATACAGAGTTTGAGGCCCATTTGGGATACAGGAGATAGTCTTAAAAATAGAAAAAACAAACAAACAAGAACAACATAACTAATAAACTAAACATATTTATTTGTCCTATTTGTCCTTGAAACAGTGATGGTGCATGCCTTTAATCCCATCACTCAGGAAGCAGAGGCAGGCAGATGGCAGAGTTCAAGGCCAGCCTGGTCTACAGAGTGAGTGCCAGGACAGCCAGGACTACACAGAGGAACCCTGTCTCAAAACAAACAAACAAACAAACAAACAAACAAACAAAAAAACAAATAAAAAAAATATTGATCCCTGAAACTCAGTCTTGACTACACCAGTAATTCATTCCAAAACTTTTCAGGCAGACAGAGTTTTTCCGGTTGCATAAGATGAGGGTATTCAAGAACATTCTGGAAAGGGCCAGCATCAGCTCTGAGAAGAAGACTCAGTCCTAGCAGATGTAGTTCCAGGAATGGGGCCGTCGGCCTTTAAAGGGCCCTTTGTGATTAGAGTTGGGAAAAGTATGTGAGAAGTGAGGATTCCCAGTGAGTCTGGATGTGACCCACCGACGTCAGGAGAGGCCATGCTTTTCCTCAGGGTGTGTGTGTGTGTGTGTGTGTGTGTGTGTGTGTGTGTGTGTTTACAGGTAGTTCTTGGCAGAGCCGTACTCTCTCAGCTGTACTCCCCCTCCCACCTTTGTTTTGGCTATTGCAATGCTGGGAAATGCGTTTTCTCTTATTTTTTAATGTGCATGCCCTATTTCATATCTCTCTGGGGCCAGTGGTTTTTCTGTTATCAGTTGCTGAGAGGTTTCACGGTTCTCTTTATCTGTCATGAATTTTCCCGACTACTTTCTTGTCAGTGGTGTTGAGCAAGTGACTCACTCTTTGGGTTTCACTGTCTTCACCTGAAAGATGGGGATGGTTCTCTCTACTCAGCTGACCTCTAGGGCGGTGCTTTTCAACTTCCTGTGGGGAAGCACTGGGCTTTTAAAATTATATATATTATTTAATAAATACATATTTATTATACTATACATAAATGCATATTGTGTACATGAGTGTGTGTGTCTCTGTGTGTAAGAGTCTCTGTGTGTGTGTGAGAGACACAGGAAAACCTCTAGTGTCATCCTTAGGAATGCTATCCACTTTCTTTTTTTATTATTATTATTAATTACACTTTATTCATTTTGTATCCCCCCATAAGCCCCTCCCTCCTCCCCTCCCGATCCCACCTTTCCTCCCCTTTCTGCATGCATGCCCCTCCCCAAGTCCACTGATAGGGGAGGTCTTCCTCTCCTTCTTTCTGATCTTAGACTATCAGTTCTCATCAGAAGTGGCTGCATTGTCATCTTCTGTGGCCTGGTAAGGCTGCACCCCCCTAGGGTGTGTGTGTGTAATCAATGACCAATCAGATTATGTCAGAGCTATCCACTTTCTTTAAGGCAGGGTCTCTTATTGTTCCAAGGTTCACCAATTATGCTACACCAGCTAGCCACTGAAGCCCAAGGGTTTTTCTGTCTCTGCTCCCAGTGCTGGTATGACAAAGTAGGTTCCACCACAGCTGACATTTTTATGTGGGTTCTGGGTATCGAACTCAAGTCCTTACTCTTGCAAGGCACACCTCATGACAACCCTAGCAGCCTTTTAAAAAGAAAATTTATTTGCTGAGCAATTTTCTATTTTTTTTTTTTTTTTTTAGACAGGGTCTCATGTAACATAGACTGGCGCTGCAATTACTATGTAGCCAAGAATGACCAAGAACTCTTTTTGTTTGGGCTTGCTTTTATTTCTTCCATGCTTGGGGATCAGACCTGGGGCTTTGTGGATTCTAGGTAAGCTCTCTGTCACCAAACTGTTCATTAGCTCTCTTTGACTCTTTACATTTGAGACAGACTCTCCTTCAATTACCCAGGTCTTGCTCTGTGTCTCAGACAGGCATTGAACTCGTGATTCTCCTGCCTCACAGTCTTTCCAGTATCACAGTTACAGGACTTGCAGCATTGGGCTCAGCTTACTGCTCTTGTTTATATCACAAAATGAACACTGTATCATTTTGCTCTCCTACAAAACATGTGTTTAATGAACTAGACCCAGTGTAAGATATAAGAAAAATGGAAACAAATCACACATGTGTCCCTGTGGATCAACTGACAAACTGACATAACCCAAAGATTCCGTATTTTACTATCCCCACAGTTAAACACACAGGGATGCAGAGCCTAGGGGTGGAGGTTTTAGTACCCTCATGGAGTAAAGTTTTGGGGAACAATAGGGACATTAGCATAAGAAGGGTAGAGCAGAGACCCTTAGTGAAGGCTGAAATGATAAATGAGCCATAGATTGTAACTTAAAGAACAGACATTCATGGCTCACAGGTTGGGAGACAGGGAGTCGCTGGTGAGAGGGGCCAGCATGGTGGGAGCTGTCAGCCTTTCAGCACTTCATCATATCCTCACACAGTTGAGAGAAGATGAGAGAGTGCCCTTGGGTATGTTTTGTAGGTGCAGTGTCCTATTTGTTTGGAACACTATAGCAAAGTCCCACAGTCTGGGAAGGTTATAAATGAGAGGAGGTTATTTCTCACAGTTGTAGAGACTGGGAAGTCTAAGATCAAAGCTTTGGCCAATGGAGGGTCTGCTGAGGGCTTGGCTTGCTGGTGCCATATTGCTGGGTCCTCACAGGGTGGAAAAGGTGAGCAAGTTTTCTGGGGCTCATCTATAAGGGCACCATTGCTTGCCACAGCCGCACCCTACCAGCTCCATCACCTTCCAGGTTAGGACGTCAGTGCTATTAGGACGTTTCTTGGAGGTGGTGGGGACTATAAGCATTCATTGTGTAGTTGCCCACAATGAGAGTATCAGAACAGGTGAGTGGGCAAGGCTCGGGCCATTTCACAGAGACCCTTGAGTGAATGTATAAAGCCCAAATGTCATCTTACAGGTTAAATGAAAGGCGTGAATTACAGCCCCACTACAAACCTGTTCCCCTGACCAGAAGTGGGGTGTCCAGATGTGTTTTGGGGTGAGGGGATGGAACACAACAGAGAGATGTGAGTGACAATGGGAGGACTGAGTCTCTGCTGTCTGACATTTGCATTACGTCCTGTTGCTCCTTCAGTTTCCGATTCTTCTGTAACATAAGAGGCAGCTCAGACACTGACCTATCACTTATGCAGAGCCCCGAGCATGCAAAGCCTTTCAGAAGAGAGCAAGACATAGCTTCTTTGACACAGCACCCCAGGAGCAGCCATAAGTGATTGTAAACCGTTTTGCAACTATTAAGTGTCCTTTTGATGTTGCATAGGAATGATAATTTTTAAAAAGTCCCCTCTCTTGAAGGACCCAGTGATTCATTTCTTTCTTCCCTTCTTTGCCCATTAAAAGGCCTTTTCCCTGCACTCAGTGAAGAACAATAAAGGAATAGTCAGCACCAGCCAGATCAAGGGGTGGAAAAATACGAGGCTTGATTGAAGCTTTTGTTCCTTTGGATCTCTTGGCCTGCACTGATGACTGTGCTGCTGCTGAGGTCTTGGGAGTGCTCACTTTGTCCCAGCAGCTACCTAAGAGCTCGGTAAGGCCCAGGTCAGCTCCTTTTGCACCCGGGGAACTAAGGCTCACAGAGAGCGTAAGGATGCACGTGGTATGGAGCTTTGAAGGGAAAGCACTTGCCTAGCATATGTAGCACCCTTGCTATGATCTCCAGTACCACATAAACTGGTCACCCTGGCATTATCTGTGACCACAACCCTCAGGAGATGGAGGGAGTTAGATTAAAAGTTCAAAGTTGCTTTCGGCTACCTGGTGAGTTCAAGACTAGCCTGGTCTATATAAGATGCTGTTTCAGAACACTAATAATAATAATAATAATAATAATAATAATAATAATAATAATAGACCAAGTATTTCCCTAGGGTTATGTATGTTGTACTGGAGCTATATTACTCCCATTTATCCTTTCTCTCCTGGTTCATTTTCATTACTGTTAATTACATGTCAGTGTGTGCCTGAATGTGGGTATGTGCACATGATTGCAGGTGCCCAAGGAAGCCAGAGGCATAGGATGCCCTGGAGCAGGGGTTGTAGACACCTGTGAATTGCCTCATGCAAGTGCTGGGAACAGATCTCAGGTCCTCCAGAGGAGCAGCAAGTGCGCTTAACCACTGTTCCATCTCTCCAACCCTTGCCCTCTTTTCTTTAGGCAGCAGTGCTTATTAGTGTCTACCATCGCGGCTATTCGTTGTATGTGCTAAACACTGTGCCAGACATGAGCCGGCCACTTTGCTCAGGAGGAACTAAGACAGAATCTTATTATCTAGCACAGGTGGGCTCTGAATTCCTGAGTCTTCAATGTCATCTTCCTGAGAGTTGCGGTTAAAGGCACACAGCACCACACCCAGCCACTGAACTGGGAGCTTCCAAGTCGAGGATCCCATTTGACCTTCAAGCTATTCCAAAAGATTGGCAGGATGCCCATAGCCTCAACAGTCTGCAGTGTTCTATTCTGAGTCAGCAGTTGCCCAGTTCCATGGTACCTACTTCCTGCTAAATCAACCTGTAAGGAAATAAAAAGTGCTATAAGGATCTACCTGCTTTCCACATCACTTGTTTATTTTTGCACCTCCCTTCCTGTAGTTATCCATGTGTACTTAGGTTTTGATTGTAGGCATGCACTCATTTCTAAATATTGGTACAATCTATGCAATGGTTTGTTCATCTCTTATCAGGTGACATTATTTTCAGAAAAATCTCCCAAAACTTGATAATGACATTTTTCTCAGACTATAAATGCCCTAAATATAGACACCATTGTTCACTTGCTTTGGGGGTCTCTATTTTTACACAATTTTAACCTTGCAGTGCCTGCTTCCCTCTGTATTATTATAATTATTTTATTATTTAAGTTTTAATAGAAATATATGAATTATGCAGATGGTCTTCCCTCATTTCTTTTCTTCCTGCCTCCCTCCTTCGCCCCTAGATCTCCCTTCCTAGATCTCATGTAGCCTAGATTGTCTCTGAACTCACTATGTGTCTGAGCATGACCTTGAACGCTTGATCCTCTACCTCCCAAGTGATAGAATTACAGGCATGGACCACCATACCTGGATGTTGTTTGTCTTTGACACAAGATATCTTTATGTAACTCAAGCTAGTCTCAAACTTGTCATCGTTCTGCCTCAGGCTCCTGAGTGCTGGGATTATAGGGGTATACCCCCTACCTGACTCTATGTGATGTTACAGTATATTTGTGCATTCTCTAATGCTCATTGGTTCAATATACCTATTTCTTCAAACTATGATCAGTTCTTTGTGGGAAAGCATTTTTTTTTTTTAGCATATTCTTGCCAAGTACCCGTATGTGACAAGCCATGTTCAGTAGCTGAAGAGGATAGCTACAGCTCCTACATTCCTCCAGTCTACAGGGGCAGTATATCTAAAAAATAACCATGGAGGGATGGAGAGATGGCTCAGCGTTTAAGAGCCTGGCTGATCTTCCACAGGATCCAGGTTCAATTCCCAGTGTCTACATGGCAACTCACAACTGTCTGTAACTCCAGTTCTAGGAGACCTGACACCCTCACACAGACACACCTAGAGGCAAAACATCAATGCACATACAAATAAATCATTTAGAAATTAAAAAGTACACCATGGACCATGACTGTGCCATACACGGATGAAATGGGGAGGAGTAGAAAATAAATGGGGGAACTCGCCGATCTACTTCCTGGAAACCACTTGTACACAGGGGCTTATGAGCTGGGAGACAGAGAGTGATGATAATCAGGCCTTAAAAGAATCCAGGTGAACAAAGATGTATACATAAAGCACAGGCGGCTCCACGCTCCGAGCCAGCCGGGGATGTGTACAGACCTACACGGAGAAGGCCACACATGCTCGAGCAAGCTTCTTAGCCGTGGGTTCTGCTTAGTGGAGCCTGCGCTCTTCTTTCTGCTCCCTGATTTAGCTCCCTGGTGGGTCTCTCAACTTACATTCTCGGCTCTCTTCTTGTCACCCAGCTGCCAGCTTGTCTGAATTCTACA